>NC_136771.1:22743450-23343450 GCF_947034865.1 Barbatula barbatula
TCTCTCTCTCTCTCTCTCTCTCTCTCTCTCTCTCTCTCTCTCTCTCTCTCTGTCTCTCTGTCTCTCTCTCCTTCTCTCCCTCTCTCCCTCTCTCTCTCTCCCTCTCTCTGTCTCTCTCTCTCTCCCTCTCCCTCCGTCTCTCTTGTTTTCTCCTATTTGTTTCGTTTCATTTCATCCATTTATTTTTTTCTCACATCTTATTGTCTTTACATCTACTCACTGTCTTCCGTCCAAATGAAATCTCCGCCTATCTGTCCTTTGCTTCTAAAGATCACCGGTTTCGCACCACACTGTCCCATGCTTAATTACATCCCCTAATATGCTCATTCAGTGCTGCAGGCGTTGTCAGACCATCTCGATTTCCCTCTTACTGACAGCCGCGTGTGTTATACCATCGCGCTCATTTGTCACGCTAACATTACAATGCCATTTGTCACCATATTATTGCTGATGGTTCCGACGTACTCGTAGCTCCTCGGACGGTTTGAAGCTATGATCATGTCAGACGTGTTACACAAATGTCATCGCATTGCTGTTAAAACTTGACCTATAGTTTGCAATTTCAGACAATTTCAAGTGGTTTCTGAAGTGTGCTATGGTGTGACATGTCTTGGCGCAACTAAACAGTATTTATATTTTAATATTAGAATAAATACATCTTGTTTTAAAAATGCATTTGTTCATACTAGCAATAAATATCAATTGTATAAAAAATATTTAAAAAAAGGTAGTGATGCATGATAAATTATCGTCCATATAGATATCGGCTAATAAATGGTCGATTTTTATGATAACAATATCGGCCGATAATACAATTTAGGCCGATATATAATAGCCGATAAATCATAAATCATTTCCTCCGGTTAAACTTCTTCAGCTGCACGCGGCTCACAGTTAAAATACAGCACAGTACTGTCTTTCTGTCGTGATCATTCACTTACTGCTATTAGCAAAATATCAATGTTTTCAAACAAAAGCAGTTGTCCATTTTTGCCTTTTGTTTTTATTATTATTCAGATACTGTATATCGGCCATATATCGGTTATCGGATACCAATGTTAAAGAATTATCGGTTATCGGCCAAAATGTACATATCGGTGCATCTCTAAAATATTTTCAGCTGGTTTGAATGAATCCCTTAACTGTAAGTTTGAATAAGTGTCTGGCAAGTGCGTCAATGAAAATATTCGATTTTTACTTTGATTATTGATTTTCTTATTTCTCAAATTCAAGGAAGTGTCTTGTTGAGATAAATTGGAAATGAGACTGGAAAACCGCTCAAACAAATTAAAATAACAGTGTGTCACATTAAGAGCCAACCGAGCATGTGCACGTCAAATCCAGCTGGACAAACAGAGCTGGAGCACGAAACTGGTTTTGGTTAGTTTGGTTTCTGATGAGAGGTAAAAATTCCATAGATGTAGGAAAAAAAGTAAAGTAAACTCTAGGCCGTCGGTGGCGAGAAGAAATTATGACTTGACGTTTCCGCAAGATGATCGCAAAGGTTAACATGGTGATGAGACACGATCAGGGACCAAATGAATTCAATACAAGCTTAAGAGTGTTTGATTACCTCTGGCCGTATTGGCATTTAATTAAAATACAAAGATCCAATAAGAATAAGAGAGTGGATTTGCTTTATTACATTTGATAATCCTTCATCTTTGGTGGGCACAGGCCAAAAACATCAACGTAACCATTAATGCAACTTCTCAGTTTCTGCGTGTTAGTCATGCTTTTTTGTAATACTGAGAAGAAACGCTCTCTTGCTTCACGCTGCATACAGTGTTTTGGATGGAATTAATTGCACTTTCCAACAATTTGTTCTCATTCTCTTACTTGGGTGTTTGTTTGATTTTAACTGGATCACTTTGTGAGGATGCAGACTTGCACCATCTTCAATACTATTTACACCTTTGGATGATCATTAAATGTGAGACAAAAAGCAACAGTGGCTAGTTAAAAACTCTCTCTGTTTGCTGCTTGCTTCCTGTTGCTGTCTTATGTTTTTTGCCCTTTTACAATTCGGGCTTGTTCTGTTTTTTCTTCTTTAACATTTTAACTGCAGTCTCAGTCCCACGTTGTGTTGGCTTTTAACACAATTATGGAAATGTGCATTATTTATGGATGAAGCCAATGGGGCATATTAACATTACGTCTTTAAAATAGCTCGTTCCACTATAATTAAGCCTTATTTCTGTCATTTGTCTGTGGTGGAACTGAAATGGGGAAAATACTGCAGAACTTCTTGATCCGAATGGCTATGAGCAAATCACATTTAATATTTCGCCCTGTGTTTTTGTGATTTCTCCATATTCGACATAACCATGGGTTGAAATAACCCCACATGAGGTTCATTTAAACTCGACACTTGTGTTTGTCCTAAAACCATGGGTTGAAGGAACACGGAAATTTTGATAAAGAAATGTTGACTTTTTTGTTATACCAACTTTGGACATTTTTGTAATATCAAATTGATTTCCATTATAAAATGTACGAAATTATTTTGGGTTATGATCATAAAATAATTAGAATAGAGTAAAGGTATTTAGAATGGAAATGGATCATTTACCCACTCTCTTGTCATTTCGTGCAACGGCTGCACCCATTGACCTGCATTGGTTTTATATCCATACAGGTCAATGGGTACTGCCGTTGTTTGGTAACCAACGTTGTTCCAACATGCTGAAAAAATTACTTATAAAGGTGACAAGATGGTGAGTAAATGATGCCAAATTTTCATTTTTGGGTGAACAAACTCTTTAATAAAATAAAACAAACTATAGTAATTTCCATACCACTGATCTTCCATTTCTATCAAAATTGTGAGCATGACGTGGACATCATAAAGCTCTGTGTAACATGACTTTGGCTTTCGTTGTGTTTACTGACCACAAGGGGGTGTGAATTGTCCTTCAGGCGCTGCATCCTGCAAGCACTTTTCAACACCCACTGATGTCCAACTGCTGCTGTCAGCACGCTTACAGCACGTTACCCCCCCACACACATAGACACACACATGTTCGGAGACAATGGGAGGGGTGTGGGCGGTGAACCGTGACTCCCCCATAATTACTACCCTCCCGGTCTCAACCTGCTCCCGCTCTGGTGAATGGAAGAGGAGAAAGAGCCTGACCACTGGCTCGCTTCACCCTTTGTGTGTGAGTTTATATGTTGTTATCAAACTTACATCAATGCTGTATCTTTGGTCTCTGTTAGAGCATGTTAAACATGCCCAGAGGCAAAAAATCTATTCTTTTGTAGCCATCACACACACACACACACACACACTGTGTGATATTGATACGCAATCACTAAGCTGCCTTAGGGTCTGAATCACTGATCAGGAATTAAATGCATCACACTGTCTTCATCTTCATATCTTCTTTGAGAGTAAGAACGTGTGCTTGTGTTTGGTTTTGTGTAGATGACGTTTGCAACATTCACTATATTTGCATAACTGTATATTAGCTTGCGAAGGAGCATACACGCTCTTAAAATTTAGCATCGATTAAACGTTTTCAACAAGAGTTTCAGTGACATGAGAAAATACATCTCTGTGCTCTGCCAGCCTCTGTACTGTCATAGGTAGACTTTCTGAATGGGTTATACTTCATAATTGTCATATTGAAATTATGAAATTACAATTTATTAAAACATCATCCAGTTTGCATGTAAATACAAAAATACAGGATAAAAAAATGTATAGTACATTTTTCAAAAGTATACATTTTATGTTTTCATTTACATTTCACACGGATTGATTCGCCGCTCCATCTTGCTGTCACTCGAAGATGGACAGGTGCCATATTCCATGAGCTTTACTGTTCTCACACAGTAGAGGAAAAAGGTTTTTCTCATTTTCATTAAGTTGAACTTTTCCCAATTGTTTTGTCAGCCTGTTGCCAATTGATGCTTAGATTGCCGGTGAACAGATCACTTTACACAACCACCCAACAACACTATAGAGGAATAGTTAACCCAAAAATAAATTCTGTCATCATTTATTCACCTTAAACTTGTTTAAAAACCGAACACAACTCTTTCTTTTGTATAATACAAAATACAAACATTTTGCGAAAAATCGGGTTTTGCGAAAAGTCTGGTTTTGTGTCCATATAAATTACTAACCAATGTTCCAACGTTCTTCAAATTCATTTGTGTTCTGCGGACGAAAGTCATACAGGTTTGGAATGACAAAAGGGTGATTAAATAATGAAAGAATTTTTATTTTGGGGTGAACTATCCTTTTACCAACCACATACTGTAGCAATGACCTGCCAACCATCCCAAACACCTAATGCTGTGTTCACACCAAACACGAATTAAGCAATTTGCGCAAGGAAATTACAAACAAAATAGGGATGCTCGATTATGACACGAATCATAATCGCGATTATTTTGGCCAATATAGAGATCCCGATATTTAACACGATTACTCATTTACCTTTAAAACAACATAGAAAACAGTAAAAACTTGGCTTTTAAACTCTGAACTTAACTGAAAAATAAATGTAAAGAAATATCACTGCTGAACCACTAAAGAAAAAGGTGCTCTGTGGATTTATACCACAAGAAAGGAGAGGATCCTTTCAAAATGGAATGCGGCACAATAATCGTTTACCTCGATTATTTTGTTTTTGTAATTGAAGAAGGCTGAAATTGACGATTACGATAAATTTTCGATTAATTGCACAGCCCTGATACAAAGTCAATGCAAAGGCACGAATACACGTGGACTCACGGCAGGCGAATGTGAATGACGCGAATGAAGCATTTCTCAGCAAGCACTACATACGCAAAATCGCGCGAGTAATAAAGAGCGAGGAACACGGTTGTTGTCGTTTGGTGTGAACACAGCATAAGAATCACAACATCTTAATTTGAAGGATTTGCTCAAATTGTCTTCAGAAAAAGAAATTGATTTCCTGCTAAAATTTTTAACTCCAGACATTTATCACATAACTAATCCGAAAGCTGTTTCAGATGTACAAATATGAACGATTATCTTGTTTCACCCGAGCAGGAACCCGGCAGAGATGTTACAAATCGAATTTGAAAGTGATTTGCGGTAAATCTACAGTGAAGTATCGCAGACTGCATTTAAACACGAGCGAGTGTAATGCGTTCGTGTTCAATTACTGTATTTGTCGGCTCATTGATTATCTGAGCGTAAGGCTGTCTGCTTTCATGATGAGAGGCCTTCATATCGGACGATTATTGTAAGAGTAGGAGTTAAGTGTGTCAATTTGCTCAAGAAAAACTCGGCACCCAAATGGGGTCAAGCCCTGAGATGTGAGACGGTTCCCTCCACTCTACGCATAATTGAAAAATCTATTTTACTGAAATGAAGAGAGAGAGGTGGGGGGACGGGACATCGGCGGGTGTTTCTTAAGGGGGATGGGAAGGAGAGGGAGAAAGGGATGAAGGTGGGGTTTTATTTCTAGCGTTACACGTACCGATATAACAAGCTTAAAGTTTGTGCTTTTAAGTCATTGTTGCATGGTATTTTTGAGTTGTCGAATTGCTTTATGGGATTTCTGAGGCAACTGACATTTGTTATGATCGAATGACGGGAGAGACAGAGTGGGTTAAACACCTGACCTCCAGTGGTCCCCCGCCAACTTATTTGTGTCATGAATTAAAGAACAACCAAACTTTTTATTAGTCACAAACATATTTTAAATGTTTTTTTTCTATAAAATCTTAATTTTCGCTTTGCCATAATAATACATATTTGTTTTGAAGATAAATGTATAAAACAATAATGAGATGAAGTATAATTTTACAATCTTTACATTTGATATAATGTCAAGCATTCATTTCTCTATAGGAGGAGCTGTCTGGAAGAATATTCAGCATTTTAACGATTATTTTCTTTTTGGGAGAAAAGGTGGAAGAGCGGGTCACACCCTGGGCAGTGGAGATTAGTTAACACCTAATCACCACTTTAACATGGTTAGAGAGATGGAGGAAGAAGGGAGGGTGGAGGAAAAGATGGCCCCAGTCTCTGCTAATGCTCATTTATATATGCACAGAACACTTTGAAATGATTTACTGGTCTTTAC
The DNA here is from genome assembly GCF_947034865.1 of Barbatula barbatula. Taxonomy (NCBI): domain Eukaryota; kingdom Metazoa; phylum Chordata; class Actinopteri; order Cypriniformes; family Nemacheilidae; genus Barbatula; species Barbatula barbatula. Next base: position 22,749,519 of record NC_136771.1, read on the forward strand.
ATAATTTGCATAACTAAACGTTAAATAAAAAACGATTAAAAAAAATTATCTAATAAGAAGAATAACAACACAGCACACTTATTCTTAAATGTGTTACTATCTTAAAATATTAATTAAGATTTACATAAAGCCACGGAAAAAAATCAAGGGACCAATCCACATTTAATCAGCATTTCTAGACGTATTGAGGTCAGTTTAGTCCAGAATCTGTTGAATTTCAACTAAATCAAACCTCATGGGTGACATACAGTAATTTCATCCAACAGTAATGTGAAAGACTGACAGCAAGACAAGACGCATGAATACTGTGAAAAAATTAAGGTTATCACTTAATTTTTTTAGGGGGAAATTTACTTAAATGCATGTACTAATATTACTGTTGTATTGCTTTAAAGTGAACATTAACTTTGTTTGTTTCCCTATTGTTCATTTTATGAAAATACAGAAAAAATTATTTTGAAATTTCAGAGAAATAATTTTAGTAGTTCAAAGAATGAAACAAAAATGATCATTTTACCTAAACATAATACATTCAGAAAAATATAAAACGGTCTTTGAAATGGTCTCTTATTTTTAGTAACTTACTGTAGATTTTACAACTACTTAATAATAATGTTTTAACACTTTTGGTATTTAAAATGAGCAAGAAGAGACTGGTCTCATTACTGGTAAACTAAATAATTATTTAGTTTTCTAGTAAAAAAATGTAAACTAAAAATTTAATTACGATACATTTACGTGCGTGCGTGTGTGACATAGATAGATAGATAGATAGATGGATAGATGGATAGATGGATAGATGGATAGATGGATAGATGGATAGATGGATAGATGGATAGATGGATAGATGGATAGATGGATAGATGGATAGATGGATAGATAGATAGATAGATAGATAGATAGATAGATAGATAGATAGATAGATAGATAGATAGTCAAAGTAAAAAAAATCTGTTTCATAAGTGAAACTAGCTCTTTACTGGTGTTTTTAACAGACTTTAAATATGGATTAAAGGAATCGCTTCATTTAATTCTTCCTCCATTTTATTTGTGTGCATTTATGATTCCAAGATGTTTTTCAGATTCCAGAAACTGTGACCTGCAAATTCATCTACAGCGGACAAAATGTACCATTTTCCAATAAGGAAAAATAGAAGAATTGTTTTTTTTCATTTGCCACAGGCAGTTTCTACTATGTGGAAAACATAGATTCAGAAAACCAAGGGAATCACATGATGAAACTAATATTAGCTCACCTCATATCAAAAGTGTTCAAACTTTAATGGAGGGTCTCGATGCCAATATACCTGTACAGTAGGAATGAAAGATATTAAATTACCTTCAATGTAAGTAATATTTCTATGTGTGGTAAAGGGCAACATTTTATTTAAAGGGCATCTAACAAGAACCCAATAGCGTATAACTCCATTTGAAATATGCATATATACAGTAAGTGATGTTTTCATAAATGCCATTTTGACAAAGAATGCACTACATTATAGGGGTGAAAAGATAAAAATCAATTCATAAAATGTATAATTTTGTATGACGCGATATTGTGACCACTAACAAAATGCAGTTATTGTAACCTATTATAGTCTTATTATACCTAACCATGCTATTTAACATGTTTTTCAACGCACTCAAATGAGGATTTCTTACTTTGATGATCTGGTTTTCTTTAAATTGACGGGTTGGGCTTTGTTAAGAATATTGTGAGATCTGATTGACCTCATTATGTAGCCTTGAGATAAATTAGGCTTTAATCTCAATAAAAGTTGAATTACCGATCAAATCAGGTAGAAATAGCTCCTTATGAGACTTTACGTTTATATAATTGTTAGTATTACAGCTGTCAAACCTTTAGATTTATAAATCATGTCTGCCAACAAGCTAACAGCCACTTATGGGCAAACACAGAGAGGTATCTCACATTATTGTGGCTTAAGAAAACAACAGTTGTGCGCGAACCAGATTTGACCTCATTTGCCAAATCAATGGCTTTACCAGACACTTCAGCCCATGATAAAAATGACACGGGCCAATTACAACACATTTCAAGAGGGAACAGGAAAGTGTGTGTGTGTGTGTGTGTGTGTGGCACAGGGAGGTGTTGTTAGATTCCTGTGGAGAGAGTTCTCAGGACTTTACAATTCACAATGAGAAAAACACACGGCTTGATTTAAACACACACACTTATCTTTGACATATTTACAACAATATGCTTGTTTGTGCGCTGTATAGTACCACTTTCAGGGTTTTGGACATGGAACCATATGTTTTGGACATGTGATATGATGCTTAATACTTCTGAATGTACTTTGAAGTACCACATTAATATCTTCTGTACCGTGGTATATTTCAAGCACCACCTGATGCCATGACTATACCATGGTACTGCCACAGTACATTTTTATAAGAGTAAACCATCTGGTGAACTATTTTTTATCATGTAATGTATATATTAAATGGCACCTTCGTGAGTGTTAACCGTTATTTTTATTCGATCATCCTTGTGATGAATTAGGATAGAGGTGAGGTCATGCCTGTAGTGATATCGTCATATTAAAAAAGATCATTTTGTTTTACATTGTAAGCCTGTTTGCAGGAGAAAGGGCTAAAGTTAATGCGTGAAAGTGCATTCGCTGAAAATCAAGGAGAACATCCCTATTGGTTTATTCGGGGAAGGGAGGAAAAGAGAGAGTGATTGATCAGTCAGGGCTGTCAGACTATCAGCCAAGTGGAACCCGCAAATCTCCGGTGTGTGTGTACGCGACTACAGTTGTGTTGTTTGTGCATTTTGCTCTGTTTGATCGTGTAATCCATGAAAAATCGTCTCTTCCTGTTCCTGTGATGATCAAAGCACACGCTGTCACCCTTCATGCACTTTCTGACCCTATAAACGTCCTGAACATACACATGCAGTATTACTCAACACATTTAACAGGAAGAAAACTTTTCGGGTAACACTTTTGTGTGTTATGTGAACTTAAGCTATTATAGTCTATTCATTTGACTAATATCAAAGACTAAAGACCAGAGACATTTTTATTCCGCAAAAGCTTCTGCGAGGCCAAACGTCAGGACCCCAAAATGTAGTTTCGTTGGTGGTGTTCATGTTCATTCGGTCGTGTTACAGTTTTTACTTAAAACCAGCTAATTTATACATATTTTTGGGTTACCTGACAAAACATTTTTGCAGATAGTGCACCGAGCAATTATGTGTTTGTGCTGAAAGGTTTGCATGCACTAATGCATGCGTTTTCAATTGAATTAAACATAAGGGTCTGCGAAATCGGCGTATGTTGACACTTTCCGCCAGTTTTATGATAATATAACGTGCTCTTTCCAATCAGCACACGCTGACCTTCAAATCTAATTAAAGCAGACCGTTATTTAGTGACAGAGCTCGAGTTTTTATGCATATAAATGATTCTTTAACCTGCTCGCAAGTCCAATGAAAAAGCGGCGAATCCGCTCTCTGCATCATAACAGGGTTGACCATGCAGCTAAAAGTGGTCTAATACGTTACTTATTGGAGTCCCTCTCGTTTTGTAGCTGTGAAATGAAATGTCTTAATGGATGTTTTGTGGGGAGAGGGGGCTTTTAAAAGAGGCTAGTTTGCATTCATATACACACTGAAAAGCCATTACGGCAGGCACATATTCGCATAGGTTGGCATTCTCATTGCCGGGGCAGTTTTAATGGTGTAAAGCGTTCAATTAAGCTCATTTACCTTGTTGAATGACTGTACGACAAGAACCCTAGTTAAAGGAACGGTTTGCCAAAAAATTTACATTCTGTCATTCCAAACCAGCTTGAGGGAACAATTTGCTTTTTCATAACAAAATCGTTCAGGGAGGACAAACAGAATGATAAAAGTTTCATAAAAGTAATTCGTATGACTAAAGGCCTGTTAACACCAACAACCAAATTTGGTCGTGCATGTAGGTTTCGTTTTTTCCGCAAAAAAAGGCTTTATTAAATTTCCAGAAGACCACCAATATCTCTCCTCCTCTCGCTTTTTTCCAACTAGGTGAAAATGTATTATCCAGCGGAAGGGTAATTTATTTGACATCTCTGGCTGCTTGCTCCTTCCTCCTCTATTCTTCTTCCGATTCATCCGTCTCTCAGGTTCGTCCCTCGCTCACGTTACCCTGTCCAAAAACAATTAGTCTCTTAAAGCCGAGGGGGCCGCAGGTTCGGGTCTGCGGTCGTGTGAGTTTGTGTGCACGGTTGATGGGATGAGAGACGCTACAGTCTTCATTCCCACCCGGGTCGCTTCCGTCCCGAGAGCTGGCCTTTGACCTTTGAATGGCATCACAGGCTCAGGAGTCAAAAAAGTCATGAAAAATATCCGGTGGTAGAGACATTTGTCTGTGTGTGTGTGCGGAGATGTAACATCTGGATTTGTCTTTGCCATACTTAAGAAGCACCTTGATGTTTTGGACGTAATGTCATGATTTTTGGGACATGCACAGAGGTAAATGAAGGAAATACAGTTGTGTTTTAGACAAGGTACTATAAATAATAACAGTGTAGGTTTTTAATATGTATCTTGGTTTTTATCTAGGATCTTGGAGCAGTAGCATAAAAATAAATATTTTCCATGTTAGGTGCAAAGAATTAATGTATCCTGGAAGGTATCTTGGTTTTCATATGTTTACCACGGTAATACAATGGTATTCTTTATATTTATTTGAGTACCATGTAAAATATGATAGTCGCTCATTACCAGGATACACAAACTAAAATATTTTGGTAAGCCGTTGACGTCCATTGTATGGACACAAAACCACTTCGACATTTCTCAAAATATCTTTCATATTCATATACAGTTTGGAACCACAAGACGGACAGAAATGTTGTTTTGGGGTGAACTATCCCTTTAAGAAGAGAGGAAGTACACAGGACATTTGGTATTAAGATTACTTATTGACACACCACATGCACATCATCATCATAATGGTGTCTTTCACGTTTTACCCTTCATTACCACACAGATGTTGCATCATTACCCGTGTTTAAAAAGCCAGCTGTAGGAAATGCACATGTGTTACACGCACACTACAGGTGTGCACTTAAGCATCCAACACAGTTCTCAAACATTCACTTGGTCTAGATTGAAATGAACAAATCTATAAACCAAGTGGTCTGAGAATTCCAGGGTAGACACCGATGTCACACCGATGATGATTTTATTGCAATATATAAACAAAGTGAAATTGAGTGCTTCACGCGCAGATATTCAATCAAACATGCCGCGAGCGCGGTCCTTCGCGTCGCAGAGATAATGCCACCAGAACGTGAGACTAGCAGACGCAATTTCAATTAGAAAAACGCAATTAAAAATGACGGAATTAAACCCTGCTAATTACTCCACCCCCTTTAACGAAGAGCTCTGATTAATTATGCTCCTTTAATATGCGCTCCATGTGGAACTAATTGACATGAATTGGTTTTAATTATACGAGAGGGTGTTTTCTATGACAGCCGTTCGAAAATGTATCTAACTGTTTTGCTGTGGGAGTGACACATCTGCAGGCAACAAATAAAGTTACGTAGCTACTGCGTGTGAGCAACAGGCGATTCGATTGACGCGCAAAGCATTTTAGTTTGTAAAGATTTATCGAGCAGGGCTACATTACAGTTGGAAGTCCTAAGAAGCATGTTTGTGAGACATTAAACATTTATACGAACTAGGAGAGAAGGTGAAAACAGATCAGCGCTAGCATAATACACATTCTTCCACAGGGTTGATTGTTTTTCGTGAAATCGTCTTGAGGATCTCGCAAACACGCTAGTGCACACAAACGCTTCTGATAATCTTGTTAAGAGTGTAAAGGGTCTGGCTCTCTCAGTCAAAGTTCGTAGGTCAAATAAATAGTTGCTCTTTCCTTTGAAAAGAAGAGGTTCCCAAGAGTCTTATCAAACGTGAGAGAAAAGCGTGTGAAAGACGGACGGGGAGGAATGCGTGAGGGAGACGGAGACTACACGCATTCACAGAGGTTAATAAGTATCGCATGTACGCTAGGTGAGAACAAGAAGAAACAAAGATATGTGGCACAAAGAAGAGTGAAGATCTGGAGATCTGGGGCTTTTTTGCATCATCTTGGGGTTGCGATTAGATTCTTTGGGGATTTTATAACATTTTATAGATTCACGTATTTTGTATTCATATAAAATATTCTTTATTTTAAATCTTTTGCAATCACTCTGGACACTCCGTCAACCAATGGCATGAGGTTCATCCAAACCTAATATTGGGTTCATCTTTATGACCCAGGAGCACAGATTAAATCCTTTAATTCTGAATTTGAATGCAGACATTGGCAAATAATTCAAAAGTCACACTCGCGCACAGATGGCAGGTTGTAAAAGATGATTCCCCATTGTAGCGCCGTCATAATAGATCCTGTTAAGTAGATAATTATAAAACCATATGAGAAACTTCTCCAACACACTGCTCACGACATACAGTAAGTGTGAGCAGATGACTTCATGAAGACGCGAGTAAGTGAAGGTATAAATCCAGTCTGATGGCTGGGGAGAGGGAAAACTTATCATTATGCCATAATTCCTAGTCCGCGGGGAGCGAGACTTCCCACATTTGAACTCTCAGCAGCCCTTCCTCCCTTTCGTTTCTCAGTCTCACATTCACTTGTTGTAATTGTTTGAGTCGAGCCTCCATTTGCATGTAAGATCTTCGTAGATCATATAACTGGCTGCGCAGTCAGATTGACAGCAATTTAAGATGCTGTTGGAGGCGATAGCCGTTCAAATATGTCTGCCAGACTTGGACTGCCACTGAATTACACGCTGACATTGTACATGTACCATGGTGTTAGTTTTCAAAACTAACTGTGTTGAAAGAGTCTTCTTGTGCTCGAACTGAGCTCTTTACTGCATATCTTTCAATTGAACAATTGCTTATTGCACCTTTAAATCGTGAAGTGTTTGTATTGTATCGTTTTCTAGTAGGTGTTCATGCTCAGCCGTGTTACTGCACATTGGTGATGCTTGCTGTTGTTCGTGTTTGTAAGCTCAAGTTAAACCAAGTCGTTTTAGATTTAAACTGGTTTTGTTGATGATACTAATATGAATCGTTTTCTCACACACATCTGTTGTGAGCAAATTTAGCAAAACTGATACCAAAAAGAACGCAACATTTATATAACTTGAAGTCTCATTGGTTCTTATGTGTCAATGACAAAATATATGACTAGTCACAAGACATGCGAGAACTAGAGATGCACTGATAATACATTTCTCCACCGATACCGATTGTCTGCCGATACCGATTATCTGCCGATATCGATACAAAATATGAAATTCATGTTTCCTAACTTTCTGAAAGTTATTAATTCATATAATGACTATTAATATTAAACACCAAACGGGTGATGTTTCTTAACATTTTCTGTATACAGAGCATTTTTTGATTGACAGTATATCAGCCTTGATCATCGGCTATTTCTAAACTCGGCCCATAGTGTGAAATGGAGTTGAAAATCGCCATATGTACATTTTGTGCTTGTTTTTTTCACAAAGCTTTGCTAAATATTAACCTATAGTTTAGGTTTAGAAGATTTAAGAAACCACATTTAGATAGGTAAATAAACCACTTTGGAGGATATAAACCACGCTGGGCCAGATGAAGTTCCTGTTTCAGTTTTTTAGCACCACGCAAATGTTTGAAAACCTCCCAACCAACAAAACATTTATAACTGAATCAATATGTTAAATTAATATCTTCAAGATTTAATTATATATATAAAATATAAAGAAATTATAATAAATAAATAAAAACTGAGACCGGAAATACTTCTGGACCAAGTCCAGTTTTAATACATCTCGTGATATGGTATATTTGTACATCTAAAATAATAGTTCCCTTTCGAGGGAACTCTACACTGCGTCAATGTTGACACTTTGGGGAACGCCAGCAGCGTGACGCATCTGAATACGTTGTGTGAAACTAATCTCGCGACTTATCGTCGCGCCGCGATTTATCGTCGCGCCGCGATGACGTCACTATGACGTCACGAGTGACGCGCGGCACCGGAAGGTATAAATAGGAAGCGGACGCAATGCAAATCAGCTTCTGCCATTTCAGCAAAGCGCTCTGTGTGTGTGAAGTTTATTGTCTGTTTGTTTACGACGTTGTCTAGATTGTTTATTGAAAACTTTATTAGAAATGAGTAGACAAAAGATCTTTAAGCCATGTGTTTCCCCTTGTCCTCGTTTTATTACGGGTGGGGATACACATGAACTCTGTGTTGAGTGTTTGGGATTTGAGCATGCTAAGGCAGCTCTTAAGGGGGATCCCTGTGAACATTGTTTGTGGCTATCACTAAAAACACTCAACTCTCGTGCTGCTTTGTTTGATGAGTCAGGCAAAATTCGCCAGCCTCACGGATCGGGACCCGCTACTGCCGAGGCAGCGCGGCGTCTCCGTTCGTGGGGCTCGCAGATGGATGTTTATGAGGGTGTTGAGACGGCTTCGGCCTTTTCTCAACCCCCCAGTTCCATTGCCTCTGGAAGGGATACGGGAGCCCGCATGGCGGCTTCTCCCGCCCCATCCAGAAGCCCAACGCACTGCTCTAGCTCTGAGGAGTTAGAGAGTGTTGGTTTTCATGCACGGGACCTAGATGAGCCCAATGAAATTCCCCTTTCCCCTGGGTATGAGGAGCTGTTAGAGGTTGTTGGCCGGGCGGTAGCCAGACTTGGCATTGACTGGCCCACAGAGCAACAAGAAGTTTTGTCTGTCAGTAAATTGGATGAAAGATTCTTGGAAAAGCGGGTACAACCTCAGCGTCGGGGGTTGCCTTTTTTCCCCGATTTACACTCAGAGGTGTCCAAATCGTGGAAAAAACCATACTCTTCTCGCATTTCTTCCACATCCACGAATTTTTCGAATGTGTTAGGGGCTAGAGATAAGGGGTATGGCATGATGCCAAGGGTAGAAGATACGTTGGCCGTGTATCTTTCACCAGATTCGGCATCATCTTTGAAGTCCCCGACATTGCCCTCCAAACCATGTAGAGTGACATCTAATTTGGTAGGCAAGGCATATATGGCTTCAGGTCGGGCTGGATCATGCCTACACACCATGGGTCTATTGCAGGCATACCAGGCCGACTTGCTGGGGGATATTAAAGAGGGCGAGGTAATAGATCCAAGTCTGCTCAACGAGTTGAGAACAGCAGCAGATCTTACTCTTCGGGCCACTAAGGAGACAGCCCAAGCTGTTGGGCGCTCCATGTCAGCACTGGTAGCCACAGAGAGACACCTGTGGGTAAATCTGTCAGGCATTAAGGAGAGAGATAAAACTGTGCTGCTTGATGCACCTCTCTCCTCGGAAGGCCTCTTTGGTGGTGCGGTCGAGACAGTTGTTGACCGTTTCCAGGAGACAAAACGCCAGGCTGCTGCGTTTCATAAGTATTTACCTCTCCGCTCTTATCCCCAGGGGTCTGCAGTCCAAGGACAGCCCCAGCCATCTACAAGCTCCTCATATAGGCAGCAGCAGAAACAGAGTGTAGCTACTCGAACCCCCCCTCAGAGAGCTTGGGGGTCGAGGCAGCAACCTCCTAAACCTGCTAGGCAGGCGAAGCCGGATCTGAGGACAGTCATCGTCTCAAACCGGAAGGCTGCTGCAAAGAGGTCCTGATGGGTTTTCAGGACATCCGAGGGCGGCTCCTCTTGGAGGACTGAAAAGTTCGATCCTTCCAAGAAGTCCTCAGAAAATCTTTACGTTAACCCTGCCGTCCAAGACGTTTCGGGGCACGTTAGTTTCTATTACATGGAATCATCAGAGTCTACCCGAAGATGATGTAGACCTAGTGAATCTGCAAATAAAATCAACAGTCCGACCATTCCCTGCCGGTCAGCCGCTTCAGGGCATCGGGCTTCACACAACCGACATCAATGTCGAGAGGTTGACCCCTTAGCATACCTTTCTCCACGAGTGGAGAAAGCTTTACAAATTCTAATGGGGTAGTAGAAGGGTAAGAGTTGTCTCTCTTGGTGAAAGGGGCCATAGAATATGTTCCCCCCCATGAGAGTCAGATCGGCTTTAAACAGCCGGTACTTCACAGTCGGAAGAAGGATGGAGGGCTGAGGCCCATTTTTATATCTGAGAAATCTCAACAAATCTGAAGAGATACAAGCTCAAGATACTCACTGTCCCTATTATTGTGGCCGGAATCAGATCAGAAGACTGGTTAACCACAATAGTGCTGAAATTTGCATACTTCCACACTCTTATCCTTCCTCAATATCGGAAGTTTCTCAGGTTTGCTTTCGGGGGCAAAGCTTACCTATATCGAGTTCTTCCATACGGCCTTGTTCTTTCCTCACGCACCTTTACAAAATGCATGGATTCAGCCCTTGCTCCTTTGAGACTTCAAGGGATCCATATACTAAATTACATAGACAACTGGTTAATATTAGTTCAGTTTCACAATATGGCGATTCGACATTGAGATCTCGTTCTCGACCATATGAAGCGTGGGGGGTTACGGCTCAATGCCAGAAAGAGCAACTAAACTCCTCAATAGAGGTAGTATAGGATTCGGTCACGATGCAGGCACGATTGTCCCCTGCACGTGTCGAATAGATCCTGACAGCGGTGTCCAGGATCAAGTAAGGTCATGCTTACACTGTCAAGCATTTCTGTGAATTTTTTGATCTAATGGCGGCAGCGTCCAACGTGATTCCTTTGGCCTCCTGCACATGAGATCTTTACAGTGGTGGCTGAAAGGCAAAAGGTTTTCCTCGAGAGGTAACCCGTTCTGTATGATCAGGTTAACGCGCAGATGCCTTCGTTTCCTGGTTATATGGAAGAATCCTTGGTTTCTCAATCAAGGGTTGAAATTGGAGTGCAGCATCACCAACTGCACAAATATTGCCTGGAGATTAGCTGTACTACAAGTACTGAGGTACTTCCTTCCAGTCCTTAGAGGCCATCATGTTCTTATCAACAGAATACGACAGTTCTCTTACATAAATCTTCAAGGGGGCCTGAGACTACGCCCTCTCTACAGACTGGCGCACTAGGTTCTCCTATGGGCCCAGGAGAAGTTTACATCGCTCAGGGCAGTGTACATCCCTGGAGTCCAGAATGTGGGAGCAGACAAGCTGTCAAGGCAGGGGCTGAGGCCCGGGGGAGAGGAGACTCCATCGACCTGTTTGCGTCCCAAGAGACGTTTCATTGTCCTCTGTGGTCTTCATTTACACGCCCAGCTCCGTTGGGACTGGACGCCCTGGTACAGACATTGCCACAACGGCATCTGTAAGCTTTCCCTCCGATCGCTCTGCTCCCAGGACTTCTAGAAAGAGTCCGACATACATTAAAGTGTATGTGGCAGCTATCTCGGCCTGTCACCCCCTATACCCGAGGGTTCTCTGGGGAGACATCCCTTAGCTGTTCGGTTCCTGCATGGAACCATGAGGATGAGGCCTTCATCTCAGGTGAAAGTTCCTGCTCTAGACTGTGATTCTAGAAGGGCTTTCCCAGATGCTTTTTAAGGCCATTGACTCTAGCTGGGACATTCATTTATCCCTCAAGCTAGCCTGTCTGGTAGTCATTACCTCTCTTTGGAGGGTAGGCGACCTTCAAGCTTTATCAGCTTCTCAATCTGGTTTGGAGTTAGCTCCAGGCTTTTCATCCTCCACCTCACGAGATAGCGGATACCGAAGGTAATAATTGTCATGCCCTGTCTGGGCGTTAGAAGAATATGTGCGCAGGTCTTCTTTATGACAAAATTCTCACAGACTGTTGGTCTGTTTTGGACCTCGTAACAGAGGTCAACCAACCTCTAAGCAGCCCATTTGTAAATGGATGGTAGAGGCAATTTCTTTAGCTTACGAGGTGCGTGGAATACCTTCACCTCTGCTAGTAAGGGCACATTCAACTCGGAGTATGGCTTCCTCGCGGGCCCTTCTGTCGGGCGTCTATGCAGGATGTTTATATGGTACTACAAACTGGACCTCTTTTCTTTACCTGGAACCCAGGCACTTTTGTCCTGAGATGTGCGTGGACACCTTCACACTTGGACAGACACAATGCATTATGGCGTAGTGGGCATTTCGTTCCCCAAAGTGTCAACATTGACGCAGTGTAGAGTTCCCTCGAAAGGGAACGTCTCAGGTTACGACTGTAACCGTAGTTCCCTGAGACAGGGAACGAGACACTGCGTCGTTGTGCCATAACTCCCTGTGCCTGGAGCATTTGCTTCAATAATTTTGCAGAAGCTGATTTGCATTGCGTCCGCTTCCTATTTATACCTTCCGGTGCCGCGCGTCACTCGTGACGTCATAGTGACGTCATCGCGGCGCGACGATAAATCGCGGCGCGACGATAAGTCGCGAGATTAGTTTCACACAACGTATTCAGATGCGTCACGCTGCTGGCGTTCCCCAAAGTGTCAACATTGACGCAGTGTCTCGTTCCCTGTCTCAGGGAACTACGGTTACAGTCGTAACCTGAGACGATATTGCTTAAAAGATATTGAACTTTTAGCAATTTTCAGTAAGGATTTTAAGTCAGATTACTTCAAAAATATTACTATTAACTGACATAATGAATATATATTAAAAACGATAATAATACTTGGCAGTAAAAACATATAAAGCCAGTCAATTCATTTGTTAACTGAATGGAATCATTATTCCAGAGTCAAAATTTTTGACTTATATGACCAACACACTACAGCTTGTCTTTGGGCTTTTATCTCGAATAAGCTTTAGTATGATCTCATACTAGTATTTGCGTTTATGTCCATATGACAGATTATCGTTGCATTATGTGTATTCACGAACTTATGAGTGCACTTAATAGACCAGCCAAGTTCCACCGTCGGAGAAAAATTAATTAGACAGCGAAAGCGCTTCTGATATTACAGATTTATATGTGTGTGTTCTCACGTCTGTGTGCATCCAAGCGGCTGTTTGTTAGTTTTCTCTGACCTCTGCCTCAGGATTAATATTTAATTAGTTTGCTCAGGCTAGGGAGAGGCACTTATTAACCCAATATGTCAATCTGACAGAGGCAGAAAGAGAGAAAGAGAGAAAGAGAGCGAGCTACAGGGACACCGTAGGGTGGAGTTGTTTACATGATCCACATAAACACTCCACAAATATCATTTAATCTTTCCACAAAGTGGAAGTGGGTTTTTAAACTGGTTTCACACAGAATACAGAATGTTTTGGCAGGTAGATGCTTGTGGTACGTAAAAGAACACACATTTTGTAGCATTGTGTTCAGTGAATGTCTAACATCCACGGGTAATATCTTGCATGTCATGCAGTTTCTTCCACTGTCTGTCATATAAACATGTTATTCAGTAGAGATGCACCGATACTAAATTTGTCCTCCGATATTCAAGATGATCTGCCAAAACCAATTCTGAAGATCAAATTAATATTTCTATACTTTCTGAACGTTATTCATTTGTTTAATGAATACATACAGAGCACACATTCATAGCATTTTCCTGTCTTTTTTTTGATTGACAAAATATATCGTCCATGATCATCGGCTGTTTTAGAAACTATTGGAAAAAATTGCTTTAATTGACCGATAACGATTATTGGCCGATATATCGGCGCATCTCTACAATTGAGATCAAACCATTACATTTTACAGAAAGTGTGTTATTTAATTTGTGAAGCTGCAACAATTCTCAATGTAATATTCGGTATACTGTTCGGTACGACCTACACGGTTCAATACGTATTTGAATTGCGGTTCTTTCGGCTTTGCGTGTTACATAAATCCATGTTTGTATGGATGACTGCGCGCTGACATGGATAAACACCTGCCCACGAGTAATTATGCAATAACAAAGCGCTAAGGTTAGTTAAGCTTGCGATGCTGGTTACAGATTTCACACGAGCGAGAAGCTCATCATCTAGTCCCGACAGAAATAAATGGTCGCTCAAACTCACCTGATGCACGCCTCGAAGAAATCCTCCGCATACCTCCTAAGAGACCTGCAGAGCATCATCAGCTGGGTCTCTGGAGAGGTGATGTCATAGTCCAGGTCCGAAAGGGGTTCAGTGAAGGGCTCTAGGATGGCGAAGGGGTAAGGTGATGAAGATGGTGAAGGAGTGGTCATCGTTGGTGTTGGTCAAGTCTTCTGTAACACTACAGGCAGAGAGACGATGCCACACGGATAACTGAAGTTGACTGGGGTTTAATTGTAAGGTGAACGGATGAACAGAAGACAGGTGAAACAATCTAACAAACAGATAACTATACTAAAGTAGGAAAGTATACCAACATCCACAGGGAAAATAAATCCAAACAACAAGTTTGCATTACTTTATTTTAAATACACTGATGCGCTACCTCTTCAATAAGCTTATTTTACTGGAATGTTGATGAACGGTAAGCAAAGAACTGCCATGAGTTGCCAGTGTAAATGTTTTATACTGTGTATCTTTATTTGATATTATTCAGTACACCAGGATAAAGAGAACAAAATAAGTCAAGTAAAAATTGCGAAAAGTCGTTTTTCTTCTTCTTAACATATTACTGGTCCTGTCACATGTGATGTAATAATTAAAATCACTTTAATGTGCCAAGCCGTTAGATCCGAACCGGAGACCGTGGGTCAAAACCGAGGGACGTATTGAACCGTGGGTTAACTGTATTGCTTAGTTTTCTGATAATAAATGGCTTTTATTTCACAGCTTTGTTTGGAAGCATTTAAATGTCATTTCCTATTTGTCATTGAACATTTAGCTTTTTGTTGACAAGTGGTTAAATTAGATTGGCATCTTCACACTTCTGCTAACAGATACATAAGCCACTGTGCCACTCCAAGATGCACGAATAAAAGTTTATAGATACCAGAGGGAGTTTACAATACTATAACATTCAGAAGCATCTAGGCCCGGTCTTACTTTTCACATTTCAACTAGGCCAGTCTACCTTTTTATGTAACTGATTTAAAGAAGTAATGACAGGTCTTGAAGAAATAAATTAGACGTCTAATTTCTTGTCTAAGCAGTTTCTGCATCCGACCCCTGGTATCACAGCGTGACTGGAGTCTACATATTTATTTGTATGTAGATGTTCACAATACAGTTGCACAAGACACAAACACACTCACAACCAGAACATAATCTGACAAAACTCTTCATAATCTCAAAACTCACTTAATACTATCACACCTTGATACTGTATATTTTGTTCTTTCATCCCACACACACACACACACTGCTGTGGTTTCTAGGGTGTCATTTAAGGATGTCACTCTCCTAACGTATTTGACAGTATAAGATGTGTCAATTTTTTCGACAGCCGGTAGTGATATCTAAGTGCAAAATTCAGAGCCTGTGTGATCCTCATTTTGAGAAAATAGCGCACACACGCATCAAGAAAACATCCCTGTCAAGTGCGGGAAATGAAGGCTTTAAAAATGATGTTTTTTAAAATAGTGTCTGTGATAAAGCTATTAAAGGATTTATTTATAGTGTTTATCTTGGAGGCAATTATGCTGAAAAATGTACATCATTACATTGCCGTGATGATTTCGCCTAGTGGAGTTTGCAATTATATCTTTGCGTTTGCGAATATGAAAGCAGAAACCGAACAGTGTGATTTATGTTAGTCTAGATAGAAGTACACTCGGTTTTGAGATGCGTGCTTTAACACTGGCTAAATTGTCTGTTTCCCCCTAATGGCGAACCACAAAAATGTGTTATGTGTAATGGTCGCTAAGGCACTTATAATTGCTAAGGATTTGAACAGACTTAACTTTAAACATTACACTATTAGTCATTTGAACTGTAATGAAATGCACAAATGACGACGAGTCACGTGACGTGCAAGAACTTTTGTGATTCAGTGTTATGTATGTGGCATATTTGAACTTATGTGATGGTTTGTCTCTATATTGTCTTTTCAATAAGCTGAAAATATTGTTTGCTTTCACAAATGTATTGTTACCTCCGAATACATTTTAACCCGCATTAAATCAAATAAATTGTTGTATTGAAACTTAACATGCTGTGTTGTCTGTTTGCATTTATAGATCACGTTACAAAACACTGGACCACAAGCACTTCCTGTTTCACTTTTTACTTATAAGTAGTAGTATTTTTTTATCTTGCATATAATTAAATCTTTATAAATCAGTGATATGTATTCAGTTGGTTGTATTTTGTTCCAACGTTTGTATAGTGTTAAAGAACAGACACAGGAAGATCTTGTGGACCAGCGTTGTTTACGCCATCCAAAAATGTCTATACTCAACATAACATTTGCTATAATAAGCTCAAAATATGAATTGTATTCTCTCGCACATCTACACATTGCTTCAGAAGACAGTCATTAACCCCAATAAAATAAAATTATTTAAGTACTATAAAATACAATGCATCATTGTGTTTTAAATGAACATTTGCTTTGAGGAGACATCCTGTTACTTTTTAGATCCCTGTTTCTGGTGACCACAATAACGTGGAGATTTAGTGGAGAAAATGCATCTTTATATCTTTTTAGATGGGGTACTAAGGAAATGACAGGAAGAGGGGAACAGGAGGCTGGAAAGAGAGGAAACATCAAGCCGGGACTCGAAACTTGGATCATGCCACTTGGCCATCTGAAAGGAGTGTTCTCTTTTTGACTAGACCAGTAAGCAACCATCTAAAAGTTGAGACACCCTGGTGTCAAGTTTTGCTTGAACAAACATCAGTGACATTATGATTCAAAATGTACAAATGTAGTTTAAAAGTGTTTTATTCTTTAAATTAAGTATTGAAATAACACGAAATACGTCAAGCATATCATCAGCATGTGCGCTTTTGTAAGCGTGTGTGGGCGCCAGTACATCAGATAGCATTAGCTGATGATTATTCTCTGATGTTATGAGATTGATGACTGTTAATTATACACACAATTAGTCTCCTAATTAAACATTTATCACGTAGTTCAGAGCGAGAAGGAGAAAGAGAGAGAATTAAGGAGAGATCGCTTTAGTTTCATGTGATATCTATCAAGTGTGTGTGTGTGAGAGAGAGAGGTTAAATTGCTCTATCCCCTCTGGTTGGATTATTGTTTTCTTTCCCGCAGGTTTCCAGTTGTGATTTTATTTTGTTTTTTCGGGTGTTTTTGTTTTTCAGGGTTGAAACGACCCATCGGATGAATGCGTGTCAGAGAAGTGTGACCCCCGTTTTCTCTCTCCTCCTTTTTTTCGAACTCTCTCTGACGTTTTCCGGAGTTTGCAAGGCTTTCTTTGTGATCCGTGGTGGATAATAGTCATTCCTGCTGCTCCGGCAAACATCAGATCAGGAGAGCATTTCCAGGTGACCAGAAAGGCCAGGGGAGAAAGAGAGGGTTGCAAGATGAAACGGATAATATATTACCAAATTTCATGAAACGAACAACGTGCCGTATTCTATAACTATACGGTGCACAAGCTATTTATATAATCTTTTCTTATTTATGTCACTGGGACTTATTCCAGCATTTAAGCAGCGTAAACTAGCCTGGACCCAGTTCAGTTATATTTTTGCATTCGTCATATGCTTTAATACAAAGGAATTACAGGTTAAGTGCTTTTAAAGGTCCAGTGTATGAAATTTAGCGACATCTAGCGGCCAGGTTGTTAACTGCAACCAACTGCAACTCCACCTTCCATTCAAAGCACTACGATGGCTGACACAGAACTAAGATGTCGTCATGTTTTCATTTCTTTGCTGAAGGAGATAGCGTATTTACGAAATGCGCTCTGTCATCGCAACAATCCATCCTTTTGCGGAATAAACCACGATGGTTTTCTCAACATTGAGAGACATTGATCTTGTACGTATGTGGGTGTAATTTTAACTACCACACAACTCAGGAGTTTTGAAGGGAAAACATCTTCTAAAGTATCATATGGCATCATACGATAATAACATTATATAATTATATAGTTGTATTCGTTTACCCTTTAAACATGCCAATTCAGCCTAACACGGTTTCAAAATGTATTGATTTTTAATGTAAAGAAATGAGCCCTTTTTGAAAGTCAAGGTTAAGGAACTGTTTTAACAGTGACAGACTCCAATCTTGAGATTTAGACTCCAAGGTTCCCACGAAAAGAGCCTGGTATCATGTTCTTTTCTGAGGTGTACAAAATATCCACAGTAGACCACCTTCTGCATCGCCTGACAGATTTAACATTTATCAACAGACGAAAACTTATAGAAATGTACCGTGGCAGTACCATGGTAACATACCGGTATCAGATGATATTATGGCAGTTTTATATATACCACGGTCCTGAATGATTGCCACATAGGTATTTGTGGTATTGTTTCATTAGTAGAAGGTTTACCAGGTTGCACTTTATTTTATAATGCGTGCACATTATATATAGTGTTCTAAAAAAAAGTACACTTTACATAAGTGCATGCACTATAAGGGCTGGTACTTAGTAAATATGGTACACAATTACACAAAAAGTACATAGTATGTGCATGTTGGCCGTAAAATAAAGTGATGCCGTTTATTGCCTCGTTGTCTGTTATACGCAAGTTCTTTGGTATTGAGAGGAAACGTGTTTACAGCAAAAAGAGAGAAAGGTGGAAATGTGCATTCATGGTATGTGTGTGTTCGCATCACTGACGGCCGAGCGAGGTTATGAAAACAGTCATTCTTGCCGTCATCGCTCCATAGCCGGTGATTTAGCGGCGAGCCGGCCCGGTGCAGCTGTAAAACGGCGGCCGAAGATTTACAGTGCACTCTGGGATATCACTCAGCCCAGGGGCGGCCTCCCCACACTGTCCCAGATCACCTGCTACTGTGTTTTACCAGCCAAGCCTGAACACCCCCCCACCCAAACACCGCAGACCTCACACACCCCGAACCCATCAGACCTCATTCAGAACGTTTAAGGGTCTGATTGATCAACTTATTGCGTATGAAATAAACTTCGGGGGAAATTAGAGCATTCAGGGAAATGAAGTGTTTCTCCATGTTTTAAAAATGATTAAATTATTATTAATAAAATATCTACGTCTTCAAAAATTAAGTGTTCCTTCATAGTGTTAAAAAATGAATAAACAATTCTGAATAAAATGTTTGATCATCATTTGTCAATACGTGGCTTTTCAAATACTGTCATTTAACGTTTCTGGCAATATCAACATTATGTATGATAACATGTTTATGATTCATTTCTATTAAATTCTTTAAAGGTAATCGTTTTCTTCTTTTAGTTCAGATTTAAAAATATGTTCAATTTAAATTCGGGACGCAAATGATGGTTTAAAATGTATTTTACATTTTAGGTCCTACAACACTGTTGCATAGTGTGTTCATAATGTAATATTTTGTATTCATTTATACCATTGTTTTCATATTCCAATTTGTGTTAACTAAAAAAATTGGGCTTTATTATTATAACAGTAATGAAGTGAATCTTATTATACACTTTTCAAACATTGGGTTATTTTCAACCTGGCGTTGACTCAAAAGGGGACGAACCCAGCCGGTGGGTTGCAAATAACCTATACAAGTTGTTTCAACCCCGAAAGCGTTGATGTTTTAACTCATCGTTGGGTCAAAATAAAATACTTCTGGGTTAATTTAACCCAACAGCTAAATTCGTCCCTCTTTCACCAAACGCTGGGTTGAAAATAACCCAACATTTTTATTGTGTATTATAACTGCAACTTTCAGATGATTGGATCCATTATGGTCGACATTTATCATAGACATCTTTGCAATTCAGTTTTGCTCTTGATTGTTTTATGAATCGGCGGTATATGTAATACGTCGGATCCTGTCATGAACCCCTCATGCAAGTTACATGCCGTGCCTAAAGATTCACAGCAAACGTGTCTCGCATGACAAATGTATCTCCCCTCACGATCTGGTTTATATCTGCGTTTCTATGCTAACTATAATTGATTACGTCACGCTTCAGTGCATTGTCTGTCACATACTCTTCATGTCCAGCGTAATTGGTTCACCATGCTCTCTCTTCATGCGTTGAATGCTTACTAGATGACATTATTGGTGTTACCTATCTAGTGCTTTCTTTGAATGTAATCTTTTGAGACAGCAACCGGTTTTATGGTTTCTTTTACAGGCTCTGTAAAGATAATAACACGTGCTTTCACTCCACAGATTCGATCTAAACATCTTATAGAAGACAATTCTCTGTATTATTGTTTATGTGTATATTGCTGTATGTATAGTATTAAAAACATCTTGGACACAGTCCAACGCTCACTTTTAGGTTCTGAATGGACAAACAAAACAGGTACACAACGTGTTTTTGCACATACTGATAATGTACTTTGAATGTACTGTTATGCATTTTGAACGAAATATTTTCTTATGTATGAATACAGAATCATCATAAAACAATTTTCAATGTGAATTCAAGCAAGCATCAAGAAAGAAACTATGGCCTCTTTTTATTATTTAATTTTATTTAGGCCTGTGCTATTTATAATAAAAAAATATGGAGAATTGGGATTGAAAATGTGGCCTGGATTTTAACCCACAACACCCACACGAACACTACAGCTCAATATTTGAGAGCTGGGGTTATTCGTTTACTTAAACTTAAAATTGTAAAACATTGATGTTAAGGGAGATCCAATGAAATCTTGGCCTAAATAGTATTTGGAAAACTCGGGGGGAAATCGGGAAATGTTGCTTCAGCAATAAACCAACAAAAGTTAAAGTTGAGGCACTAAAATTGAGAAGTGTTTTTTGTGCATTTGAATAAATATTAATCAAACTGTATTTGGTAGGAACTATACTACAGAGTACAGCTAACTGACACAATAAAACATGAAAAAACATGATGTTTGAAATAAAATAAACGTAAACTTTATAAAATTAACAAATAAACGATATTACGAAAATGTGAAAAACTTTACTAAAGCAATGTAAATAAAAAATAAGATAACTCAAAATATTATTAAATAAAACTAAAAACTCTGGTTGAGTACAGTACGCCTCTAAAGCCACTTTACATACTAACTTTGAAAATATTTTTCTAAATTAAAAGATAAGTTTCCCTTACCAGACAAGATTTCACAAGATGAAATTCTATCCACTTAATACAACTCTTACTTCTGGTTGTACAAAGTAGTCGTGTATCATGAAGTGCTTTATACGGTGGCTATAAAGGCAATAGCACCAGATTTCACCCCGACTTGTTCCCGTTTATTGTTTGTCTGTCTTCCATGTGACTGATTGGGAGAGCATGTGTTTGCTTTCGTCACCATGTGTTTACCTCGAACCCCAGGGCCCCTCGTAAAAGTCGGCATGAAGCCTGGCAAAGAACGTGTGTGTTTGTGTGCGTGAGTGTAAGTGTGTGTGTTAAAGTGATCCTCACCAGGAGGGTGTGAACGAGAGCAGAGACATAACCCTTGATGCCACCTGTTTCCTGTTTTCAGGTGATCAGTGCTGGATTCGTCGGACAGGGCCGAAGATCAATTAGTCACAGATACACCATCTTCCCCCCTGTAGAGGCGTGGGAAAGTCCCGGTGCCGACCACGTTTCTAGATGTTCATAAAATGAGATAGAATGCAATAGACCATGGTGCAAGATGTAAACAATGCTGATCAAGAAACACTTCAGAGTTTTTTATTTTACACATATAATTAAGTCTTAGTTTGCTTGACAGAACAGAGTGTTCTGTTGGGTGTGACATTTGTGTTAAAAAACTGAAGTGGAGATTAATTCTGGACCAGCATATCTTGCTAAATGTTTTCTATGCAAGGTGCAAAATGACCTTTGAAATTGGGGGATTGAGAAAGTTTCTGGCTCTGAAACTTTTTTCACTACTTTGATTAAACCGCTTTAGATTTTTGTTATTTGAGATAATCATTTAGAAAACACCTCAACAATTTTGTATTCCATTTTTTTAGCTTTTATGTCTTAGAAGCCTTGAGCAGTTTTACACCCTGACAAAATGTTATATTTTACCATTTTACTTTAGATTAACTTCTGAAGGAACATAAAATTTTTTCATAAAAGTTAGATGCACGTGTTGTGACAGATGGCTAATTAATTAGACGATTCTATGAGCTTCAGATTGTTAATTTCATTTAGACCTTCATTTTCAACCATTGAAGTTCTTGTTTAGTACAGGGACGGGAATTTAACTTTTCGAATGCATTTGGTAAGCGCTTTAATCTAAAGCAACATTCATTGCATTATACTACAATATTGCATTACGCATGTATTCCCTTCGGATTCAAACCCATGACTTTTGTGGTGTTGCTAGAACCGTGATCTGATACCTGTGATGTGTTCACCAGTGCTTTCTAACTATTACCAAAGTCCGTTTATGGAAGTTGCGCCACTCGGCGACCATGTTTGCAACCCCTCTGGGCAGTTATATATGTCATAGCAAGTCAAAAGTCCTGTCTACTTGATTGATGGATGGTGGATATTTCTAAAAACTCAATTAAATAACATATTTTTGATCAATAATTAAACCTGACAGACTGTATTGTAGCTTAGGTTTGCTAAGCCTAAATTGCGTTAAAAATCACTGTTTCCGAGGTGGGTTTAGCTCATGCTCATAGCTCATAAGCCTCGCCCCAGAGAATCGTCAGTCTTTATCGATTGACGATTGGATCGGGTTTTCTTTCTCTAAAGCGGCCATATTGAGCAGTGCATTCCTCTCCATTCTTCGTAATGGCAGTTCAGGCGCATCTATTTTATATATATATATGTATATATATACATATATATATATATATATATATATATGTATATATATGATATTTGATATTACTAATATTTGTATTATAACTTTTACTATTGTCTGCTCTTTTAAACACAACTCAGTGTTGACTTTACAGGAAAGACCCAAGCCAAATTTGGAGACCAGATATCGTTCAATCTTTGATTTGAACATGTTAGCAGCCACCTAGCAATGCTACTTACACTGTAAAAAAAATTAAAATTACAGTCTTTTTTACAATTATTTTTTTACAGATTAAACAAACGAAATTTTACAGGTTTTTACACATTTGAAATACGGTCAAAATAATGAAGGAAAAAGGCGCAAATTTACAAGAAAAACAAGAGAAAAGTGTAATTTTAGAGATTTTTTACAGTTTATTTCTGGTGCCCCGGGTTTTTTAAAACAAGATTTCTGTTTTACAGTTTATTTTTGAAATACGGTCAAAAACTATACAATTACAGAACAAGACAACGCATTTACAAGAAAAATGGGGCAAACTATTAAACATGTATCCTTGTAAAAAACATATTTAACGTTATAATTCTGTTTTTCCAGTTTCTTTTACTGATTTGTTTACAGTATATAGTAATTCTCCTTCTAATGTAGTTTGTTAGTATGCCCTGGCAACTAAATTAGCACCGTGACAGTCTCTCACAGGCAAACAGCACTTACGTTTTATTCAGAAAATGAAAAATCTAGTTTCCAACCGTGTTGACATGTCCTGGGCTCCACTGTATTATCCTCCACGTTTTATCTCACTCCTAATGTTCTCTGTTAATAGGACTGTTCGCTAAAAATGACATTTTCTGATAAAAAAAGCCTGTTTCATTTATTTTCTTATTACCGTTATAAAGGGAAAACGATGTTGTTAAATAAAAGATGTGTGCTCCTCATTTAAAGATGTTTTAGCAATATGAAGATGTTAATGAAAGTATGATGTCATGCATTTCAACAGTTGAACTTGCCCAGACTTGCTCATTTTGTCTTTTCTTCTCCTGTAATTACTTCTGTTGAACAGAATACTTCACTTACTGAAGCACAGTTCCTTACTTTGGATGAATGCAGTTTTTAGGAATTACAAGCGTTTCTGTATCTCAATATTGATCACATTGAAAATGGTTTATATATTGAATAGACAGACAAACCCTCTGCCAATACTTTGTCTCATAATATAACATCATAGATCTCTTATTTTCTGTAAAAAGGTTCACTTACATTTTATGCATTTGACAGACAATTTTATCCAAAGTGATGTATACATTGTGTGTATGCAGTTTTTTCAGTATTTGTTGGAAGTCAAGGAAATGGTTAATATATAGAGCATCACTATGGTGAATGACGTCAAATACATTTTACAAATGTTTTAATGTTCTTTATTCAAAAGGTACACACTGAAACGTGTAGTAATTTCTATCCAGTTCAAGATGATCAACTTTTTTCAGGGAAATGTACTGTTGTTCCTTTGCTCTGCATATGTGAACATGTGTGTTTCAGATGGTTTGTTTAAAACTTGTGTCACAATGATTTAATGTGTGAATCCCCATTGAACTATAAGTTCACACTGTAAGTTGCTTTGGGTAAAAATGTCTGTCGTATCCATCAACGTCATAAAACTTAATCAAATGTAAAGTGAATGCGCAAGTTCACCTGCCAACTATTCTTTCTGCATCACTTTCTTATGACTATGCGTGAAATACATATTAGGGCCATTGAGGTATTTCTTTGTAATGTCACGTAATTCAAGGCTGCATTTCTTAAAATGCTTCATTTAATAGAAAGTAGACGTTTCAAAGTGACAACATTTAGATGAAAACAAACGTTACTGCGCAGGCGCGCATTCAAAGTTAACTGCAGTCCCGGCGTGCGTGTCCGATGAAACGGTCTATATAACAGTGCAGAAAACAAGGCTGGTTCCATCTAACAGTAATTCTGTAACTCACTGGCCTATTATGTGATGACGAATCCCATATGATGGGGTTGTAAGGGTGTTATAGGACACTGGATAGTGTGTATCCCAGAAATGTCAGAATTGATAGCATATTTCACAGATGGGGTAATGATGTGCAGGAATAAAATGAAATGCAATACATAGACGGAAAAATCAGACAGAGGACTTATGAATTACATAAGCAATATAAAATAAACACATGATTAGGTTGGCAATGGCTTCCCAGCATGCTCTTATCTCACACCCGCTCCAAACATACTGTGATGCGACAGATGGGAGGTAATAATTAGACTGCATTTGTTTCTATTGCGTTGTCCTCGATGATTATGTGTGACAAAGAAAACAAACTGCAAAGTCATTCATCATTGTATATCGACAAGGGATTGCTATGTTCAATGGGTTTTATTTTACATCTATTAAATTGAGAAATTTTTTAAATATTAAAGACTTTTTCATTTTAACAGGCTACACCTGGTTAAACTGGATCACATTGGCCCCCACTGACATCCATATTTTATTTTATTTTAGCTGAAAAGAATGACAGTGACTTTAAACAGGCCAAACACGTTTAAACTAGACCACATTTATTTTTCTTTAAATTGCATATTTTTATAACCGTGTCCTTCTTCAGTATTTTAATGTCCTTTTTATCTGTTCATTTACTCTCATATTTTTATATAAATATCAGTAGCCTGTTCGGTCGATATATGATCTATAAAAGGGGTGTGACGAGATCGGACCGGTCTCGCGAGAACACAATTTCCTCAAGGAATTGGCACGATGGAGTGTTGAGCTCGAGATTTCAACCATTATATAGAATTGCAAGTTTAAATTACGTAATATTAAATACATTCACAGTTTAACCTCTTAAAAAACGGATCCGTCTGTTACATATGTGCAATGTAACCATAAAACATGATGCGTTTATGTAGTTTTAACTATTTATGGCTATAAGGGTGCAGTCAGTGGAGGAAGGAGGATTGAAAGTTTGATAAGATCGGTACCTCTGCTAACACAAGCACCATGCAAAAGCATATAGAGAAAACAACCACAGCGCTTTACTAAAACTTCACTACGCCTGTTGCGAAAACTAAGAGTACATTTTGTGCAATCTGAGGATGTCTTTAAAAATCTCGTCTCATTCTCGTGACGTGTCTCGTCACTCCGCTATCTTATTATGTACGAAAGTTTAATTGTGATGGTTAATTGATTTTATAGCAACAATGGGGGACAGAGCAAGAAAATAACCGTCACTTATGAGTTCCATGTTACCCAAGGCTAGCATGCCACTATGACTGTATTATGTAGCTCAGCAGTCAAGAAAAGGCAGAGATCATTTTGCATTTATATCGCCCATCCGCTATCCATAGATCACACACACAATTCTCCCACATCAATTATGTCATTATAACCAAAGACATTATAGGCTAGACAAACCAAGAATTGGCATGCAAAGCCTATAGCAGGACTGGCAAACTAAAATATCCAATGTTTAGCAAAAGATTGGGGTTTTATTGGCTGAGCTACTGGAGCGGGACTGCGGGATAATGGGCAGTTATCCGGGCTGGCGTTTGGCTTGTGGAGTACGGAGTCTTTGCGAATAACGCGAGAATCACTGTAAGCGGAAGCTAAACGGGAATTTTTCCGAGGACACAGTGGTGTTTAGCCCCCTGCTGATTGACCTGGATACTGGGAGCCCAAGCAATCTCTTTCCACTTTAAAGAGAGAGACAGAAATAGAAAGAAAAGTCAAGGTCAACTGATTGTAAAGACACATTAAAACGGAGATCAGTGGAGATGGTGCTGTTAGATTTACTATTTCTTTCAGTTTTTTATCTGGCAGTAAACTTTACACATGGCGATGGTCTGAACGCAGGGAGACAGTGGACAGCTGTCACTCACGAGGGTTGATTGACAGGGTCGTATGTGATGGGTTGAGAAGAGATGACATGAAAGCCACACACGCGTTTTCATTTATTGCTTTTGGTGTAAAAGATGTCAACACATACACATCGTCTCAAGCTGTTAAATTGACAGTATTTATTGAAGAAATATTGCTAATTATATCTAACAGTTGCATGATTCGTTTTTGAGAGTGAGACGGTTTATCGGACACTCGGTTTATCGGTTTGGTTGGTATTTGCAAAACATAAGTATTTGTTTTGTATTGAATTTATATATTTTATTGCATATTTATTAAAACTACTCAACAGTTCTTTGTTTTGCGGGAGTCTACCGGAAGTTTCAAATAATATTTATGTCATTGTCCTCACTCAGTCTATCGGGTGATAACCATTGAAAATGAAAATTATGGAATGTATTTTTTTGTCCTCATGTGATTATATTATATTATAGTGTTTTGCTAATTCCACTGCATAGTCGTGCTGCCTTGGTTTTAACGTTTAAGCAATGAATACCAGCGATGCATATTTTAATGTTATTAAATCATAACTGACATCTCTAATAAACTGACGCTTTACTCATCGTGATAATTGCAGTACCTCAAATGATAGTGAGTTTGAACATTTGCATTTTAAACACCATTAGCGTACTCCATTTGTGCTTTAAAGAGATACGGGGTCTTTCAGGCTAATGGATAGAACATTTAGCGCGATTATGGCTGCATGTAATTGACCTAATATGTGTTTTAGGAATACGGTTTATTTTTGAGGTACAGGCAAACACGAGAGTACTTTTGATCTAAACGGTCATCATCTGATCCGAGAGTGAGATGAATATGTCAAAACAATAATACCTGTTTTAAAAGACACTTCGTTAAAATCGTTGCTATGGCAACATGATATATCCCCGTATATACAGGATACGATGCCACCTGAATTAAGAGTGCCGCCTTATCTAGACCATCGTTTGGCTGTAGATCTTTGTTTATGATCATAGGTGGATTTGCTTTATGTCTTGACCTGCTTGTGTAATAACCCTTTTGAAAGCGTGACCATGGTCTTGGTATAATATTGCTATAAAAAAATGCATAGATTTAAAATCGCATAATGACAACTTTTTAATTTCTTGGTCGTCATCTGAACCAGTTTGTCCGGTTCACGGTGCAAGCAAGGTTTGTAATCCAGATGCCTGCCAATCAAATCAAAGCTTGTGGAAAACCAAGTACCCAGTTTGATTCTAAGGGGAAATAACATTTGAAATGTTTTTTTTTTTAAATTAACCGAGGGATTAATTGATTAGTTGATAAACGTAATGACGTTCTTTTCACAAGTGACATCAGCATGGCAGAGGCTGTCTAGTCTATTCATCTACAGGGATACGAGAAGAGACGGTAATTACTGTAGATGAGGAGACCGACAAGCTTATCAAACGGGATTCGAAAAGCAGCAGGAACATCAAAGAGGTGCAATTTATACACATCAAAAAACAGTTTAAGCCCTTAGTGCTTCACTTGCACCGCCTTAAACAACTTAAGTGTACGCGCTTCACTCCATTCTCATCACTACAAATACCAAAAATCGAACTTCTTGAAAAAGATCAGTTTCAAAACATATCATGAACGTGGTTAAAATAATACATAATGATACACATAAAAATATTTAACAATACACATGAATTCTAAATATTTGGTAAGATATGATCATATTTATATTTTTATAAATCTGGATCTCTGTTTCGTAACAGTGATCTATTCCTTTTATTGGCCATTCTCCCGGAAAAGCATCATATGTCTGTCTTTTGTTGGCAATATGCACGTACGTGCGTAATGTAAAAAACACGAAGGGATAATGCGATGATGTGTGCCCGTGCTGTAGTTCCGTCCCCCCTGCCTGCCTCCAGCAGCTCATCTTTTTCCAGAAATAATCGTACAGCTGTATCTCTCTTTTATAAATTTGATCAAACTAAATACTCTTCGAAGACCTGACGTATGCGATACTACTGTATAGGTACTCAAGATTAATATGAGATTTGCAGAAACTGCCTGTGTTTCCCAATCTTTCAAGAAATGGGATTGACATCTAACGGTTCTTGTTATCATAAATAATATTCAGGCATTGTTCGTGAATGTGTACCAGAAGTTAAGCGCAGCTTTGTTCACTTTGAAACCATCCAGAGGTTTGAATGACATGGCGGTGGGATTCTGTCAAGATGTCAGATGTCCTCACAATTATAGTGAAACAAACCTTTCGCTTCGTGTGTGTTTATGCAAGGCAGTCTTGTTCAAATCTAAGAACACGTTTTCCACTCTACCTCCTGAGTAAAAGTGTCGGTTATAGCCGTCATTGTTTACTTACCCAGTTTGCTTTTACATGAACACAGCTGAACACTGGACACAAGTTAACTTAAAAGGAAACATGATGTCCAGCAGTTACTTTAGCTCTAATCCGTCTAATCTGTTTCTCTCTCACCTCCTAATTTGATTCTTCCCCCACTTCACATTCTCTTCTTCACTAACACACATCGAATTAAGAGCAGGTTTGGTGTAATCTAAGCTGCCAGTCTTGTTTAATGGCTACTAACAAAATAACAGCAGCTGTAATATCTCAATCATTTACTGCTGATTGGATCCTACCTGATCTGCTCATGGGACCAGCGCTTAACGGAGGAAATGTGCATGTGCAACCATCTGGATCAACTCATTCATTCATCTGAACATACACATACACAGCCGATGTTGAACATTCAGGTTTACGGTAAGACGCTTTCCTCTGCAGTACTTTACATCCATTTCAACTTAAGTTACAATGGAATCGTATTAAAGAAAGTGACCAAAACGCAGACAGTCCCTTGCACGCCCCCAGGTGTCTGTCTCACTCCCTTTCTTCACATCCTAATAGCTGTTAGGTGGTAGATAAAGACATTGGAGTGTTTTATTGATCCAAGCATCCAGACTACGCCAATACCAATGACCTCCAATCAACACCTGCCAAGACAGTTTAGAGCGCCCGTTCTGAGAGCATTCGCACACTCCGCCCGGGAGACGAGAGAGAGGACACGCGCAAACATAAACGTTGTCATTTGTTTCCGTTGGTATCGACCATCTTTCAATAAGCTAAGCGGGGTTAACAAGGAAGAATTTACAATCGGAAACGAACGATTGAAATTGAATAAACCCACTAGTTGCATTACCATTACTGTTGCACGATCATGGTATTTTTTCGGATGGGTGTCTTTTCACCAGCCCCTCGCTCTTTACTCATTAGTTAGCCAATTACTGAGAGAGACTGGGGAAGAGGTCATATTCTCAAGGGGAGAGGAAAGTGCCAGACACTGCTAGACTTGCACACAAAAAAAAGATAACTAATGATTACAAAAAGATCATACGTGCCAACATAAAGTAAATGAAGTCCATGCTAACATTTGTATATTTATTTATTTTTATATTTATGTTGCAACAGGCTTTCTTGCCAGAAAAACTTACAGTGAGGCACAAGAAATTTTGGGGTAGCTGAGAGTATAAGCCTACAGCACATTTTAAAGTAAGTCCATTCTTGATTGTAAATACAATTAATTAGTTATAAAATGTCTACAGTTATGCTGAGGTTCCCCCCGTTATGCTGAGCTAAAAATGATTGTGAGGAGTTGGGGTGGAGGAGGGATGCTGCGGAAATGAAGCGAAAAGGCAGGTAAGGCGTCTTCTCTAACGGTTTTCTCCCGAGCTGATAGGATGACTGGTGATGATAGTTTATAGAAAGCCATCGGATTCGTGAGGTTAGTCATGGAAAGCCAGCCGGGTTCAGGTTGGTGAGATTAGTCATGGAAGGCCAGCAGGGTAAGTTATCCGCACAATCCTCCCAAACTTTGTTAATAAAACATCATGCAGTTATGTTTGGTCGTGTGATTGGTTTATTATAGGTTGATGTTTGGGTGGGTAAGCTGCCGCCTATAATCACACTGGCATCCTTCTTTATTCTGGGCAGCAACTCATTCTTGCCTCCGTTATTTATTCACATTAAACTTAAGCGGCTCGCCCATGGCACAGTCATAACTTCTGCCCTGGCAGAAAACACCCCGTGCTCAAAATACGTTCTCGTCTACTAACATACGTACACGTATGCATACATACATTTGTAGTGAGACTATGTTGGAAATTGTGAGTTACAATGGTTCGTTATGCTGCAGTATACTTTAACATTATACAGTAGTATTTGACTGCGGAATGTCATGACGGACCAGTCAGAAGTGTGTTTCTTACATTTACAAGAGAGCCTTGTAATAAGCGTGCTTTATATATTGCTGGCAAATGTGTACAAGTATATGAAACAGGCTTTTTCATCTAGATTTATATTTTCTGTTCAGTTGCTCGAGACTTGTTAAAACTCGTTCAAATCCAATAAATCGAAATAATCACAACTTTATTTTTCCATGCCTTTTCATTTTATGGATAACACGTACGCTGCTTAGCTCCAGAAACGCTAATTGTTCCGTCAGGCCAGAGTTGGTCTATTCTTGTACGTTGTAGCATTGTGTCCGAGTATGTGTGTGTGTGTGCGAGTCCTATTAAACAATCAGTTTCAGCGCCTTGCCAGTCCACTACCCACAATTCCACTGCTGCACGGGGACTTTCTCGATGAAAGAATGTGAGTATGTGGTTGTCTATTAAGATATGTAAATTTCTAATCTCTCAAAGCCTGCTTTCACACCATTCCTTTTTCTCTCTCCCACATTTCTCTCTCTCTTTCCTGTTCTCTGCCTCTCATGTCAACAGCAGTATTATAGTGATTTGTGTAGTGTATTTTAGAACTGTCTTTTGAGAGCGAAGCTCATTGCTAATTACAATCTTAGTGGATGAACAAAGCTAGATGTCAGGCTTTAATTACTTCAAACATATATTCACACACTCAAGACAGGTATTCATCAATACACATTTATCCACATCAACACAGAAAATGCAATTATATCGCTGCCAATCATATGTTCTTGTCATCATGTACAGCTTCAGACGACCCTGTTCTTTGCTGGATGCTACTGATGTCCTGCTGCACTTCATCCGTGAGCCAAGAACGTTCACTCGGGTACGTCATTGTTCACGCTGTTATAGTTAAAATATCAAACACGAACACAGACAGTCAGATTGGATTAAAGAATTGTTAAATAAAGGCACTCGAACGTTTAGGTTTGTTTTGTCAGATAAAACTAAATATGTTGCTTTCAGTGCAAAAGTCCAGTTGTGATTTAGGAAAAACACATTTTTTGTTGCTTTATCTTAATTTGTCTGAAATGTTGTAAATTGTGAAAGTCACACAATGTTTGGGGTTATAAAATCAGTCAATACTCAACAGAAAATGTTATTGGCCTGCCTGTTGGTAATATGAGATTTTTTTTGTAGTATTATTATTATTTGAATAAAACAATATAATATTAATGATAAAAATAATATAATGTTGTTGAGCATAATAATAATGAATGTAAACATAATACTATAATATTTTCCATAATTGACTAGTTTGAAATTGGCAGATGCCAGTTTCTTAAACATATGGGCTGGTACTAAAGTATGCCATTAGTTAAATTAAAAGATAATATAGCTTATAAAACCGAATTGAGAAAAGCATAACGTTTAGGTATACAGTACAGTAAACTTCAATTATATGTAAATGCAGCTCAGGATGATAAAAATGAAAACAACATTGTAATCTGATGGTCTTTAATAGAACCTAATAAAAAATGTTTTTACCTGGCAATACAAAGTATTTTTAAGTTTAATCTGATAAAGTTGCATTTAAGGAGCATAGTTCCTCTAAACAGTCGCCCACGTTTAATTAGAAAGAAAAAAAATGTTGTCACGATAAAGAATTGATTGTTTTATCACACTGGGGATCCGTATATAAAGTAATAAATGCATTTCTACTAAATAGTCTTAGGTAACTAGCACTAAAAGGCATTGAGGTATTTTCATTTCATACGTTATTTCCCATTAACCATTAACATTTTATTGCAATTTTGAAGCCGTATCGAATCTCCATTTCTTTCAGTTTTTCCACTCTCTCGCTCGCCGCCTCGGGTCTTGTAGGTGCTAGACGGGAAGACATTTAATCGGCCGAATCGAGCTTTCATATCTATTACAAAAATCAAATAATGCACCGTGATTTACTCCCCCTAGCAACCAAGGCGCAGAGCCATAGCAACTGGCATAGCCCGGGGCGTTGGGTTTAATCAGGTTGAAAATATTTCAATTATTGTGTTGGTTTTGAGTGTGTGCGGTTGTGTGTGTGACCTAACTTGGGATCATTTTGATTTAACAGGTAGGAGAAATAGTGTGGTGAGAGGAAATGGATTCGGTGGCTTTATACTTTCAATATCTGTGTGTGTTTGAGCGTGTATGTGTCGGATTGGTGACATTTGCTTCTTGGTGTTTGTGACAAAATCTGTGGACAAAACATCAAAAGGTTTCCAGGTGATTCTAAATAAGCCATCTCTCTCTCTCTCTCTCTCTCTCTCTCTCTCTCCACCTGTTTATCTCTATCTTTGTCTCTCTTTCTCTCGCACTCTTTGTTGTTTAGTGTTAAATATTCACGTAGCTCGTTCACAGTCTCTGGAAGATGCATCAACTCCCATTTAGCACTTGAGCGTTTAGGGAAATAACATTCAGAACCTGGAAGCCTTTAGGGACCAAACACAACTCACAAAGCTAACGCATATAAAATGTGTGAGGACATACGTGTGCTGGTGTATGTGTAGAAGTGGTGTGATGTCTTTGGTAGGTTGCGCAGTAAATGAGCTATGGCTGTTATTACTGTGTCTGCTCAACCTAGCTGCCTGGGCAGAGTTCAGCCTAACATTAGTCACGCCTAATTCTGGAAGCCGGTGTGCTGCTTTGCCTAGAAGGCCAACAGCGCTGAATGATAAGTGCTACTTGTAGATTGAGATCTGTGCTATAGAAAGGGTGACTGTATGGTTTCACGCACTTGGCGGGTTTTAAAAACTTGTTCTTGGTGGTACTGTACACCGGCATTCCCAAAATACCGCATCCCATCTTAAGTGATCGTATGTGTATATGCGTGGTCCTGGTAAACCCTACCGTGTGGTAACAGTTTTGGCACCCTCAGGTAAACACCAAACAGCCTATTTTTTTAAATGTGTTAAACGTTATGTGTGTGTGGCCTTGTTTTTATATCCCAGTGGAGACCTAAACCTGGATACACAGCAACTCAAGGGGACTCCCCACGGGCAAAAAGAAAGCTTATACATTTTACAGAACAATGTTTTTTTGAAAATCTAAAAAAGCTTAAAGCTTCTACGATCTTAATGTTTGGGGTAGAGAATAAAATATACCGTTTGTGCTGTATAAAAATCATGTATGTACTGGTATTCATCACTGTGCGGGGTCCACAAAGATAAAAATCAAGGGTGGATTAAGGTGGTAAGGGGGATCCTAGCTTGCTCTTTGGGTGAGGCCCCCCCTTAGGTTGCTTCCAGGTGCCTTTCACGCTTGCAGTTTAGTTCAGTACTGGGCACGGTCGGCATGAAAAATCCGATTTCATTGTACTTACTTCAATAAAACTCATGTAAGAGATGTGGGGTTGGTAATTTACCTTGGATTTGAGTCAGAGTGAGCGTGCGTTTTTTGGCGCGTTGCGAGTGGAATGAGAGCGGCAAATGAATGGTATGTTTCCCGATTTAAAAACCGTCCTGATAAATAGTCTGTTTGCAAGCTGCAGAAAGCTCCGTAAGCGAACATAGAGTAAGACCAAGTGTTGTTTACTGCAACAAGTGAATAAAAAACACAATATATTGACCCGTGTTCTGTTTACTATCAGGTGTCACGCACGTTTCGTGATGACGTGAGTTGGATGCAAACGCACCTGGGTTCGATAGAATCAAGCTGAGGCACCAAACCAATGCTGCGAGGGGCATCGGGAACAATCGCACTCGGATATACACACATTGAGAGGGCGAATACTACAGTGATTCCTCTACATTCTGGCTTGCTTAACAACGCCAAACACCAGGAAAGCGCAAGCTCCAGTTTTATACAAGTATACGCAGAATATGACCGGCCTCTAAAAATGCTTCGGTGGATCTCTACCGAGACACAAACCACCGTGCATTACATGAACTGTGTAAAGCAAAGCGTGTCATTGTCATTGGTAATATTTCAGGGAGTTTTTCCACAATCACATCAAACCCTTTATAGTTGTAGGACACACTGTGTTTCTAGCCCGCACCAAAGCAAATGAAAACTGAAAGCAAATATATGAATGAAACAGTGGAAGCGTTAATCGCTATTGAATTGAGTATACGGAGCAACACCGGCCTAAACCCTGTTACATCTTGTTTATATCATTTCTCTTTATATAATTGTTTACAAATGCAGTAACAGTAAACATAAGACGTGTAAACACATGAACAGTTTCACCATGCTCACCTGCAACTCAACATAAGAAATTTAGGCAACCACTTAACCTCAAGTTCACTTTAAACTCGCTGTTCTTAAAGCAAAGGGATAATTCACCCGAAAACCAAATTTCTGTTATTTACTCACCGTCAAGTTGTACCAAACCTGTATGAATTTCTCTGTTCTGAAGAAGATATTTTGAAGAATGTGGGAAACCAAAGAGTTCTGGGGCACCATTTCCTACCATAGTTGTTCCACAGGTTTGGAATGACGTGAGGGTGAGTAAATGATGAGCTGTCCCTTTAAGTACCTCAACATCCGAGAAACGTATCTCAACATTTCTGCAGTTTGCAGGTGCAACGATTCAAATATTTGTAGGCTCTCATATGTGTTTTGGGGCTTAGATGCATGTGCTACAATATTTGCACTATATTTGCAATTACAAATTATTTTAAATACTCAAATCACTTACACACACCTGTGGGTCTGATATCTCATAAACGACAAACTAACGCTCTCTCTCTCTCTCTCTCTCTCTCTCTCTCTCTCTCTCTCTCTCAGCAGATGCTTGACTCATCTCTCCCTGCTGGTGCTGGCAGGCCTCGGTGTGGCCAGGGGGTCACCGTAGTCCAACCCAAAGTAAATAATTAGTGATACTGGCTGGAGCTCTTTGTCTGTGTACATGTGTGTACGTCTGCATGTGTGTGCGTGTCTTAATTTGGCTAAAGCTCGCGGCCGTGAAGAGAGATGTCATTATTTACGCCAGATTATGGTTGCCGGGTGCCACCAAGGGAGTCTGTTGCCCATTCCACCGGAAAGCAAGCTTAAGCTGTTTATTTACCGTTCCTCGCGAGTGTGTGTGTATGCGGCCGTGTGTGCGGAGGTTGGCATTTTTAATACGCCTCATCCTCCATTTAACAAGCACTTCAGTGCATTTAGAATGAAATTAAAACTAATTAATTGGGTTTAATGTGATTTTTTTTAAACATTGTTGTTTTTGCTGTATTGGGAATGCCCTTTTAACAAGCAGACCTGTCTGTGCTAATCTGTTGGCCTAATCAAACTGACAACACCTTCCACGTTTGATACTGTAAAATATACCTTGTTTTACTACTTTTGCTATCCTGTAAACAAAAAGCACTTCATTATGTGATAAAATTTTTACTTTAAACAGAACGATCATAAGTATAATTGACGGGATAGATGGCACAGATAGAAAATATGGATAAAATTAAAAAGAAACACAATATCTCTTAGGTCGTGTGGTGTTTATTTTCTAAATCATGAATGAATGCCATTTTACGTGCAAAGCATTTTCAACAAATGCAATGCAAACGTGTCTTTTTATTATTCCGTCTTATGACAAATACTTATGTTTTATTGTTGTTTTGTGAATGATGTCGTTTGTACTTTAAAAGGAGTGATGCTAAATGTGCATTTGATTTCTCATCCTAACCATTGACCACAAGGTTTTAAGTTTTTTATCATTTTTATCCTTTTTGCCCTGTTCTGTTTTCACATTTTTCCTCTCGATCTAACTCTTGACCCATTTCCTTAGGTCATTACCAGCATGGTCCCCTGCTGAAAGATGCCAGGCCAAGGGTATATGTGGGCATGCGTGTGTGGAAGATCTAGCCCAGCTGCTTTGCTCTACCCTGCCCTGGCACTCCCCTGGCACAAAATAAAGATAGTCGAGCCTCAGAGTGTGCCAATCTGCTACTTCTCCACATGGCTTATATGCAAACACCTCAACCAGTTTTCAGATGACTGCTCCAACACCTTGCATGAGATTTTTAAATCCATGTTTGGATTCCAATGGTTGGTTCATTTACATTTACGCATTTGGCAGACGCTTTTATCCAAAGCGACATTGTATCTGAGTATGTGCGATCCCCTGTGATCGAACCCATTGGCGTTGCTAGCACCATGATCTAACCACTGAGCCACAGGAAAGCGGTTGGTAGCATTTAAATTCTTTCATGTGAACGTGGTATACTCGGGGTCAACCCCAGTTTGTGTGCGGGCCTGCGTGTGATCATCTATTGGGTAATTGGAGAAGCTTATAATGAAACACTTTTGGTCAGGTGATAATAACAGAACAAGGCTGGAGAATCTGAGTGGCTGGTGTGAGGTCGTTACCAACACTAACATGTCCCCCACAGAGGGGGGTCCTTTTAAAGAAATAGTTCTGCTTTACAGTAAATAAAAACGACATTCGTTTTTAAACGTTTAAACTGATTTGATGAAGGATATAGAAGGGATTCAATTCATATTGGGAGGTGCGAAAACACACATTTTGGATGATCTTTATAATAACGAGAATCCATGAAATCGGTTTTAAAACAAAATGACAATGCTGAACATTTAAATTTATGCCAAATTTTAATAAATGTTTGCTGTGCATCCCATTCGGCGCCTTGATTCAATTTTTACGATTTAACAGTCATGCCTTTTCCATTATTGTTCGACACACACATTTTTTTTCTTGTCGTTTATTGAATAAATAAATGGTCACGGTACAAAAGTAGCCTATTAAGTAGAAATATACAGCGCTGGAGCGTGCGTAATATTCATATTTTTGCGCATGCGTCTTTATTTTTTTCTGCGTTATAGTGAACGCTTTGTTTTGAGAGGAAAAGTTTTGAAGGCATTCAACAGTCTTAACCATATTTTCCACTCTATTCCTCCCTTCACACGTCCACAGTTTTTAACCTTACCCAACATGGCAGATTTATGAAGCGCTTCACAGAATAATTTTTAAATCACAAATGAGCTACTTGTGAGTTCTGACACTGCTCACAATGTTAGGCTAATTCAACAATCTAAGCCCCCATTCATACATAGACCTAAAGGCCACATCTTCTGTAAATATGAAATGAAACATTCTTCAATTACCATTTGTACTGACCGGTAGATGAATTGTGACAGTTTAATATGGTAGTCGAATTTTTG
Organism: Barbatula barbatula; assembly: GCF_947034865.1. NCBI lineage: Eukaryota > Metazoa > Chordata > Actinopteri > Cypriniformes > Nemacheilidae > Barbatula > Barbatula barbatula. The sequence continues at coordinate 22,787,434 of NC_136771.1, forward strand.
TCCAATTAAACAATGCGCCCATTCGTGGACAACTATATGCGCGTAAAGCCGCGCGTGTTTGCGCGTTGATCTTGAATCGATTTGACACCTAGATCTTATTTTTCACGCCGGTCGCGGGCTGTTGAAATAATCGGGTCTCATTAGAACTGGTCTAATTTATCCAGACTGTCAGTGACCCTGTACTACCGCGGGTCCCGAATCAATCACCGGCCTTGAACGGCTAAACCTGAGCCCAAAACGCACTTGATTTATCTATCAAATTACCAAGGCCTGAAGACACGACCGAGGAAATTGCGCAAACCCCTCGAGCGGCGCAAAAGCATCCCTATGAACACGACAGACAGACATATGCTCAATAGAAGCACGTAATCGCTCGATAAAGCATAGAAGTCAAATATGAAAACGAGGAGAGATTGGTTGGGGAAATTATGTAACCACGCTTTAAAGGTTTTTTTGGTACCCCCAAAGAACCTTTCAGACAAAAGTTCTCGAGAGAGAGCAACAATTTTCCAAGTTTTTTGTGCTAAAGAAATGTTCTGACCTTTTCATGCTTCAGCTTTATAGTTTGTGGTTTTATTTGTCGTAAAACCATAGGAACCAAAAATGTACCCTTAACGGCTAATCAATATGCCGAAACCTGGTTACCCCCTCTTGCTCTAATTAAACCATAGTTAATTTTCTTAACGGTGTAAATGTTTACAATGTTTAAAACCTTTTAATAACCTTTTTTGGAGCATCTAGCAACTTGGAACCAAATGCGCTTGTCCGATTGACGTTAATAATTAATTGCGCAAATCGTGTTGTTTCTATTAAATGAAAAAAGGAGATGTAATTGAACTGAACTTAATTAGCATGCATGAATCTTTTATTATTTTCGAGTGTTTCCGACTTCATTGGCGTTAAAGCTTGGATCTGTTGCAACACGACAAACCCGTTGCCCGGTGTCTGCGCGCGCGGCTCCAGGGTGGCAATCTCTCCCGGGAGAGAAGAGGAAATGAGCTACGGAGATAGAGGGCAACGGGAGGTGGTAAATTAGCTGCCTGATCCGCACTCATTGGCGCATACACTTCCCCCATTAACTCGTCCTGACAGGCGCACTCACCACTACCCCCCTCTCTGTGCATCTCCTGCGCTCTCCACCCGGGGCATGGCGGCCTTGTAGGTTTATCACGTGGAGAAATGAATGTAGGATGATCAGTTAAATTGAAAATCAGCAGCCGGCTGTCAATGAGAAGCAACACCTTCGTAATTAGCGGGAGAAATTGCGGCGCGCGGACAGATAATAGCGTAAAAACAATTTGCGCTCCTCCCTTCTTCGTTTATAATGAGTCTCGAGGCTCGAAATGAATACTTTCTACCTCCTAAATCTATAAACCGAGTTATAATGCGTGCAAGAACAGGCAATCGCACTGGAGGACTGACCAGACGTGAGCCGGTATAGTAGTATCATCAATTCATTTAATATGAATCAATTCATTGTTTGTCTGAGTAAAGTATGCCCACTCGTGCTTGCGGGATCCCTAGTGAACTTGCGCATTAGATAATGGTTGCGGTTCAGACATTCAGCTCACATAGGCCCGTGCCACTGTAAAATATATCCCATATTTCCCTCCTTACACTCATCTCTTCCTACACTCATAAGTACACTAAAACATTCATGTTTCTCCTCGCTGAAGTAGCAGCACACTCCCCCTGGAGACGATTCTGCCTGTCTCATTATTTTTCCTATAAGATCGGCCTCGCGCAGAGCAAACAGCAGTCACCGAAATAAGAAATTATGTAAATGTTATTAAGGCAGGTATAGATGTCATTCGAAGGGTACGGCTCGAGCCACTCCGTTTACTTTTCTGCAAATAAAGGGGCTGGCTGACGATGACCGGAGGGGTGTTGGTGGTGGTGCTACGTTTGTAAAATACGGTCCACTTGTACAGACTGTGTGTGTTGAGCAAAATGAGAAAAAGCGTTTAGACTCCAAATCTACCCACGTGCTAACTCATTGACATGGACATTGCTTCATCTCAATGCGTTCTTGAATTCACTTAAGTCATCCTAATATTTTCCAGTGCAGATGCTCAGTCAGTTTTTGACCCTAGATAACGCTTTTACTGGTAGAGAGAGAGGGGGGAGCAAGAGAGAGAGAGAGAGAGAGAGCGAGAGAGAGAGGGACTGTTCTATTACAGAGCGACACATGATCAATAGGCCGATAAGGCAGGAACATCAATGTACGCGACAGAACAATGAGGGATATCATCTCCCATCTATCTTAATATTGCGCCCACGCGTGCCCTGACAGGCCCGCCTCATGAAAATTCCGCCCCACGAATCACCCGGCCTCGCCACACAATGCGCTCGCGATGCGCACACACGAATCCAAACTCACGCGTACGCGCGCAGCTGCTTGGGCTATTATTTCCCCATTTCAATCTGACTCGCCAGCCTTTCATGCTAATTCTATTATTGTTGGAAGTTTATGTGATTTCATATCGCTGGAATCGGTAATGTATAATAACCCTTCAGGCTAACAGAAAAAAAACGTATCCTCCCAGCCGCCACCGGGAAAATAATTACTTTCATATCAAAACTCCACAGGAGCTGACCGGGTCCTACCGCCCGCAGCGCGAGACCTCATTTCAACTGGAGGTTTTGAATGAATGAATTTGTTAAAGCAATAAACACGAGCCTGCAGTACAGCCCCCCTCTCAAAACGATAAACAAAACAGACAGGCGAGCACCGAGGTGGCAATAAAAGATCTTTTCTTTCACAATATTATTTTATTATTATTACTTATCAAAATGTTACATATATAAATATCTTCGATACTTTATCATTTATACAGCGTTTGAGGATTTGTGTTGTTTTTGTATCCTGCTCATGGGCAAACTTGTTCCGTCAAGTAAGCGGTGTGGCTGAATTGAAAACAAAATAAAAAAGTCGACCTGAATAAAGACTATCCATTTCTGAAAAGTATAAAAACGAATTCAAACAGTTTTGAATACAAAAACGTGTCGTGATCAGCTTTGGGTTTGTGACGGGTCAACTTGGCTCCACTAAATGTCAGTCCATGTCAACATCCTCTCCATCGGTATTTGTGTCCCCAGAACTGCAAGTTTTGGCGTCCGAACCTTCGGACTGATCGGGCGAGGTGCTTTCTTTCTGAGTACAGTTTGTGACAGTGGATTCGGATTCGTTTGCAAACTCCTTTTGGGGTGAATTCGATTCAGCTAAACAAATCGTTTGCATTGGAGAGTTCTGACTTTGTCTTTGCAGTTCACCGTCTGTGTGACCATCCCCGCTTGCGTCTTTACGCAGGTGATTGTTGTTTTTTGTAACGTGTCCAGACCCGTGCTGGTCTGGGTTAGAGATGACCATGGTGGAAAAGTTGCTTCCTGAATTCTGACTCGTTTTCATCGCTGTCTGTGGTACGATGAAACCCAGCGGTTGAGTAATGGGATACAGAAGGAAATGGCCTTTACCGACCAACGATCGCTGCGGCGGTAACTGAGAAAAATCCAGGAGAGTTTTCCTCCGGGGACTCGAGTCGGCTAGTAAACTCTCCACACTAAATGGACTGAGTTTCTGGAGCGTGGAGGCCCGTGTGATGCCACTGGAAAGACACAGGGCAGAGTTCCGTGTGGAGTCTGTGGGCTCAGCTGATTCTGTACCGGTGGATCTTTGGTGCCGTATTTGGTCACAGGTATGTTCTGTTGGCTGTCGGTGCGCGCTGGCCGGGGTTCCGCTGAACTGAGTTGACTCGCTGTCTGTGCTCTGAGATACTCCGCTATCGCTGTCAGATCCGGGTGTGTGGAAGAGCTCCCCCGCTAAAAGCTTGTTCTGGGACTTGAGCAGTTTGCGTTCCTGTTTGCGCTTCTTCTTTTCCAAGCGCTCCAACTCCCGTCGTGCAATTTCCTCTGGGTCCATCGGTTCGCCGCTGCATGTGGTCGGTTGAGAGTTGTGCGCTGGTCGACCGGGGCCTTTTTTGGTGTTCTCCTTTTTGCGCCACTTTGCTCGTCGATTTTGGAACCACACCTATGAAGCAAATCATTTTTAATAGGCTGCGAGCACATAGTAGAAAAAAATCAAAATGTGTCTGACAAACACCTGAAATCAACATATAAAGCCTTATTATTGTGTCATTTCGTCACGATATTATTTAGTCAATACAGTTGTTATCACAGCTTGTAAATAATACACAGTGATGCATTTGTATTTATTCAAATCTGTTTGTATTTTAAAAAGAATATAAACATGTTGACTATTCCAACCAAACATATTTCAGAAGCAATTCATATTTTCTAACAAAACGATTAGTTGCTGTGACCAGGTTTTTTTCTTCTATTGACATTAAGATACGTCTTGGAAACGCTGTCATCATTTGTCATAGACTGGAGCTCACGCACGCACTTGCCCTAATTGTCAATTGATTCAATGTAATGGCTCACTCTTTCAATTTAGCTTGCATCTTGCGTGGCTAATTTGAGGCCTGTTCCCCTAAAGTTAATTTAGGCGCATATAAGCGCCAAGACAAATTTGGCCTTCGAGAGGCAGAGAGCAGCAGGCTCGCACCTCACACCCAGGCCCCTCACATGGCGACCACCGTCTGTTCAGCGCTGATAACACCAGAGTTTACATCCACTAGCACACTAACATACAGCCATCGAGGCTATACAGGACAATAGCCGTGTATACACATGAAATGTTAATGTCGCGAAAATCTGTCAGTACACAAACCTAACGATAAAGCGCGCTAATCTTCCTTAAGCAATACGAATAATACAAAGCTAAGCCATCGGCTCCCCAAAGAAGACTGTTTGACATCCAGTGTCGAGTTTCTGCAAAAAGGAAAATGCAGACAAAGACGGTATATCCAAAGATTACAGTACTTAGATTCTCAACCCACTGACCCATATTTCTTTTGTAAGAGATTGCTAACATATATAATAATGTTATATTTATATAAATCAAAGAAAATAATCAAACTGTGTTCTGCTTATATAAGGCAGACTATACATACGTTAAAATCTGCAGCATCCTTTTATATAAACAGTTTTTATTGTGGTTTATTAATTGTTTATTGCGGTCCAATAATTATTATTTGAACAAAGGCATTATTAAACAAACATCTGTTTATCCTGCTGTCATGAGGTAATTAAGACTTCAAGCTTTGCATTTAAAATATTACTTCCCAATGTTTTCATCTTAAGCAAGTAAGCTTACAAATCTTACAAATAAGTGCATTAAAAGTGGAGCAGCTTTAAATTATTTTGGATCTCTGTATAATAATGAATTGCCATCATCATAAAGATAAACAACCATAAAAACATCATTTACCTGAACACGTGACTCAACAAGGTCTAGACGTAGCGCGAGAGCCTCGCGCATGAACACGTCCGGATAATGGCTTTCGTTGAACGCTTTCTCTAGTTCCTCCAGCTGCCAACCCGTAAAATTTGTACGCGTTCGCCTTCGTTTACAACCAGGGCTTTCCTTGTCTGGGTCTCCGGCATCTAGGACCACAGAGTCTGTGAGGACATGAACATGCACATATGCACACTTGCAGTTCTGCTCGGAAATGTCTAGCCTACATGTCTATTTGCTGATATAAACAAGACGGTAAGCATTAATGATATCATAATTGAGGGAAAATAAAATGATATCATAAAATGTTTCACATAAATGCTTAGATTTTTTGGCAGCTGACTGTAAAGCTTGGATGCTTAAAAGACAGCTTGCTAGAATAAAACAAGAAGCAAGGGCTTTTCGATTATTTTATAATTATTAAAGCTGCTTACATAATGTGGTATAATACTATATAATTTATAGATTTTAAATCTAGATTAACAAGCAAACTTCCCACGATTTTCCCACAATAACAAAAAATACTAAGTCTTAAATCCCAAGTAAAATAATGTATGGTTATCAAACCTTGACATTTTATTATCAATAGTGTGATCGACCGTTTAAGTTTCTGCACAGAATAACATCTTAGAAAGTATATCTTCATTTTTATTTCGACAGAGTAATGTCAATGGAAAAAGTAAGTTTCATATTCTTTCCGAGACAGGCCTAATTTTATTTTATTTTGTTTTTACCAGCAAACTGTTTCCAATGCGAAATACGCAATAACTACTTTTACTATATTCGAGCTAGATAACGAAAATATAAGAATCATTGTCTTACCGCTGAGTTTATATTGACTATCCCCGTTAACGCGACAACCAGATCCGAGCAACGGGTTTGAGTTTGCAACAGCCGCCGAGCACGATCCGTTAAGTAATCCGTCTATGGAAAAGGGCACAGCGGCCGCCTGTAACTGGTGTCCGGAGAGATCGTAAACATGGTGATGGCCGAGGTGGTAGGGGAAACCCATTCCAACCATGCCTCCCAAAGAGCCTCCAAACTGGGCATGAGCATGCTCGAGGATCCGGCTGTCCATCATTGTATCTCCTGATCGAGAAAGCGCGTCTGGCAAACAAGCTCCAACTCAGAGCGCACGCGGTAGCCGTGGAGCGGTGAGGGTGCACATGCTTTGCGCTCCCGAACGAGAAGTAAAGACACCGAGTGAGGCGTATAGGTTTTTTGCTCTCTCCTACTTTGTAAACATCAACTCTCCCCTTGTCCAAATAACCAGCTCTCGCGCTGGGGAATTCGCGACCAATGGGGAACGTCGGTCGTCGGTGACGTCAGGCGCACGACACAAAACGTTTTCCATATCGATTGCTAATTATACCTGACATCTACCTCAATAAACAATACCGACGCTGTCACAACACGACACGAGACATCACAAATAGAGGGAGGAGGCGAACCCGGCAGATTGATTGATTCCTCGCCAAATTCTACATAAACGCACAGTGCTGTTTCAATGGATAATTCTGATCCTTTGACCACATTTGTGCTTTGACGTTTGGTTTTTGGGACGCGTTGTTGTCAGTCGCTCATTTGATCTTGTTCAATGTCGGGCTCTCTCTCTCTCTGAATGCGTAAAATGTTGCTCTCCTATTACGCAGAGGCAGCGTGCACGAATAGAGCGATCCTAGAACGCACGAAGCATCATCACCCACCCTGTTGCGAGCTGTCAAGATGCATTTAAAACTACAAGCGCACCTGTGCTTCTCATATAGACAATATTAACTGCCTTAAAGTCGTGCTCTTAACTCCACAGAGGTGAAAAGACAAGCGAGTCTGCGTGGAAAGGAAATACTAGAAAATGCTGAAACATACTTTATCGCAGCTGTTTGATTATTGGCGTGCAGAGTTCAGAAAACTGTATTAACATCGTTCACCCACCCATTCATCACTGTCACGTTTAAGCCATTTTGTGTATATAATCAATTATGCTTTTAGTCCACTGATCATCTATTCACAGATGGGAGTTGGGTGTGGGAGGATTTATTAATCCATTGTGCAAAGATTATGAGACGTAAAATATATATATATATATATATATTATTGGCCTCATCAACCTGGGACGTGATCTTTTTCCTAGATTGAGCAAATCATTTTCTGTGGTCGTGAAATCTATCATTTATTTTCACGTAAATCAGGTTGTGTATGTAAAGATTCGGTTATAGCCTAGATAAATATGCACGTGATAGGCCTTTAATGGCTAGGTTTAAAAAATATTAAATTAACAATAATTTTGAACAATAAGCCTGTGTCTTCGTTCTTAGTGAGTCTATTACGGATTTACTTTAACGTTTTTTCTTTGTAAAATGTGTGTATGTGTGTGTACACGTGTGAAACAGAGGCGTGGTGCTGAATACAGGATGGTAATCAGTCCTGTCCGTGTGTAAAGGACACGAGCCTTTCCTTCTCCCTGCTCTCCTCCTCCATTACCGGGAATTAATTCCACTTTATTTATCCAATTTCTCCAGCTGCCAGAATGTTAATTTGAGTTGAAATTTCTCGCCACTCGCTCGCTTTCGCTGACCCTCAGTGGCACCCGCATGGCTTGTAGTAATAACCTAAATCTTTCAACAGAGAGGCACGATAATTGTTACCTTATTAGCATGCAAATTGTTTAATTAATATTATTAAGAAGACGCATATAATCCGTTCGTCACTTGACCCTGCAGTCTGTTGGCTGGCCGCCTCTCTGCATTTCAATGTGTTCATTTCAAATCAGCACTTTCAGAAAGGGGCCTCTCTCGCTTTCAAAGCGCGCGTTTCCTGCGTGAGAGATTGTTTGATGCTTGGTTTGTATCTCTCTCCTCCACTTCTAAACATTTTATCATCTCGCGTACAGAATTATGGAAATCGTTACAATATGTCCCTCCCCACGTTTAAGTCCCGTAATTGTCTTCTTGTCGTTTGCTTTTTGTAAGCCGCTCCCTGAAAGGGCACCCCTCCACTTTTGAGCATGCTAGAGCCGCTAGACGCACGCTGGTCCTGCCCAGACAGCCCTTGACACGCGGCCCTATGAAGCTGTACAAGGCGCCGGTTGTGCATAATCCGGCCCTGTGTTCAGAGTAAATGCGCAATCTTTAATTAACTTGATAACAGGACGCACGAGTTTATGCTCGCTCGTGTCACGCGTTCACGACTTAATCTGTACAGCCATAAAAACAAATTGTCAAAAATGAAATGTGCAAGTTTGTAAAAAACACATTTTTCTGGATCTACATCCATGTGTGTGCAGTAACAAAATTTAACACCATGACCTACTGGAAAACAGTTTAACAGTTCACAGCTCGTAAAAATGTTTAAAACGTTAAAAAAAGTTAAATAATTATAAAACAATTAGCTCAGAATGAGAGGTTTAAATAAAAATCAATATAGTTTTGAAGGTTTTAATTACTAAATTAACTTTACGCGAGTTCATTTGTAGCTATCAAAACTGAGCTGCGCATTATTCGATGTACCGATAATTACAGTGTGAAACGTAAATGAATTGTTGAAAGTCATTTGATCCACAAACGGAAGCAATTAAAGTCTAAATGGATTTTCCCTTCTGTGTTTGTGTTTAACTCGAGCAGAGTTTGGTGTTTTAGTGTGAAACTAGGCTATCCCACCAGGCACATTTTCCTCTATAAAAACTTTTCTTTGCAATAATTATCTGCAATTGTTGAGCTGGCTGCAGAATAAGTTGAAGTGATTTAAAACTCTAAATCAATCGCTTTCACTTTAAGTAAATAACATGCGGAATTACAGCCTGATCTGCATTTATTATTATTATTATTAATGATAATAATAATACATTTCAATTAAAACGGACTTATCGCCATTTGTTAAAACGTGCTTATTAATATGCCAGAAATTAGCAATGCGTGACGGGCCCTGAGCAGGGATGGTTTAATTGTAATAATCGAATCGAAGGTGCTTGTCGCTTCCCTCGCGCTGGCACGCACGGAAATAGAAGTAATTTACTTGCCTCCCGCGGGAAATCCATCGAACGGATTTACATTTCCAAAATATAGTAATGATATCATTTGAGGAATGGTGACGCCGGTTTTCTTCTGAGCCTTCATTTGCATATTTTTAAAGCCAACAATTTTCATCGGTTGGTCATATAAGAAAAGAGCACATTAGAAGTGTTGGCAAGTGCGCGCGTCTTGGGGTGAGTGCGTATCCAGTCCTTAAACAAGTCGGGATGAGCTAAACAAACCTGTAGGCTATGCAAACTTGCATTCGACTTCGGTGAGGATGAAGCAAACAGGTATCAGCTGACACAATAAACTTGAACTACAAATAAACTGGTGCGTTAAAAAGAAACCATTGCTTTATCGCCACCCAGCGATGAAGTATTGTACGTGTGTGATTTTGTAAACTGTGTACAGTATTCTGTCAGATCTTTATCATATTTGAAGATTTCTACTTATAAAACAGTCTGAGGTCACGGTAGGAAAATGTATTCGTTTTTTATTCGACAGTTTATTGGTTTTGTATCAAACACCTATGGATACAATCAAAGCACACTGTCATAAGGAATGGAACAACAATACAATAACTATAAAATATGTATGGAGTAATGGGTGTGACTTTTAGCCTTGGTCTAGCCTTTGGAACTATTCGCCTAAATGTAAAAAATGAACTTGTAAAACAGCTATGTTTTTAATATATATCAGAAATGAACTTCGTCTTACTACAATGTGTTTTCTGCTGTCAGGTTGGTTATCGGTGACAGAGCGCAGGGAGATTTGGCAGATGTAAGTTTGTCAGACAATTTAGAATTACGCATCTCTTTCTCTCTCTATCTCTCTCGTGCGCACTCTCTCTCTCTCTCTCTCTCTCGCTTTCTCTCGTCCAATCCCAACAAATAAATCTGATACACACCATGTGACTCGTGTCATCCTCGAGGATATCAATCACGGTCCTGATGCGCACTGACTGCGGTGGTTGGCGAGGGCCTTGAATAGTTAATATCTCTTTGTTATCCACGCTGTTCTAATCCCCCGGTGATTTGCGGGCTCACGTTGTTCAGATCTGGTACAATGAAGCATGGGAGGGGGAGCGTCAACTTTTATTTCGGCCGGCGCGGCCATCTGCTGCGCGCAGGAAACCCAACACCCAAGAGACGCGCTAGCATACACACCGTAAACTATCGAAGATGTTTTAATTAAGACGAGGCAGGTTAACTCGGCTTCTTAATGAATTGCCTTCATTGCCCTCCACTTGTTGTCCAAAAGAGATGTATTGTCCCACCTACAGTAAACAACGCTGTAAATGAGACTTCTACTTCATAGTCACGTATTATCCAAACAACGTCTTCCGTCAAGCTTCAATATCCCGAATTTATCCAATCTTGTCTGAGATTTACTTATTTTTCACAGTTCCTCCCAAATGTCAATTTGAAGGTGCATCCCTCTTAAAAGTTGTATATCCTACATAAACGAGCAATGTTGGTCATGTAAATGTACACGTGTATGTCGTTATTTTTTGTACATGGTTTGTACATACACAATTAGAATTAAAGTGGAAATCTAATAAAGACAAAATTGAGTTAATGGACAAAGTATTTTTTAAGGCCACTCAATGGACGAATCTTCTCTAGTTTAAGGCCTAGACGTCAAAGCGCACCCAGTGGTTATTTAAGTCAATAATAACCAAAACAAAAATAATAATATTGCTTCGTCGATAGGGCTACTTTAATACTTAAGTGAAAATGAACTCACCAAACTACAAACCCTGCAAAAATGCCCGATAAAAAAAGACACAAACTTCTTTTTGACAGTTTTACAATATTAAACTTTTCCTTGTTGTGAACGTCTTGTATTATGGCAAATTATTCACCCAAGTCGAAATGATGTTTTACTAAGTTGGAGCATAAATGAATAAAACCGCCTTACTCTGGTCTAACTAGTTAATTAAAAACAGCTCATGTTTGCTCAAGTTAATAAAGGACTAAATTATTCACTTTGGGGACCTGCGTCCCAGAGCGCTTTAAATCATCCCGGGACAATATTGTAACTCTCTCTCCGCTCTGATGAAACGCTGAGGGGTCCTGTCAGTGGTCGGAACCTCCTCCCCACCCTCCATCTGTCCCCCTTTGTCCACCAAATAAAGCTTGTGTATTTTAGCCCATTGTCTTTCGCACATTTATTGACACCTTTTTTAATTCGACGCTTCTGTCGGACTTCTCTAGCCGCGGGGCGCCAATCTCTTCCGCTCCATTAGCTCATTGAAACAGGAGTCTGGTTAAACAAAAAGGATGCAATCTGATCTCTCTCTCTCTCTCTCTCTCTCTCTCTCTCTCTCTCTCTCTCTCAAAAAGCCATACACGTCTCTCGCGTACACCACGGGTTCTCGCGCCCTGTTTGTCAGCGAGACTGGCCTGTGCGTTCGCGAGCCAGCAGGGAGGGGGATCTTATTAGCATTAAAAGCCTACACCGTGAAATTCATTTATAATTGCTAGAGAGAAAGAAAGCAAGAGAGAGAGAGAGAGAGAGAGAGAGAGAGAGAGAGAGCGAAAACATATGCGTCCCGAATTACGTATGAATAAGTTTGTGATATGTTAACACGGAATGGAATGCGACAGACGGCAATTATGACGCCTTTGTGACTGTCAAATCCGATTCATAAGAGGCTCGTACCTCGGTGAGCGCCGGTAGTAAAGGGTGATGTGAATCTTGATGCAGCTAAAGAAAAGACTTTGATATTTTCAAGAAAATATAAAAATAAGACCGTTAATCGAAATGCGCATGACGTGCTTTTTTCCTACGCTATAAAAACACTATATTAAACGGCAACTTGACTACACTTGGAGGTCAACATAACGTGATCCTAAATCGCCAGACCCTTTAAGGTGATCTTTTGTGTCATTCATATTAGATTGGCCTATTAGAGACACTGGTGATGATGGACCAGGTGTGTAACCATCTGGCAGTTACCCTGCTATCCTGCTCTCTCTTGCAATATTTGCAATACGCATGCAATCATTTCTACAGTGAGAGCCAAATGAACTAAATCAATCAAGATCGGATTCTATGAACATATTATTTGTTTGCTCTCTTTCAAACAAAAAGTGCGACTGGGTTCTATTGCATTTATAAACCTAGGGATCTGAACACATTTATGTAAGTTATTATTATTACTACAGTATGATAAAAAACGAAATTGGCATGATGTGATTGTTTTCTACGAAATAAAAAAGTGCAATGGAGACTGACACAAGATATGAAGTACGTGAATTATTTCATATATATTCATATATAGTACATTCAGGATGTATTATTCAATAATATTGTAAAACACTAACTGCAAAACTATTTAATTTCCTCCAATGTTATCGTCATTCTGCGCTGTATTTTACAGAAGAACAAGAACATGCAGAACAACCTCATTTAACGCCTGTGTGTCATTCGCACAGACTTCATCTAAATGTGGTCTGAGACCCACAGCCTATATTTGTCGATCAAACAAGTTTACTTCAGTTTTAGGAATTCTGCTGCCATCTATTGGTCACCTATGGTAGCACAGAACAAAGACTATAGCTCGTTAATGTGTTCCCAAGAAATGCTATGTGTATGCCATGTCAGGTCTCAATCTTTCTTCCCTTGACTCGATCTAAATTATACTAAACCGTTGCTTCATGTCATAGCAGCCCATATCCAGGCATTATTTATTGATTCATTTTTTTTCTTGTCTTATAATTTGACTGGAACCATGCTTAAACAGTTTATCCTACAATCTTGGTGGGCGCAAGTAAAATTGCTTGGGCACCACACTGAAACACTGATAAGTAGGTCTGTACAATATATATATTTCAAATTATCGAAATATTGTGATTGTCCCTGGTAGCAAACGTACATCTGCATTTTCATCTCTGGCAGATGCTGTTTGCTCATTTGCCCTTCATCTCTTCTGTCAGATGTCATATAGACCTCTAGAAGACGTCTGTAAGATTTAGAATGGATGTACAACAGCTCTTTTTTAGATGTTTTTATACGACAGATGTTTTCCAGATCTCCAGATCTGTAGCAGACATCTTGTTATCTGGGGTGCATATTGCGATATGCGTGTCGCTATGGTTTGCAATAATGTAATAATGTTTTGATTTATTTAAGTTGATGCAGATAGCAGAGCGACTGTGCCTGATGTGTGGAAGATGATCAATAACTAAAAGGAATAACATGTATGTTGGTTGTATAATTTCCATTTTTTTAAATATATTTTGATATAGTTCAAGTGAATTGTACAGACCTAAAGCTTTATCATTTCGCATACAGGCCTAGCATTTTCGTCAATATCGCATAACCCTGCTGATAAAACATACAAACAAGTAGGCCGTACATCACAGTCTATATTTTCACATTAGAAAGTGTATAGCCTATATATTTGATTAACAGACTTTATCCATTAGAATAACAGTATTTAGAGATACATATTTGTCAAATAAAGTGCCTTAATGAAATGTCCATTGGCTAGCGATTCAGGACCACGGACAGCACCATGGATTTACTTTGGTACGCAAGCACTTTAGAGAGTTAAAACTTTATTCCAAGTAAATTATAATAAATTATGGTTAAGTATAACTTATAAGATTCTATTAAACCAGGTTATAAAGCCATGCATGATAACGTAGACCAAGACAGTAATGGCTTATACGTTTGTACCACCAACGCTCCAGTTGAACAGATATGAAATATTTCGTCTACCTTTAAAATGTATATTTGCATTTTACCTGTTAGCATACCTCAGCAAAACGACAATAATGTCAACGTACATGAACATTTTTATTGTTTCTACTGTTACACTAAAGTAAGTCGGGCGCAGAATGATGACGACCGAACTGACTAGACAGCGGTCTGTCCAATGAGAGCCCCCATTTGTGATTTTGGAAATAGTTGTGGGCATAGATATCGTTGTGGGTGTCCATTACAGTGATCAAATCTGAACCTCTGGTCAAATTGTATCGCAACAAAAACAGCTGACAGTCAAGGCTACAAAGCGCGTACTGACCACCTACAATCCCGTACTGGAAGCATCCAAACGGACTGCATCCCAATTTTTACTCTGGATTTCACAACAACAATATTAGGCTGCGATGATAAATCGAGATCTTCATGGCGAACATTGACTCTCGGCGTGACGTCGGCTTTACGACTCTTCAAGGGGCCGCAGAGAAAGAATCAAACCGTTCGGCGTTCGCGAAGAGCCGTACAACACAGCACACCACCTTTACATGACATGGATAAACATCAATCGCCGCGACGTTGCATTTCTACCGTGTTGCTATTGTCTTCTCCGAAACGAACGGATTCCCATTGCATAACCCGCAAAAACGCCGACTTCCTTTTCACGCGAGGAAAATGACACGGATTTCTATTGGAGGGTCTTAATTAATCGCACCTGTTTTGGGAAGACCGGAGGCATGCGTGCGTCCTGCGCAATGGCCGCACCGAGACGAATTCAACTGACCGCGCTGTCCAGCAACGCACACTTCCCACTTCCCACCATCCCTCCCGTCTCTGTTACCAATGACCAACCTGTCAAACTGGGTTTACTGGCACCGACGCCAGCGCCTGGACCAACATCACCGCCAGCCGAAACGAGATTGGAGATCACACTGTTCGAGCCGGATGAGCAACGCTGCCCGGAGTTCACCTACCCAGATCTGATCTGCTCAAAGGTAGAGATGGTTCATATGCGGTTTACTGTAAATGAAGGGTATATATATATATATAAGTATTGTGTCATGAAAAAGCTGGTCTTGTTTGAATGTTTTTGACGCAAACACCTGAGAAGAAATTGCATGAAGTGGAGGAAGACAGAGAGAGAGATGAACTGGGGGGACTTGCGAGAAAGTTCGAAGAGAAATATGCAAGTACCCAAATATTTAAAGTTGAGTATTTGTTGGTCTAAAGTAAAGCAAAGTGTAAATGCAGATGCATTTCAAGGGATATGAAATGTCAGTGACAGTGGTCATTAAAGAGATGCATTTGAATAAATCAGAATATTTTAACCACCTTTACTATGAATATCCATCCTTGTTTTTTAGTGGGGATCTTGTAAAAAGAAGAAAGACAGAGTCCAGGATCTGGTGGATATCGGATATGGTTACGATGAATCTGATTCATTCATTGATAATTCTGAAGCTGTGAGTCCTTTTGTCACAGAAAACATCTGTTTTAGATTTTATTCCATTTTACGTCAATGTAGCGCTCAAATTATTTATTGAAATGCATCACGACAGTATGATGAGCTGGTTCCAGCTTCCCTCACCACCAAATATGGCGGCTTCTACATCAACTCAGGAACGCTGCAGTTCCGGCCAGCATCTGAAGAAGGTCGGGAGAACGAGACTAGTGATTTTGAGGACATTTTCAGACCCAAGGTGTGTAAACAATAATTCAAGAAAATGTAATCGAAGCTCAATAGTTCAGACCAACACTGAACTAATTTGCATGGGCCGCAATATCCAATATTAATGGCAATTTGTGTGGGGTAAAGCATACAAAGAAATTAAGGGTCTATAATTCGAATGGTTGATTTGTTTTAACTGATAGAAACTGAATATCAAACAAAAAATCAGGGAACAAATGTATATTAAGGATATAAAATGATTTGCATTTCAGTCAGTGAACTAACTATTTGATCCCCTACCAAGCAGCAAGAATTCTGGCTCCACAGATTGGTTATGTGCCTCTATGGACCACAGATTAGTCCTGTCACTTTAAGAAAGTACTCCTGAGTCAGCTCCCTATGTATATAAAAGGTGCCTGCCAACAGAATCTGTTTCTTTCATTTCAACCTCTCCGCCACCATGGTCAAGACCAAATAGGTTTCAAAGGATGACAGGCACAAGATTGTAGACGTCCTGCACAGACCTTGAATAGGCTACAGACAGAAGCTTGGTGAGAAGGAGACAACTGTTGGTGCCATTATTTATTATTATTTGGAAATAGAAGAAATACAAAATAACTATCAATTGCTTTTGGTCTGGAGCTCCCTGCAAGATTTCTCAAGCTTAACATGATCAACTTGTCAAAAAACGAGTTGGGAGATCGTTTGAAACTTATATATAGGGCCGCCCCAGCGCTCAAAGATGCCGGACATGAACCACATGCGTTGAGTGAAACTGATGTCCGTGTTTTGTTGGCAGTGGGTGCGCACCTGCTTTAGTTCAGCCTACCCTTACCCGTGTTACGGCCGCTTTAAAGAGTAGGGGAATAAAATCTATCCTGACACATGTGCAAACCTGGTTACCAACTATCAGAAATTTCATTTGCTGTTTGGAAAACATGCATTATTGTTTCATTCAAATCTCCTCACAGAAACGTAAGATCAAGCAAGGAAAAGACCAGAAGATGGGTAAGAAAAAGAAAGATGACACGCTGGATCAGAATGAAGACGAAGTGGTCAAAAAGAGGTTTGTTTTCTTTCTTTCCTACAATTAGATTTTTTTGATGTACGGTATCTTCAAAACAATGTTTACTGTAGAAAAACATATTATTAACTTGAATGAGTGGTCTCGTTGTTTCCTTTCATACTCCTCTTCTAGCACCCAGCAAGACGAGCCACCAGAAAAGATAAAGAAGAAAAACAAAAAGCCTCTGAGCATCGATAAGATGCTGAAGAAGTTCCATAAGGAAAAACTTCAGCAGCTGCAAATGTTTAATGCTAGAGAGAGCGACCAAGCGCTCAATCACAGCTGTTCCATCATGCTAGTGGAGGGTCAAGAGCCGCCCATATCTGCTGACCCTCTTCTCTCGCTCATTGGTTCTGCCAGTGCTGATGATCTCCTGCAGGCGGTGAAGGCAGCTGAGCTGGACTTTGATTTGGACGGGCTGTTGGGGGAGCCGCAGAATGTCTGCTCTCCAAGCCAGGACGAAAATGGAGAGGTTCTGGTAGTGCAGGTCACTGCGAAGCCCCCCGCTTCGCTTCCTGAGGGTCTGCCTCCTACGCTAGAGCAACACATTCAAGAACTCACTCAGGTAGAGTGATGTATACTTTAAAGGCAGGCAAGCTTGGTTAGAAAGGCATGAATATATATTGGAGGGTTAGAAATGTGTTCACTTATTCTGGTCATAATTTTGTTCTTTAGGCTGTCATGAAAGTTGAAGGACAAAGCAAGATGGAGGTTTTGTCTTCTGAGCTCAACAATGTTTTACTAGAGTGAGTTAACCTTATCCCCACTTTTTTAGAAACAGACTATTTACATCAATTTCTACAAATTCTCGCGTTTTATGTTCAGTGTTGAAGTGAGCGCTAAACAGCTTCGTGGCAAAGTACGCTCCAGGATCTTCTCCTACTTGGCATCGCAGCTGTCTTGCAGCAAAGGAACTCTGATTAAAAGAGCCAAAAAGCTTCACAATCAACAGCAGGTCTGTGACAATGTATTGCAGAATAATCCCTTAACTTTTTTTTTTTGCTTCTTTAGTAACCATACTCGCAACTAATAATCATTAATTGACACTTGAAGGAACTTAAGCAACCTGGCAACCAGAATATCAAAGATTTGGGGCTTCCCAAATATTTATTTTAGTCTTGGACTGTTAACATAATGTTAACCTGACTTTCTTAATATGTTTGCTACTATTTTTATACGTTCATGTTTTTTATTGTGCATTCCAATTAATATCAATTAAACCGCAGTTGGTTTGTTTTGATTTAAGCCATAATAACAACTTAAATCTGAAAAAATAAACTTAAAATACAGTCTTTACAAATCTGTGCTTGTCGTGTTTCTGGCCAGGACGAGAGGTTGAACGAGCTCCTGCAGAAGCTAGAGAATGCGGTTGCCAGATCAATGCCAGAACAAATCATCCGTTTCCAGAACCACTGCCAAGCTCATTCTGAAGCTCGAGCTGCCAAGTAATGAGCCACGTTTAGTGATTTGATACAAACTGTTGTGATCCATGTTTCAATAAACTTCATTGAATAGCCTGGCAAACCCATTTTAATGTCTGTTATGGATGTAACCTGTATTCGGAAATGGTTTGGTTGCGTGTTTTAAGGCTTGAGGCCGAGAAGAAGGAGCAACGGGTGGCCGATGGCTCTGATGAGGATGAAGAGGAGAGGAGTGGAAAACGGGTGTTCGGACCTCGGAAGAGATTTAGATGGAACGAAGAAATCAGGTTGGGTTTGCTTGAATAGTACATGAATAAATCTATCTGTTTGACTAAAGATATTAAGACCTGATGGTAAATATCTGAGGCTGCAATCTGTTACGTTTGCCTCTATCGCCATCTCTGTTTGAAACGTAAATTGATGTCAGATTGACATTTTCCACAAAATGACATCTCAAATGATAAATCATTACTATTGCAAATCGTGTTACAGTAAGCAGAACGTTTTGAGGAATGATTTTAATATATATTTTTATCAAAAAAAGTTAGGATTGCAACTTTAAACGTTTAATATAATGTCACCTCATCTCTTTTTCTTTCAGGGAGTTACTCTGTGAGATTGTAAGTCTGAAGATGACCGTCTATGACTTGGAGTCACCTGCATGTTCTAGTTTGGAGGAGTATCTCAAAGTGTTTCTGGAGGCTGAGGTTAAACCTCTTTGGCCTAAAGGATGGATGCAATCCAGGTTAACAAAAGAATGAGGAATACTGTTTTAAATTTACAAGAAATCTGTCACAATGTTTCTTTGTTCTAGGTGTAGAACCGTTACATAATTAAAGCGTTTTCTCAACAGGATTCTGCTTATAGAAACTCGGAAAGCACACGGTCACATTACTGGTGTTGTGTAAGTATGATTATAAGACACATTTCTAAAAGTCTGCGATGTTGTTTAGAACTGGGAAATGTGACTTTACTTTGTAAAAAATGAATATAAATTAGTTACGTAAATTAAAAAATCCATATTGAAAACTGTCCCCTTACCTTACAGATTCACAATGAAAAGTTAGTTTTTTTAATCTGAGCTACAATTTTACAAGAATTGGCAGTTTGACATAATTTGACATAAACCCACATTAAATTCGCAAAATAATCTGCTAAAAACATCAAATTACTTTTTTGTTTGTTTTTGTTTCTGTTCCAAACAGAAAAGGTGATATAGAGGCAGTTATGAAGTAATGAACTGCAGCTTTAAGTTTTTAAGAATAATTAGCTATATTAAAGTAAAACCACGGAGTTTGATAATGAATTGACATTTCTATCTTTCACAGGGCAAGGAAGAAACCAATGGGCACAACGAAACTAAAAAAGGTACAATATTTTTAGTTATCCTGCGTTAGCGTAATGGTCTATGCATCTGTTGAAAAATATAGTTATGCCACTGGATTTAAATTTTTTCTCAATGTTACCTGTACAGGCCAGCGCTGTCTTTGAGGACAATAAGAACAGTCTGGAAATTCAATGTCCGCCAGCACTTAAACGCAAGCGTCTGAGTGTCCCCGTTGGCATGCAGCCTGAAGTTGGAGCCACGCTGAGCACCACTGCCAAAACTCCTTCAAACACACAAGCGTCTACCACCTTCTCTATCCATCCAGCCAATCACAGGGAAGGGGTGGTACGTCCCTCGCTAGGTGGCAGTCAACTGGAGAACCACCATGCCGGCACTCAGAGAAGTCAAATGAGTGTGGAGTGTGTGGTACAGGATACAGCTGTGGCCATAGATAAAGGATTAGGTCAGATGATGTGGAACAGGACTGGCTTGGAATCGGATTTAAAGCGACTCCAGAGCGGAGAAAAGCCCAGTCCAAAACTGACGCTGGTGGCGCCCCCCGATGGTGCTCAGGGCCACTGCCCATCATTGGTGCAGGGCGTCGCCAGACTGCTCACTACTACATCAATGGGTGATGCACCTGTATCCATGGCAGCAGTGAGTAGAGGTTTCTTTTTGGACTGATATAAATGACATGAAAGGATGAGCTGTCCTTTCAAGATACAGTATATCTAAATTGTGTAATGCTTCATTTGTACTGTATTTCAGGCGGCCGGCGAGATCTCATGTGGGAATCCAGCTCTTCCCACTCCTTCAATGTCTCTACTTCCATCCACCTACACCACCACATCACAGCCAGGCATCTTACCAAACTTTGCCCCCATGCATGCTCTCCCGTTCCCTGGGTTAAGCCCTGGCACAAAGCTCCCCGGACAACCGCAAGGCTGCAAAGGTCCATCCCTGGGAAACTTCCAGCATGGGCTCACACATGGTGAGCATATAATCATCCTTAATACATGGACACTTGGCCAACGTATCACCCTGTGTCTATGTTCTTCTGTACTAGCTGCACCAAATGGTTTAAAAACAGCTTTCCCTACATTCATAGTAGCAGGCGGTTCTAACATACTGCACAGTATTCATTAACAAGTTAGGTAACATTCTCAACATAGACAATTCATACTAAAAACAGATGACCCTGCCCCAATCTCCCAATATTGGTTGAGCCAGAGGTTGGTGTAAAACCGTTCCAACAAACAAATGTTGCCCAATTGTTTGTTTTGCGTATAAATTACACTCATTAATTCGTTCACCTTACAGTTTCATAATATATTCATACACTGCTGTAAATAAACTACTGTAAGCTCTAATGTGTTGTTTAAAGCACTTTCCGTCATTTCTGTACTGCAACAATGGGTCGCATTCATTAATAATATTAAAAAAAAGTTTGCTTGGAAAAGTGGTTGCAGCTCCTCTGCAGATAAATTCGAGCATCGTCGTCCAGATTTAAAGTTTTGTGTTCAGTGTTACACCGGGCGCGGCATGACGAAAGGCAATAGAACGCATTATAATTGTGCGACGTGATAATCCCATTGGAACAAGCTGTGTCTCAGGTCGCGTCAGGCTGGTCTGGTCCGGTGTAGACACGGTGTTATTGTAATTTAATTCATATTTAATATTTTTAAAAATAAAATTGTATATACATTTAATTATTATTAATATTAATTTGCTTTATTTTTTTAATAAAAGCTAATAATTGTATTTAATTTATTCATATCTCTATATTTGTATTTTATTGTAAAAAAAATTAAATAGTCTTTTTAAATAAGTCAATTTATTATCTATGTTTTTAATGTTGATGTGTAAAATACATTTTAGTTGCGTTTTTATTTATATTCAGTTAATAGTTTTAGTGCCTCAACTTAACACATCTCATCTAATTTCTGTGTCAATATTTCACATTTTAAGTCTATTTTAATTATTTTAAATAATATTTTGGCCAATACATTTTTATTTCAATTAACAGAAATGTTTAGTCATAGTTTACTTAAACTAATAACCTTTCCTCCTTTTAATGTTGATGTGTCAGACTTATTTTAAATCCAGCGTTTTCTTAATCAGCATTTAAATAAATATTGTGCTCATGTGCACACATAGCAAGGTCCATTCTCTGTTTATTACAATATTCTACATAAATATAATGGTCCGAAACAATTGCGCAGTGGTTTTATCCATTGATGAGAATTCGGACTTCTAGTGAATGGGACCCAGTGTCATGTGGTGTTTTCTTCCTCATTTTCTTTCCTGTTTCAGGTAACTCCATGCTGTGCTCTAGCACTCTTCATCTTGTGTCTGTCCCTGTTTCCTCTGCTGCTCTTCATTCTATTACACCATGGCTCTTTGGTTTAGGTACTGTAACTGCACACCTTTGGAAAACCTACAGAAACACGCCTACATTATCCATCGTGCGCAGCTTAATGTTTGCCTTTCATTTGTCTCTTGGCGTGCTTTTCTGTATTTCAATGTTTAACTTTGCTAGGTTAGAGATAAAGGCTTGGCATGCATTACTTTTATCAAACTTCAAAGCAAATCTATATGGAAAGTTTTAGAAAGTTTAGAATTGGGCTGCAGATTGCTAGTTTTAAACTTAACAACAGTTTCATTATTTAATGTGATTTTGTAATGTAATTTGGTAAGATCAATTTTAAGTTTTTAAAATGCTAATCGTAAAAATTAAATGATAGTAATAGAAAAAATAAAGACAAAACACAGAACCCCTTGAAAATCATTTTCTGTTGCTTCGACGCGTTGAATGTTGACTTTAATCTTCATTGAAATGATGTCTTCATAAACTATTACATCAGTGTTAATTCTGCGAGAAATGAAATATTAAAAGTTTGTTTATATCACGCAGATGGAAATCAGATCCACGCAGATGGGCTTAACGCACGCCGGAAACTACATTAATGGCCATTACAGTGAAACGGAAGACAGATTGACCAAATGAGCAAATGAAACCTGACAGGTTGTCGTGAGCTTGAACACATGGAGCGCTGACTACTCAACCGAAATATACCTTGTGTTTGGAAATGTAAGAATCCAAACTCCTTCAAAGTGAATGTTTATGTGCAGTAAGCAGAATGCACTGATCAAGAATAGCGAATGGTGGTGTAATGACTATTGTTTAAGATATAATTTGATATGATCAGCCATGTGGCCTCAGTTCAGGCCTTTGCACTTATTGAAATGCACTTACACGACTGAATTCTCTATTCCTATTCATGTTGCTTTTGAAGGAGATTTAAAAGTAAACCTCTATAATCCTAATCTATTTATAAAATCGAAACTGGAACAATAGTTATGAAAACCCTTCAGTATTAACTTTATATATTTATGTGTTGTTGTGTACTCTAAATGAACTGTGAATGCATTGTTCGTGCTAATGGATGGCAAAGACGGCTTTGTTTATTTTTACTGGACTGGGAAATGGTATTCATGCCTCTGTGATCATCTCAGGGCTGTTAAGGTATAATGGCTGGGTTCCCACTGAGAAATGCTGCAAAATATGTATGAGAACATGCACTTGCTTTTGTTTTTGGACATGCTAAAATGTGACTTTTGAAAATAATAATTTGAAAGTGTAGCCTAATATGGAAAAATAAAGTTTCCTAAAATATTGGCATTGTTTCAACAGCAATCCATGTGTTTTAGAAAAATTAGTGTAAATGATTTGTTCCTCTTTTGATTGTTGCTTAATATAACAAAGACTAAATATCAAAGATAAAGTTTACATTAGATTGGTCAACAGCTTAGTTTAATGCCACGTTTACTGTTAAGTCACTATTAAACCTGCAATCCCTTACTTTTATTGTTAAATAAATGAGAATCAACTAATACACTATGGTAAGCTTCAATAATGTTTCAATGTTTTAGCTGTCTGATGAGACTTTGTGAAAAAAGTCAGCGTTACTTCATTTGACAACCCCAAAAATTGTGTGCGTAAAGTAACCTGCAATTTTTGTAAACGTAGAAGTTTTATAAAATTACAGATCGCAGATGCAAGACGAGCATAGTTCAGATATTATGATGATTAGATTACATCATAATCATCATTGTTTTCCTCATAATGAAAAATTGCACCACATAATGACAAATGAAAGCCAACAAAAATACAGCCGAATTTATTTTCCTATATCTGGTTCCTTCTTTGCTGACTATGGTCAAAGTTATATCTGTTTTTTATTGTGCATTCCAATTAATATCAATCAACCTGCAGTTGGTTTGTTTTGATTTACTCGAAGAATAAGGCTAACTAACATGATAAAAACATGATAACATGTAGAAAGCTGCCATGCTTTCTTTCAAAGCTATTGTTCAGAAACCCCTAAGGGGAAGAAACCCCTTTAGGTTAAATTGTAAAAGTATTGTTACTAAGGGCTCTTTACCCAAAGGGGTTTCTTGCAACCGAGCCCAGAACCTTATCGTTCACGCTCCGTGTGAAATACTGGCCATTACCCACAATACAGTACAATAGAAAAGGGTGTTCCCTCTGATGAAGGGAGCCGCTCTGAATAAGATAATGAACTCACTCACTCATGTGGGGAAAATGATACAATAAGCATAAGAAATGTAGTCCATATGAAATAAACAAACGGTTATTTTGACAAGACCAATTTGATCTTAATACAAAATTTGATAATACAATTATCTACGGATGAAATCCATTCTTTTCTCGCACCTTTGAGACTTGTACGACTTGATCTACTGCATCTCTTCTGCTATTGGATCTAAAGTGTCCATTATCAAAGTACACACTGATAACACCAACAACAAAGGTGCCTGCACACGCCTTTTACCGAAGAGCTTTTCACACATTCTCACAGACTCAAAGGTTAGTGGGTCTCTGAGGTCGCCATGAAGACGAACGTTGTGCTGTGTTTAAGCCTGTGCGTGTATTTAATTGGAGCTCTGGACGAAAGCGAATCGATCCCAGAGGAAAACAACATTCTAATACTGACGAAAAACAACTTCAGACGAGCACTTAAGCAGCATGACCGGCTATTGGTGCACTTCTGTGAGTATATACCTGCATATCTGGGTGTGTGTTTTCATGGAGTTCCTGTCATAAATGCAGCAACATTCACACTAAGAGACTGTAAAGCAGACTGTTTTAATGCAATGCTAGTGGGCCTGAGGTTGACTTTCCCGAACGTTTTACTATGAATATGAATAATACGAAGACTCCTCTGAAATTAGCCTTTGCCAAATTACTAGGAGTGGTTATGCTTGTGTAAAACTCATGGCTGGTAACTGGAAAGTTCTTGTTTCGATCCCTACGTGTAATGAGTTATGTGCTGTCACGATCTTGCCTTACAAGCAGGGCACCTAACCTCAGGTTGCTCCACGGGAATGGTCCTTGTAATTATCGTTGCATTTGAGAAAAGTGTCCGCTAAATGACTTTTCATTCACTAATGAAGATACATCTACGTCTACAGTCTTTCTTACCGAATTAAGCATTGAAAGTACAAGGCAAATTGCTTTGCACTTCTGGGACCAAAACAAAATTGCTATTGTTAACTTAAAGAATATGACTGTTCATATTTGCAATAGGAAAAACCTTTTTCTTGTACCTGTGTTAGATGCTCCTCTCTCTAGTCAGTCTCTTGGCACTATTCTGGAGTTCAGAAAGGCAGCGAGTGCGCTGAAGGATGCAGATTCTGATGTGCGGATGGGAGAAGTAAACGTCAATCAGGAAAAACAGCTCGCTGCGTCGCTAAATGTCACGTCAGTGCCGTCACTACGACTGTACCTGTCTGGAGACAAACACAACCCGGTGTACTGTCCTGGTAAAGCAAAAATTTCAGTCTTGCTTATGTCACCTATACATGCTTTTCATTAACTCAACTAAACACCAAGATCATGGGTTTGATTTTAAAGGAATGCATACGCCGATGATGACAAAAGCGTGGATGTACTTTAATTCATTCGTAAATGTAAGGCAAAACTAGTAAAATTAGCAATTTTCCTTAATATCACAATAAATCTTTAGCTTTGCTAACATTGGATTGGCTGACATAGAAAGAGGGGTGTGGCTTAAGGGACGGGGTCTCTAATTCAGAAGTCAGCGAAATGACTAATACTAATATTGCATACAGCATCGTTCCCTCAAACTGAAGTAACTATGGTTATAAATGATGTCATAATGGTTGTTGTGTGTCTCCGTCCCAGTTCTAAAGAGCTCCTCCTCTATCCTGACATGGCTTAAAAGAAGTGACGGGCCCAGTGCTGACATCATAAGTAATTTAACCCAGCTGGAAACATTTATGGATGAAGATGAGCTTGTGGTTCTTGGATTATTTAAGGTGACTAGTCTAAGAAACGTGTTTTTCTTTAGCAAATCAGTTTACCGGGAAACTTATTTTAGATTATAAAATGTCTATTAAATCATTAAATGCTATATTCTTTAGATATTCTTTATCGTGTTGTAGTTTACATAAAAAATATAGTTGGTTTAAGCCAATCATTACCAGTTTAAGAATCAGTTTTGCATTGCAGGATCTTGAAGCAGACATTGTGAAAGTGTTTTATGAAGTAGCCATTGACATTGCTGACCTGCCGTTCGGAGTAACAGGAAGTCGTGAGATCTTCAGCCAGTATGACATTAGCACGGATACTGTTCTCCTCATCAGGAAGGTGAGAATCTGTCAATATATTGAACTGTGGGGTTCATGAGAAATAGGAGTTCAAATCTGCATTTCCAGCCCTTTCTCAAAAACAGACAAACAGGATACAAGATATTAATAAACTGTTTTTAAGCATGATGTCTATCTATGTAAACATATTTATTTCTTTAGCATAAACCCGATGAGCAGTTTGAGATGGAAAAAAGCACAAAGAAGGAATATGTTGTTGAGTTTATCAGACAGCATGAGATGAAACTTGTGACTGAGTACAACGGAATGGTACATTTATATACACTTTTATACAATACTATTATACACACACACTATATATAATAACACTTAGTTTCTTTCTGCTTCTCTCCAGACAGCATCTAGGATCCTGAACTCTGTGGTCCAGAATCACTTGCTTCTGTTTCTTAATAAGGCTGAGGAAGGCTTTAAAGACACATACCACACTTTTGAGACCACAGCGGAAGAATTCAGAGGAAAGGTTAGTGTACACCATATACACAAATCAAACCACAATATATGCACATTACAAAATAATTTGGTTTGTACTAGGTGCTATTTGTGATGGTCGATGTGAACGAGACAAGAAATGGACGGATTATGGAGTATTTTCGTGTTAGGGTGGAAGAGGCACCTGTGGTCCGTATGGTTAATTTATCAAATAATGTACAATACCAGCTGGCCTCGGATCAGTTTGATAAACACAGTCTTTCAGAATTCTGTTTGAATTACCTGGAGGGAAAAGCTAAGGTTAGTATACGTAGTTCGTTCATAAGTAGTTTATTGGTATGCTGCTATGCTTTCATTTTCTATATATATTATATATCATGTATTTTACTGTGTTGATATAGTTTTACATAATAAGTCTTGAGTTCTAAATAGCTAATCATTTTTATAACTTGAAATAATACAAAGCATTATACCTTATTAAAACAATGTCAACAATATATGGCTTCTATAATAATTCTGTTCATTATAATTCATTTGTGTATATATATTGTTGAATGCATTTTGTAGCCAAAACTTCAAAGTGAGCCAATCCCAGACAACTGGGACAAACAGCCAGTGAAGGAACTGGTCGGGATGAACTTTGAAAAAGTGGCCTTCAACTATGACAAAAATGTCATTGTTCTTTTCTGTAAGTACCGCAAATGATTGACACACCAATGTCTTTGTGTCTTAATGAACAAGTCTGAATCGTGGCATTTCTAGTTTATTGTTATTTTATTCTATTGGCCTGATCATAGTTCGAATCTGTGCCTAAACATACGAACGTTTTGAAGATTGTGAAGTGTTTGAACGTGTCGACAGACGCACCTTGGAGCAGAGAGAGTCGTGATTTGTTTCCATTGTGGGAGGAGCTTGCCCAACACTTCAGTGATGATGAAGATATCGTAGTCGCTAAAATCGACGTCACTGCCAATGATATAAACGTTCATCTGGGGGAAAAGTATCCATCAATCAAATTTTTTCCTGCACTTTATGCAGAGAGGGTAAGAACTAGATATAATCTCTACATAAATGTTTACATTGCCTATATTGTTACATTTTATCGTACACTTTTCCATTGCAAAGAACATTGAAAAATTCCTTTATGTAGTGTACTTGCAGGCTTATTCCAATAGTATTTAAAGATGTTCTTAATGGTTGCCATTCATCCCACTAATAGAACCAGAAAACAATACAAGTAGAGACCCACAGAGACCATTATAGTCTCCATTTAAACTAATCAAATTCCCTTTATGACCGTTAAAATTTCTATGATGGTTTTAGCCAGGGACCATACTTTTCACTCTTAGTTGTATGTGGTTAATAATGCAACTGTGCTTTAAGACTCGGTTTCTAGGACTATGCTTCAAGGCTAAAATACACTACAAGACTTTTGTGCGGATTTAGATTTTCAGTCTGGACGTGTTGCAGAGAGTCTGCGCCAGTCTGCAGTTTTATGTGCATGTGTTTCTATCTGAAACTCTCAAAAAGTCTGCAAGTCCATGATGTCTTAAAGTTTTATTGTATTCCAGCCATTAGAAACAAAACATTACTGATGCGCATCTTGAAACAATACAGTGGCACTGACATATTCGAAGATGCATTCTGTATTCTTATTGTGTTTTTGTACTGTAATGTGTGCCAGGTGGTGCCGTATTCTGGCAAATGGAAGTTGAAGGCTATAGTTAAATTTATGGAAAAAGAGGTTAAAAATGCCAAAAGGGACAGAGCTGAGGTAAGATACACAATTTACAGCAGACTGTCTTCGTTTTCTTGTAGATCATTTGATATACATGTCATGTATCTGTATATTTTCCACAGGAGGAGGAATTGAGGAATCAGTATATTAACCATCATAAGGCAGCGGAGAAAGAGGAGCTCTAAATCACATATTGTCTTAATGTACATGTTGTTTAAAGCTAAAATAAAATTACACGTGTAAGGTCTTCTGTGCATGTATGTACCACGGCATTAAAGAAGCCCCTTGGAGTAAGATGCATGTTTTTAAGGCTGTTTATCAAGTTATTTCTGCTTAGCACAGTTTTTAAAGTTACAGTTACAGCTATTTTCAACATAAGTAGCATTCATAGAAACAGCAATGTGCTTAAACATCATTGACACGCTTCACAATACCTTTTTTTAAGCAAAACAATAAAAATACAAGGGGCATGCAGAAAAAGGGGGAAATTAAGACCGGTATTGGTATTATTACTAAAATAATATGGCAAGTCATCCTACTTGGCACGCATATGTGCATCACCTGTCAGTCATGTCCTAATTGTTTACTGAATGACAATTACATCGCTGACTAAGGTTACAAAAACATATTTCTAACCAATAGTTAAACCTCACAATAACTGTAGTTTAGTTTAAAATGTGCAAAGGTGTTTTCCAGGTTCTGGCGAATACCTGAGGCGGTCTTTAAAAAGACCCTCCCCCAGAGAACTGTCTGTCAATCATGCACGAATGACGATTGGCTCTTTTCACTGGAAGGCGGGACTTGATTTCGCCGTACTGGGCACTTTATTTTAGAGGCTGCGTGCAAATACACCCACTTGACTACTTTCGTGACGTATTTCCTGTTTTTGGTGACCATGTAGTACACACTTATTAGCTAACGTGTAACGTTAATTAATGTGTTTTTTTTCTAATTATGTGATAAAAAGCAGTTTTATCAAATACATAACTCTTTAGTTTTCACCAATAAATGGTCCAACGCTTCGTTTGACTACAAAATGATATGTAATATATAATCGTATGTGACCCTGGACAGCTAAACCTGGCAAAAGCCAGAATAACATTATTTCTAAACTTTTAAGAAAATTATAAACTTTTCTTTTATGCCGAAAATCATTAAGATGTTAAGATCATATTCCATGAAAATATTTTGTACATTTCCTACAGTAACTATATTAAAACTTTAAAGGCGTTTTGAAAAAGATTTTTTTGCACCCTCAGCTTCCAGAGTTTTAAATAGTTGTATCTCCGCCATTTTTGTCCGATCTTGACAAATCATACATCAATGGAAAGCATATTTATTCAGCATTCAGATGCTGTATACATCTCAATTTTGAAAAATTGACCCCATAAGACTGGTTTTGTTGTCCAGGGTCACATCTAGTCCATTTTTATAGCGCTTTATTTGTATTAAATCAGCTGTATCCAAGAAAAACATACAAGAAAAATGCACGTTACCCAAACATAGAATAAATAAAGATATAACCTTAAAAAGTAGTTCTAGGCCTATATAACTTACACCGGAAAGCTGCAACATCTCGCGGGACCCGGGCAAAAAGTCTCATGATATATCCAGAACGTGATGGGATACACTTAGCCCTGAATAACGCTCGGAAGCTGTTTTCAAGATAGTGTGGGTTTAATGTGCGTTAAGGCCACTGCACTTTGGCGTTTTCAAGACATTTGACAGACTTGCTGTTGTTATGCACGCGTTCTCAAGTGGCCAAGACAGCAAGTGGGGATATTTGTATGCAGCCAGTTTTGTTTTTCTTTATTTAAAATTTGTGACGTTATTTAGTAATTGGTATAAACAAAACAGTGCGAGGAAGAGATCAGGTGACCTCTAAACAAGATTAATTTCAGTGAACTCTGCAATCCTTTAATGTAAACCTCTTGGACACGTGCAGATGGGCTTAACACTAACACCCGATGAGTTATTTCCAGAAATAATGATTCCACTTTCAGCCCTTTCTACGGTGCAGCAAGCAAGACTTTGTTTATCTTACGCAGCCAGGCACTAACATTTCTAACATTTAACATAAACAAAAAATAGAACAACGACAACTTTCAATGCTATCATTTAGTTATACATTTTAAAATCAGTCAAGCGTTTGTGAAAACGTGTGGAAACCATCTAACTCATAGCATCACAACCCATTCTAATCTTAAAACC
This sequence comes from Barbatula barbatula, assembly GCF_947034865.1. NCBI lineage: Eukaryota > Metazoa > Chordata > Actinopteri > Cypriniformes > Nemacheilidae > Barbatula > Barbatula barbatula. Next base: position 22,818,082 of record NC_136771.1, read on the forward strand.
ATCACGGCCAAATGTTTACGTCTTGATCTGTTACGCAACTGAAGCGCTCTAAGCCACACGTGTTAGGCTTATCCACTCCAGAGGATACCCAGATTGACCAACACCCTATAAAAAGCACAACTATTGCCGTGTGCTGTTTCCACAGTGGCTGTCTGTGAAGTTGATGTTGGAGCCTTTAGAAGCAAGTTCTCCTGATCATGCGAAATTCCCATCGAACCCCATTTCATTCTTTTCACGCTACGGCTCAAAGACGGACTTCTTGACCTATGTCCTGCTTTACCTGGTGAAGATGCCTTTCCCACCCGTAACCCGACCGCAGGGTCTTCCCATCTCCGGAAAAGAGAAACCAGCAGTTCCCTCATCCGTTCTTCAGGTCAAGACTGTGGATGAGAAGAGTCACGTAAGGGAACGCCTAAAGAGGTTGAGCAACAAAGCCATGCCGCACAAAAGCAAACTGCCCACCAGTCGAGCCACTGCCGGATTGAGGTTGGAAGGTAAGAGCATCTGGATTACGTCTCCAAGACCTGCTGATCCTTCGGGCACCTCGACTGCCATGTCCTCTAAAGGTAGTTCAGGCATTAGCGTCTCTCCAACCAACTCTAAAGATGCAAGCAAACGAACGTTTGCACAAAACCAAAATCTTCGTCAGAGTCTAGAGGCCTCTTCAAGATGTTCAGGATCAGGCAGTGCACAGAATAACAGTGAAGCTTTGAACTTCTCAGTCAGCCTTACTCCAGAGGCCACCTTGCTCCTTCAGAAACGTAGCCGTGAGAAGCAGCCCCGTGCCGTCCGCGGTGCCGCCGCACATCAACGCAAAGACCCCTTTGACAAGTCAGGTCCTCGATCCAACATCCCTATCATGAAGATCTCTCTTCTGAACAACCGTCACAGATACGATGATGTGGAATATGAGGAAGAGGGGGAACAGCGTGTGGATGAGAACACACTACTGAAATGTTCTGAATGGCTGCGTGGGGTGGAAAACGCAGCGGGAGTGAGAGCACTGGGTAGAGGGGACAAAGTTAGCTAGAAGACTATCTAGTGCCCCATGTTCTGATACAAGAGATTGGTTGTAGGTGTCAATGATGGTCTCAGTTTTCATATCACAATAATTGCTGGAACAATTGCGTCATGGTATTGAATTTTGTTACCACAGATTGGAAAACCTCATCATATTTTGAGTTATATTCTTTTTAAATAAACTTGACATGAGCATCATTGTCCTTTAAATTTTCACTTATTTTACAATTTGCTTACCTACAATTTCATCAGAGAGCACATGTAGTAATGATTTGCATCATGATACCTTTTGCTGTAATGACGCACCAACCAATGAAAACTCTGCATCTTCATTCCAAAAGCGCACGTGACACTGCTGTGTACACACATTTTCTGCTGTTACCTTAAGTAGCTTAAGCAAGACGGTTTAGACGGGCTTAGAAAAGAACATCTTTGCACACGTATAGTACTTCCTGATCCCATTACAGACAGGTCTCAAACCAATGACAAAAAACATGGTTGATCGTTGCCGTAATGTTTAGTGTCAAACACACAATGGCTGTTACATACACACTTATTCCCAATTACATTAAATGAAACAAAGATGCTACTGTTATACTTTACAAATGGTAGCCAGTATATAATTGTAAATTTACCTATTAAACTCCTTAAAATTGACTTGATCCCTGACGACGACTGAGGAAACTGAGGGGGAAATATGGGTTCTTTTTGCATATGCTTTACATAGATTTTACAGAGGCCAATGAGCTGAACGTCACTCGGGATACAGAGAGAAAATTTGAGTAACAAACTACTCTGAATGCGCAATAACCTCAGGGGCAGGTGTGGATGAATCTACAGAGCGCCCAGAGATTTGCTAAAGAAATCAAAACAGACGATCGATCCCTCGAGTGGACGCGGAACGCAGCATTCTCAACCAGAATTGTGAACGAGAGAATAACTAATCACCTCTAAACTAACAGAATTGTAACTTCATCGCGGTAGGTTCAGCTGTTTTGTGTCATATTGAATTATTTTAAATAAGAGAGAAACACGTATTCGCATACATTTTCTGACTTTTCTTTTCTGACGTTTCTGGGCTACCACATTCATGCACGTTTGATGTCCATCTTCAAAAAAACGATTGAGTTTAATGATCACAATATGCATTCTTCATGCTGGATGCTGTTTAGATGGATGAGCTGGATGAGACTCAGTTAAACAATCATGTAGAAAGTCTGAAGCAGCAGCTACAGTATAACAGAGTGAAGACATCCGTCTCAATTCCAGAGTAAGTACACACCTGATTGGATTAGCCGGGTTTCCTAAATAAACTACAGGGGACTAATATTGTAAAATTTAATTAATAAAATACCAAAAATTTAATGTAAAATAACAGTTATACAGAAAATATAATAAAAAATAGCAATACAAATACCGTAAAAAGTTTTCGATAAGCATTTTCAATTTTGTGCGCGCACCTGGACTGTAGTTAACTTCCGGTCTGTGCTTGTTTATTGGTCTGGCTGGTGTTTATTAATACGTAAAAAGTAAAAGTATTTATATTTTATTTAATTCATGTTTATTTTAATTAATATTTTTATTTCACTGTATTATAAGTGTATTAAATCAATGATTAGTTGAATATTGTTGTGTTCATTTTATTAAAGTCCCAGTGAAATAAAAAATTACAATGCCTGTTTTTACATGAAATATTGCTGCGTTTATTGTAAATAGTTTATCAATGTTAAATTCTGCAAATGCACTTCCGTCCTGCAATGACTTTCCATCTTAAATGACGTATGTTAGACGGGTTGGGCGGAGCATTCGTTAACACCTCCCCTTCAGCTGTCAGCCTGCTGCCAGTTCCATTTCAAAATGCCATTCTTTTGAATTGTATAGATCCGAAGAGTTTTTTTCCATTGTATGGGGTCCTTGGTGAGTCCTCGGGTGCCATATCTTGAATATTGCGCTTTGCCTGTATCTGCGCTTTCTAAACCTACTTTTTTCCGCCTGTGAAAAGCACGAACGCAAAGTGTTGTCTCGGATAAAGAGAAAATGATGATGATACGTTTTATTCAGTTGGCCCGTGTGAACTAAACAGCTATGTTATCAGAGACAGTTGGCAATGTCCCTTTCAAGAGCTCTGCCCTTCTAAGTGAGGAAGGCACTTGGGTGCGATTGATATTCGTCCGAAGTTTCAGTCCCAGAAGCTGAACAGTTGTTTACAGATGATATTTAATACTTATTTTAGAGACCGATCAATCTGCTTCATAATACATTAATATGTCAGAAAATCTTTTTAAGCTCTTTCAATCAATCAGGTCCTGCACTTTATCTCTCTCAATAACTCTTTTAACACCAATCCCGCACTATTTTCTCAATCATCCATGTTTTAAAACCGAATCCAAACTGTCAGACGCGCAAGCGCTTTGCTTCCGATGTATTAGGAAAGATTAAGGAAGATGCACATCTCAGAAACGTAGACGAAGAGAGATCATTTTAGATGTTTACTTAGGATTTGTAGCATTGGGATCGCGAGACAAGGGCTACGTACTTATTTTTTATCAAAATCTCAAATTCGACCAAAATCCATATTTTTCACTTGCTTTTCCTGTTGGCTAGCTCCAACTCATTATGCCCGCACGAGTCACATTTGCGTATTGAAGCAAATTTTTCTTGCCAGAGTGCGCCAGAAAGCAAAATTTACATATGAAAATTACAATGTTTTTCTTATAATACGCCACTAACAACCACCAAACAGGCCCCACCGCCCAAATCCCCCCCGTCATATGGCTGTCACCCTTTTCACCTCTTCTGAGTTTGCAGGTATGTTGCTATAAGAAATAATATACAGGCACGCTATTATTGGCAAATGTGTACCGGCAGTTAAGGGCAGTCCACCAACGCGCGCATGCTCAGTAATGTTGGTTTAATAAATTAGAAAAATTACGTCTTAACCTTACATCTCTTTGTCATCTTATCTGTTCTTTTCAGGCTGGTCAAATGGATTGAGGAGAAAATGACCGAAGATGCATTTCTAAATCCTGAGGTGGTGAAGGAGAACCCGTGGGTGGAGACAAGCAAATGTGTTGTGCTTTAGCATCGACCTTTACGCATTGCTATGTCAACACACACGGCTCCACCCACTGCGATGGTTACACACCCTTACTTTGACTAGGATAAATGCACTTGCAAATGAATTGGTTTGTTAATCTGGCTTGTTGTTTGCTTTTATCAGAGAGACACAAAAAATGTATGTTAACCAGTGAAAACTTTTATTTATAAAAGTGTCTTTAGAATACAATTAAAATGAATACAACTCAACTGTAATGTTTTTTAGAAATATTCAAATGTATGTAATTACACAGAACAAGACTCAGAACGTTTGTTATTTAATAAACAACTCAGAAACAAACATGGGCTCATATTCTCACTTGTCGTTTTAAAGTAACTCTCGAATGTAAACGTTTCTGCGCACGGCATTGGACATGCCCTCGTTGAAGCGGAACCAAACGTCACTGTTACCCACAGCTTTGCCGATCTGCACGACTCCGCCCGCTTTGCCATCTTCACCTGAAGAGAAAGCAGACATAAGCAGATGAGACAAGCATGTACAGTGTTTGTACGTACATAGTAAGCTTTCTATATAGATAGTAAATAGCAACTTCTGTAGTCGGTTGCCTCCAAACTAAAATGAAAGTACAAGCAAGACTATTCCCCAAAATTTACTTTTTAAAGTGTGCCTTCGGTGTCGTGAAATGCTTTTCACTATAGGTTTTGCAGCGCAGTTTATTTTTGCGGAGGCAAATGTTGCGCATGTGCAATATGTAAGAAGTGTACGGTGTACATTAGGATGAAAGAAAACAAACCTGTAGTGGTGACTACAGGCTTCTCCTTGGGTGCAATGGCTCGTCCAAAGAAATCCAATTCAGGCTGTAAATGTGGAAGGACAAAAAACAAGTATGAACCTTTTTCCGTGATCCACTGTTAACTCAGATTATTATCAGACCTAAATCAACCATATGTAGAGAGAACACTGTTCATTTAAAAAGGCAGTCGCCACATGTAAGGGTACAACCTGTATTGTGAAAACGATGTTAAGAAAGCATTATAATGGATATTAAGATTTAAAGGAACACATTTCTTATCCAATGCCTTCATATGACTGGCTGTTCATTTCAGTCAGTAGTTTTGAGGAGACAGTAAAATTTGATTTTTAGCAATGTAGATAGGATTTAAAATCCTGCTGAGGTCATTAAGGACAATGCAAATAACTCATATTAACGCTTTACCTTAATTTCCACCACTGTCTGTTTCACGATGTTCACCAGTCTCTGCTGATGGTTCGTATGTTTCTTCACCTCTACCTTCTTCTCAGTTTGACTCTTATTCACAGTCTCCATCTAAAGAGAAAAGAAAATGACTATGATGCCTCCAAGATATGTAAAGGTACAGTTGTGTATATTGTAAGTTTAATAGCCGTATACAGTGATGGTCCGCAAAACGCACTTTACAAAATCAGATCATTTACTGGATTAAAAAAGAATAAAACACTTTTTTGTCAAGGTTCATTATAACAGCCCGTTAACGGATCTTACGTTTTGTGGGTTTCGTTTCTGCTGGGCCCTCTCCATCCTCCTCATCCTCTCCAACTCCGTCTCCCTGGCGATCAGCTGCTTCACCTGATAGGTTAACTGCCTCCGAGGTGGCAAGCCCGGAAACCGCACCACATCTTCTATGTTGCTATGGCAACAGGTACACAATGTCACAAAATTGCTGCTTGCGCAACCAAATAAGTGAAAACAGGATAATATAATAATAATTATAACATAAGCTTTCATATAACTAGGAAAAACTAATCCAATGGTAATCTAAACAATGGATTCAAAAGAAGAGTGGTATGAATATGTGATGTTTTAATGAGTAGAGAGAGATGAGTTTAATAATCCCTTTTACTCGGAAGGAAAAATACTGTTCCAAAAAATATGTAATACACACAAGCAGACGAAACTCCGCAAAACAAATCCAAAATCAGGATTAGCACTGCAGGGTATTTATGGCCACGTACACAAAACTATCTTTTTGGAACATCTGGAGGACGTTCTGCGACAAAATTCTGTTTGTATTTTGTGATTAAAATCGGTTTAAAATTGAATTCTTCCTGTCCAAAGAATGTGAAGGAAGTGAAGAGCTGCAAGTTCATTTCAAATGTGAAATTCAGACGTAGATTGAAGTTCCGGTTTTGACAAGTTATTCCCTCTCCTCATGGGCAACATCTGCGACGAAATAGAAACCAAACAGTTTAACCATTTCATCCAATGGTTGCCATGGAAACTGTCCTATCAGTATCCTACTATCCTTAGATCATTTCGTTATTTGCCTGGGACGATAGTTCCTTCAGTTCGGTTGCTCAACGCTTCTTGCAGCATGGCTCGATAAGAGATGGCCGGGAGATACAGGAAGGCGTATACAAGCAGAAGCACCAAAAGGGCGACCAGCAGCGGAAACCCCCAATCGGAAGTGACCAGCGTCTCTTCACATCGGGCCTGCAGGAACGACTGCTGCATGCTTCTACCAAGACAACACCATCAATTTCGTAAATAAACTCAGACGCAAATAAAAAGGTTGCTGGTTTCAATTTAAAGAAATTCAGAAGACGTAAACAAAGGTGGACCGAGGCCGATCCAAAGGTTTTTTTATCACTTCCCAAACGTTTGAACAAGCAGAGCGTTTAAAACCTAATAAAATGTTAAATGAATATCTTCAAGAATTTATTATATAAGGTACAAAAATTATAATATTAAATAAATAAAACTCAAACAGAAGTGCTCCTGGAACCGTAGCCACACCTTACAAAATGGTCTATAATAATCCTCTATATTACAAACATAAAACTATATGCACGTATATAAATAAAACACAAAAAATGCCCCATCATTAAAGTTTAAACATACAAGCTGTATAGAGATGCTCTTCTGCAGTTCCAGCTTGAATCATCTTGGTGTTTATGCTCCCTTGGTTCTATCAGGCAGTATTTTCGAAGTTTAGCTGCTGGTTCTCCTCTTAAATGGTCAGATGTTTGGTTGCCAAAGTTTTCAGCGTCAACTGCATCAATCCAAGAATTTACAACACACACAGGATTTTGGGTCTCTGTGATCTCAACGGGTCTCCATGCACACGCTTTAAAGATGAGTAAACACCCGAGCTGTCACGTGACGGAATCGCCAAATTACAACACGGGGAGGTAAAAGAATAATCCTGAGCTACAGCTTAATCTCTGATGGACTGTGATGAACAGGTGAACTCATATCCCTCGAAAATGAGAGTGTGTGTGTTCTAAAGCATGTCGCATAAGCATTCATAACTAATATTATATACTGTATATAATTAGATCAGAAGGATGTTGTTCAGGGTTTGTTTGTACTCACGGCTCCAACACATAAGTGTACTGTCCCTCAGGCGTTCGGTCCTGTCTGTAGGTCAGGTTGTAGTTGATCATGGTGTCAATCAAATCACAGAGCTGCTGCTTTTCTCTGGTGCTGTAAAGCTGAGGGTTGATCTGACAAACACATGCATAGAACACACTAATATTAGAGATTTGATATATGCAGTGCATTCATGCATACATACATTTGATCAAACCCAAGGAAAAAATTGTATATGCTAATATTAGAAACTTTGTATTAGCACCTATCGTACTATTGCTCTTTGTATGACATATCGCTTATTGATCCCCGAACTCTCTGTAAGTCGCTTTGGATAAAAGCGTCTGGTAAATGACTAAATGTAAATATAGCAGAATATTAAAAGGAATCACTTACTGGCCGCAGTTTAGGTGAGATGAGCTCCAGCAAAAGGGTGATGATGTCCAAGCAGAGTGAGTTTATGCAAAGCCGGCTCTGTACTGCCGGGGGGATATCATTCAACATGGCCAGCAATGCGTTCTTAGTGTGCTGGGTTTTAGTTAGAGCCTAGAAATAAATGTAAGACTTTTGATTCATATTTAGTTATGGCCAAAAAATGATGTGGTGAATGATATATATTGTTATAATCTGTAGCAATACATTATAAACGTTACAGCAGAACCCGGTTAAGAAAAGTATATATAAAAGTGTGTATGTATATTAAAGTTGTTAATCCAAAGCAGTGCATTCAAGATTTATAGGTTATGCACTTTTTTGCAATTGTGTGTTTTAACATTAAAAAGCATTCACTGGAAATCTAATCCAAGACTTGGGTCAACCCCGTTGGTAGTGCCACTCTCTACTTGTTGAGATAAAGGAAAGCTGTCATTAAATTTAAATATTGTCTCATATTATTGTCTTTATAAATGACTTATTTTACCAATTAAACAGATGCTACTTCCCGGAATTCCAGTCATATTGTATAGAGACCAAAAATGTGTGTAACCGAGCCAGAACGCTTTTATTATTAGATGAGAGGTGAGAAGGAACAACAGGATATTGTGGAATTAAAGATCAGTGCTTGCGCTTTTAATCTCTTTCTCACCTCGTAGTTGCTGTGTGGGTAGTTGATGCGAGGGACGGAGTTTGCAGCGTAGAGATAGTGGAACGCGGCTGGCAGGAAAGGTAAGTAGCGCATGAGCGAGTAGTTCTGTCCGTGCAAGATACACTCGTTCAGAAGATCTGAGAAACTTAACCAGTCAAGCCCCGCGCATACACCCAACATCCCGGGATCTTTCAGCTTCATGCTAAGGAAATTATCATACAGACCCTGAAACAAAAAGAGACAGAATTCTTCATCACTCCTTTTATAAAGGCCAAATTCTTAACATGTAGATATATATTATATTATATATAGAAATATATTATGACTGCTTTAAAGGTCCAGTGTATTAAATTTAGCGGTGGTGAGGTTGTGGACACAGGACTAAGGTTTTTTCTTCTTTGCCGAAGGAGAAAACATATTTACGAAATGTGCTCTGTAGAGCAGTTTGTCTGTTTAGGGCTACTGTAGAAACAACATGGAGAAATTCATGTAAGGGAACCCACGGTGTGTGTAGATAGAAATAGTTCATTCTAAGGTAATAAAAACATAACGGTTCATTATGTGAAGACATAGTTATCTATATTAAGTTGCATTTCTGTCAATAGATCTTCAAAAATGACACACAACACCTTTAAATGAAGCAATATTTAAGTATAGTTTCTGCAGTTACCTGAGTAAGTTTCTCGTGCTCTCCATTAGATGAGACCACGTGTAAGATGTTCTGAAGTCTTTGTCCACCATCTTTTGGCCCCGCCTCATCCAAACCCCTGAAAGGATCTCCACCAATCCGCTTCCTTAAAGACAACACCAACCAACCAATCACAGAGATTGTAAAATTACTAATACAATAGGGATTGAAGCAAAACAATAAAACAGTCCAAACAAAATTACTCTGTTCAATCTTTGAATATTCCTAGTTTTAGATATGTTTCTGAGTACCGTTTCAGTCGGGGAAGCTGAAAGATTTCCTGCCAGACTGAGAAAAGTCCTTTGTTTTGGTCTTTTAATCCAACACACATGGAGCTGACGCTGCGCTGATCCAAGTGCTTCTGACCCCGGCCGTGTAAAAACTACACACAAAGCCATGTTAAAAATGTCACATTCAAGCATTCAGATCACTCTGGATGAGTCTGTATATCTCACCTGTAATGTATTGATACATGAACGGATGTCATTGTCTGTTTTCTCACACAAGGCCATCAGCGTGCTTGTATCTGCCTTCATACCCTGTCGACGTGCAATCTACACATACAAAAGTTTCTATGAATGCAAAGTCATCTTAATGCTCATCTATAGATTATTTAATTTATATATAGTGTATACAAAAAACAGGCCTCACCTCTGCCAGTCTTTGAGTTAAGCGGGAGGGCAGCGTCTGTGGAAAGGTTAACAGGAACGCTTGCTGTCTCAGCGGCCTCAGAGCTGGAGTATAACTGACATAAAAACAAACAATTAGGAATAGTAACAAAAAATTTGACATTTAAAAATCTACCATCTCGTTTAAGTGAAAGTTTAAAAGTTAAGCAGGCGAAACTGAATATAGTAAAAGGATCCGATTTATAAAGATGTTGGTCTTTTTTCCACACATTTAAGTATATGGTGACTGAGGCTTTTAATCAAGTCAAACAGATCAAAAACATCAGAAAATGATTTTTGGATAAACCGTCCCTTTCAAACTTATGCCCGGATGTAAATTTATAAGTAAACAGTGGAAAATGAGGCTTACAGGTCATTGCAGATGCAAATGATTGGCCGAAGAAGCACCGATTGTTTCTTCTTTTTCTTTTTCAAAGCATTAACCCCCGTCTCTTCCTCCTCTCTGCTGTCCTTCCTGTTTAAGGTGGCCAACAGGATGTTGATGGCAGCCTGAGCCAATCAGAAAACAGAATCAGAGACAGCTGCTCGATTGCAATAACCAATCAGATTGCGAGACTGAAATGAGCTCTTACTGTAGGAGCTCCATCAATTTCATCTATAATGAGGCAGTTGGGCTTCTCATTGACTCCCAAGACTGACTTCATCTGTGTCGCGGTATCGATCCGTTTCTGGAAGAGCTCAGCACTGCGATCGTCACTGACAAAAGACATACAACACTAAGTTTGTGTCTGCATTTGTGTACATAGTTTTAAAGACTGATGAAAAGGTTTGTACGTCATTATAGCTTGCATCGTGTTACCTAGCATTGATTTCTACAACGTTGTATCCAGCGTGCTTAGCAATAATGTGAGCTAGCGTTGTTTTCCCCAGTCCAGGAGGTCCTGACAACAGTGCCACCTGTGTAATGCGATAAACACAGTTAATCATTTGAGAGCAAAAGTGTAAAATACAGCACATCATTTTCTTAAGATGCTTTTTTCCAGAGGCACTTAAAAAAGAGGAACATCACAAGCAATTTGTAGAAAGCCGACATTATTCGTAGTGAAAATTAAACCAGACTTTCTTCTGAATGAAAGTATCAAAATAGCCAATTTAAATGTCACCTTAAATTTGGGTCTTTTGTACTGGTCCAGTTCAGCCTCCAATATTTCCTCTGTGATTTGACTCTTGGTTTTAAAACGCTGGGACTGGTTTTGATTCTGGGGATTGGAAACATTCGACCTAACGTCTGTGTAGGTCGGACGGGTTTTCCTCTCTCTACTGAAGACCACAGTGTCCCATAGCTTCAGCCACTTGAGCAGACAGCGGTTGGTGAACTGTGTAGAAATAGACAATGTGAATAATTCTAAAGCAATGTGCATCGACAAACACTTGCATGTAAAGTACGTTAATCCCTCACGTCATCGCTCAGAAGTTCAGTGTAGTGCCGCGGCGAGAACTGGTCCACCCAGAGTCGAGAGGAAGAACCTTCATCTTCTCCACAATCACCATCCACACCGGAGTCTGTCTGATCTTCTGCAAGAACCTCCGGATTCAAACCACTAAAGAAATCACATGAATACAAATCATTTTTGGATTATCACGACACATTACTCTAAAAAGTCAAAAGTATTGTACAAAACAAACTCATAAAACATCACACACCTGTTCAAAAGTTCTGTCAGTCTTTGGGATTCCTCAACCACTTGTCGATGACGCTGCGATGAAAAAGCAACCGATTCATACAGATTTTCCACTAAAATGAATTTATGGTTCGTTTGTCTGCGAGATCACAATTTCTTACTCTTTCTGCGATTTGTTCTTTTATGACTTCTATGGGAACTGCGAGCAGCCCGAGACCGTTCTGTGAGTTACGGAAGGCTCTGGGGTCCGGAGCCTGATGTGATAAATATGAAAGCACAATAAATACATTTAATAATCAAATAAAGCATCTATAAGATTAAATAAAAGTAGCTTGCTTGTTTGTTTATAAAAGGGAAGAAACCTTATTCTCATCCTCTTTCTTGTTGAGGTAGACTCTGTTGCCTGTGGAGTCTGTGACCGTGATGTAATCGCCGATGGCTGGAGGGCGTTTCTGTGCATAACGTTTTGATACTGCGAGTCTTCTAGGCGAATCCTGTAACGCTCCCAGTCCACTCATATCCAACATATCAGTTGTAATCTCGGTGGTCGATGTTCTGTCAGGACCAGCCCTGTATATATTGAAAAGGGGTTGAGATTATATGTGAATACTTTGGCTATAATTTCTCTGTAATGAGATAAACGTACCCATCTCTCGCTGTTCCATCATAAACCTCTGGGGAAGATGGAGGTGTGATGTCATCACCAGGATCAACACCAAACTGGAGCTTTTTTACCACATCTTGTCTTCGTTTCTTGGGTTTAGGTGCTAAGAAGAAATATAAACCCAATCAGCCATGGCATACCACTTTATATATGCATATCACACTGTTCCTTGAAAAAAAACTGCACTCACTCAAGGATTCCTCCTCCACCCATGCCCGGGGAGAGATGCTTGCTGTGGTGCTCACAGGATGCTGGTTTTTGACAGTTTTACTTGATATGATGTCGCCTGACGCAATGGCCTCATCAAATGTCTGCAAGATCGGCTTATTGTTGCGGAAATCAGATACTTTCCCATGTGGTGGAGGCGCCGCTAAACACATTTAAAATAATTCATAATGATAATTTAATTTAAGGTGAAGTACTAGTTTACATTTATATCAAATTACAATATGTGTATAACAGCAAGAAACAGATCTAGCAATGTCCTGCCCTTTTATGATTCACTTAAATCAACTATGCATGCATACAATCTTGCGTACCTATTCATTTGAAACAATAAATGCATTCTTGCTTAATATTTTATTTCATTTGACAAAAGATATTGTGTAATATTGGACACATGTTTGAGACCCTAGATTGTAGTAATATCATGGGTCTGATGTCACTGAATGATTAATGTTACATATTCATTCATTCTATTTACAGTGACCTTAGTCTTCAATTCTCTTTAAGAATTGTAGCAGCAAGTAAAATGGAAGGGAAATAAACCAAAAAGCCCTTTAATCTACTTACAATCACCTTTAAAAGAGGTGAGCTGTCATTGTTTTATCATTTAATGTACATTAGAAAACATCTGTCTAACTTACAGTCCATTTGAGCCATCACTTCTAACTCATCCGCAAACTGTTGCTCAAAGTCATCTTCAATCCCGTACATTTCGTCGTATTCGTCCATGTTTGTGGTTGTAATTCAGCCTACAGTCAAAGCGATGGCTATTTCGTCATGTAAATAAACAAGAAGCGGACATACACGAGGAAGGAGGAGAAAATTTCGCGCAAAATGTTTGTGTATGTAAATGTACTTCCGGTTCTTTTAAAGACGTAAATCCTTCTTCTTCTTCGGATGATTTTTAATGGCGGTTGGCAAACCCAACTTACACGGTGCATTCCGCCACCTACTGGACTGGAGTGCGGAGCACTACATGTTAGGTGACAACAAAAAACCCTCAATAAATTAGGAAGCGTTTATAATATATATATTTTATTCTATTAATCGTCTTATTTATTTCATATATAAATTAAATAATTCTTTGTAGATTTTATACTGTTTTGGCCGATTTCCTAACAGTGTCTGAATAGATAAATCATCACCTCCCAACACATTTAATGCTTGAGATAACTGAAATATTTCTCTTAAATGTGTCTCACAATTTATTAATACATATTCTACTGTTTCTTTCTCATATCACATGCAATTAAAACGTTGACGTCTGTTTTACTTAATTTGTTTATTTAATTAGTTTATTGGTCAGGGACCAATCTTACGAAAATATGTTTTGTAACAGAGTTAGCAAAAGCTATTTTCCATCTGCTGCGATCTATTTCTGTATCTATCAAACTGTCCCTCTCTTCAAAGACGTAAATCCTGCTCCATAAAAGTCCTAAACTGACAGCATTTCGACTCTTCGACTTGTAAACGCCTTAAAATGTAATATTGAATAAAATAAGTTATGTGATTGCTTTGATTCATGAAATAGGAAAGTTTTAAATGTAACGTTTAATTTGCAAACGCGTTGCCATTACGACGTGTGCACGCCGTAAAGAGGCGCTACGTGAAGAATAAAGGCGACCAATCACATCCGCGCATATCAAATATTAATTATTTATGACGTTGGCATTTTGCATATACCCATAGTTCCTCGCCTACCCAACCACGGGAATTACATCAAATGCTCATTTACCTCTAAACGTGCTTAATGTTTCAACTCAGCGCCTGCTAAATGCACCCTTTAAATTGAGCGTTATTTCTATTCGTACTATTGTGTTTTAATTGTCGGTTCTTGTATTACCCTCGCGGTGAGTGATAGACAACATCCGGACTATTTGATATCGCGTGTGTGGTTATATGTTCGTGCTGTCACTGATAGCACATATACTAAAATTGGATCGATACAGAGAAGATTAGCATGGTCACTTGCGCAAAGATGACACGCACAATCGTGAAGCAGATTCAACTTTTATACGTTTAATAAGTTTGTTTGTTTTTTCTACACCTTTAAAGGGTCATGAGGTTGCTCGCCATCATATATTTATCAATGAAAGTGTACTGTATTATGCCTAAAGTTGTAACTTCTCTCTTGCTCTTCCTCACTAGATGGCAGCAGAACTTCACACAGCATACTAACATATCGATTTAATGGAATTATCATTGTTTTCATGGTTGCTTTGCTATCTTACTGCGTTCAAATCTTTCAACTTTCTTTCAAAGAATCTCATTTTATTTATATCCATGAGAAAACTGAAAGTAGTCTGATAAACTCCAGATTTGAACCAGTTTGACGTTGTACAAAGGTCTGTACGTCAATATCAGACGTTTAGAAAACGTCATAAAAGACGTAGAAACACCTTTCACCAATAAAGGGACACTTTCAACATCGAAAGGTGTAGAAAAGACGCATTTTGGACATATCTTTGCTCAGGGGGAGTTGGAATTTTAATAAAAACTAGATGAGGTTAAAGTTTGTGAACAAACTTTATGTTGGCTTGAGAAAGTCTGGTGAAAAAGTTTGAATTGTGAGATAGAAAGGAAAAAGAGGTTAGTGTTATAGATAAAAAGATAAATTGATAAAAAGATAAGTAGATAGGCAGGTCTAATTTTAAAGAAATTTAATAATTAAAGTTAATAATTTTAAAGAAAGAAATATTTTAAGAAAAGAGCTAGAAAGGAAAAGAGGTTCATAAAAAGATAAAGAGATAATAAGATAAAAAGATGAAGAGATAAAAAAGAAAGATAGTAGTAAGATAGGTAGGTAGAGAATAATGCAGAGATTTATAGAGAGTGAGTGTATGTTCATGTTTAAAAGATAAGAATTGTAAAGAAAGAAAGAATAAATGTAAAGAAAGAAAGAAAGATGGAGGGATGGATAAATAGATAGAGATTAGTGCATTCAGCAGACACGTTTATCCAAAGCGACAAAATTATTATTATATTTTTAAAGAAAAGAGCTAGAAAAAAAGATAAAAAGATAAACAGATAAAAAAAGAAAGAGATAAATAGTAGTAAGATAGGTAGGTAGAGATGAATGCAGAGATTTATAGAGAGTGAGTGTATGTTCATGTTTAAAAGTTGTCAGTTGACATTTGGAACATAAACATCTCCCCTGAACATTCCGTCAATGTAAGTCAATGGGACTTTTTTGAGAGTTTGATGGGCATTTTTAGGAAAACCGTAAGTCCAATCCCTTAGAAAAGATATAGCAACACGAGTGAGACCAGACTGAAGATGCGTGGGAAGTTTAGTGGCTGTAGCTTAAAAGCTCTAGGAGGAGTAGCAGGCAGAACATTTTTGTCGGAAGAATAATAATAAGTTTATTTAGCATAACAGTATGTTGGCTCTCTGAAGCCAACATAATTACCATGTGGCCGTTTTTTACCCCTCAACTAATAATATTTTGTATTCACATAGGATGCTATCTTTGTATTAGCACCTATTGTACAATATGCACTTATGACATATCGCTTATTGCTCCCCGAACTCTTTGTAAGTCGCTTTGGATAAAAGCGTCTGCTAAATGACTAAATGTAAATGTATATGTTCCAGAAATTTATGTATTAATACCATTGATCGTTTACTTTAGGCTGCATGATGACAAAATAAAGCAACCAATGCTTTATATTTCCCACCTAATAAGCAGAGAGAACATTCTGTGTTGAACTTAGAAAGGCTCTGTTCAGAAAGGGGAGAACATGCCGTGTTGTCATCAATTGTCAGAGCCGCGCTGTTATTGTTCCACGTGTTGTAAAATGACAACCGGTTTTCTCGAATCTCCGCCTTTTGACGAACGCACCGAGACGCCATTGGTCACACGCGCTGTCAATCAAACAGACATGGCCGAGCCTTCTCGGTTTCAAGCGTTGGCTTTTCGGTTTGAGTGACATCACCAGTTCCGTCCCAACGCGGAAATGTGCAATATTTGTTTTTAAATTATAGGATCACTTGTCAGGCGCGTAACAGACACCCGCTGAACCGGAGCAGTGCTGTAAGTGTCTAAGCATGACGTCTTGATCTTTTTTCCGGCTGTTCGCGATCATGGAGGACTTTAGAGTCCGTTCGACCTTAGTTTGTTTTTATTGACGCGCACCAAGAGCGAACCGCAACTTCAACCGGTGACAGGTCTGTCAAGATCATGGAGAGAATCGTCCGCTGGAGACAACTGTTGCCGTCTTTGCTTTGCCTCGTTGGGATCTTTTCACAGGTAATATGAGGGCACTTGATGCTTGTTTACTTCGTGTTGCTGGTCATCATAGGGAATTCAGGAAGACTGTGATATGTGATGGGTTATTTTTGTCTCTACGGAGGCGGGGTGACCTGCTGGGGTGCATGACAGGATTGTGCATGTGTGGGTGAGAGAGAGAGAGAAGAGAGAAGAGAAAGAAGTCAGAGAGAGGTTAAAAAAGGGTTATTTAGGTGGGCATGGTTTGATTTTCATGACAATGCATCCAAAATTCTTGACCTTTGACCTCACCTGGATTTTGGCGCAAGAACTTGATGCATTGGTTATAAATGTGCATTACTGCAACAGATGCAAAAGTTAGTTGTTGCTATATGACAGCTTCATGTTTCAGGTGGGGTAAGAGGTTTTAGCTGGAAATGTAAATAGGTTTTTGTGCTTTCAAGTGTTTTTGTAAGCTGGTCGATATAAGTTTTATAAGAATTATTTAAATTACAGTCAAATTAATATGAAATAATAAAGGTATCAAATTCTTTGAAATGTGCTGGAATGTAATTTTGAATTTAAAAGTATTTAAAAGTATATAGCTGTTGTGGTTGTTCTTCTCAAAGAAATGTGTATTTATGACTAACTTACAGCTAGTCATTTACATTTCTCCAGTGTTATTTGATTTATTGCACATTGTAATACAAATCTGTAGTATTCTTTCTGTTATGTTTGTAGGTTGTCTTCATGTTAGGAGGCGTAATTACCTGGTCCTCCTCCAAGGAAATGTGATATGTTTTGTTTCAGTGCATCAAACTCAACTTTATTAGACATGTCAGGTTATATTCTGATATGCACATTATTATTTCATTACATATAGTGTGTATATTTAACATTTACGGTAGAATGTTAGAAGCAAATGCTCAGTAAATAAGTCAACTTTTTTCAGTAGATGTCGTTCTGAAATCACTTATAACCAGCCGTGGAAGTGCAACTGTGTCTAATGTGGAAAATAAGACAAATTATTGGTCAGGGAATAGGGAAGTTTCAGAAAGTTAAAAATAAGTGTTCCTAAGAAGCAGGGCCGAAAGAAGTGTGAAATCTGAAACGAAATGTAAAAATGTTGCTTGATACACTTGCGTTATATTGACCCATAGTTTACTTAGCACACTCTCCGAATAATGGCAGGTGGTTTGGTAAATATAGGAGTGGCGTTGAAGCAGGATGTCCTGGTTAATAACCATTTTCTGTTAACTGAACACACACATAATATTTCAGGCTACATATCAGGTATCCATTACTTTAAAATGGTCATATCACTACAGTGCGCTGGTTGTTGGTGTATATTTGTCTTACACCGTGTCTACACCGGATGAGACCGGCGCGACACGACAAAAGACATTAGAACCCATTATAATTTTGCCCACACTGGATGCGGCCTGAATAAACATGTCATGGTGCCTTAACAAATATCTGATTTTATATTTTCTCAGTGTGATGGTGGAAGTTCAGTTTCTCTACCAGAATCTCTGCTCTTCGTTTCCACGCTGGACGGAAGTTTACATGCTGTTAGTAAACAAACAGGAGACATCAAATGGACACTTAAGGAAGGTATCTGTCTGTCTGTTCACATCAATTTATTTTATAATGTAAATAAGTCAGTGTCACAAAAGAGAGATTACCCAGTTTATCCAATTCCAATTATTTGTATGATTAGTATAGCAATATTATTAATATATATTATTAAAACGTCTTTTCTAGATCCCATCATACAGGTTCCTGTCTATTTCCAAGAGTAAGTCTTTAATAACTTCAAATTGTAGATAAATATACTTTATAGAAAGAGAGGGACGCAGAGAAAATTAAGAGACCATTCCAAAATTATTTTCAGTTTGTCTGAATTGACTATTTATAGATACGTGTTTGGGTAAAATGATCATTTTTGACTCCCAAAACAAATTTTCTCACAAATATCAAATGAAAATCAAAAGATCCTAGAACTGGAGAAACGGGTCAAAATAACAGAAAAGATGCTCTGTATTATTTCAGACCTCAAATATTCACTTTTAAGCAATATAGCATTAATATGTGAAGTGACCACAATACAACTAGAAATGCTGATTAAATGAAAGTTTGGAATGGTCTCTTAATGTCTCTCTGCTGCTTTATATATACAGTATTGATATTCTATATGTGTTTTCGTTGTCTACTTTCATTTGCAGGCCAGGCTTTCTACCAGATCCAAATGATGGCAGTCTCTATGTATTAGGCGGCAAACACAAGGAGGGTCTTATGGTGAGTATCGAGTATAGGGTGGGATTGAATGTGTTTTTCAAAGACGAGTGGGAATTTGTGTAACTGATTTGACTCCTGTGTACAGAAACTCCCATTCACTATTCCAGAGCTGGTGCAGTCGTCTCCGTGCAGGAGTTCAGATGGAGTGCTCTACACGGGTAACAATAAACATGTTTCATTGTTGAATATTGAAAACAATTTCGGTCTTTTTTACCTTATGTGTTATGTATATTCTCAGGTAAAAAGCAGGACACTTGGTTTGTGGTGGATCCTCAGACGGGTGAAAAACAGACGAGTCTGAGCACGTCGTCCTCGGATTCTATATGCCCATCAGCCCCTTTGTTGTACATTGGTCGCACAGGTACACACCTTAAATCATTTTTATGATAACTATTATTCCTAATAGTTATAAAGTCTCCATATTATTATTACTTTTCATGTGTATGCATGCAGAATATATGATCACCATGTATGATACAAAGACTCAGGAGCTTCGGTGGAACGCTACCTACAACGACTACTCCGCCCCTCTGTATGATGACTCAAAATATGAATACAGTAAGTTCTGCATTTTATACGCTTGTATGTTCAATTTGTTTCAGACTGGAAGTGTATGAGGATGTTGTTGTGTGTTTCATACAGAGATGTCCCATTTTGCATCCAGTGGAGACGGCCTGGTGGTCACAGTGGATCGGGACTCTGGCGAGGTCCTGTGGATGCAGAAGTTCGATTCTCCAGTGGCTGGGTTCTACCTCTGGAGTCAGGACAGCCTGCGGAGGGCGCCACACATGACGGTCGCCACGGAAACGCTCCGTTATCTCACCTTTACTGCAGAAAACACACAGTCCCACACCATGAAGTGGACGTACCAGTTCACAAAGGAGAAGCATAGCGCTAAGACTCAGCTAGTGTAAGCTACAAACAGGAACACGCTTTTAATCTCGAAGGTTTTGCTAAACTCCCCTATTTAAAGGAGTAGTTTACCTTCAAAATGAAAAATCTGTCATCATTTACACGACCTCTTGTCATTTCCCAATTGTATTGCAACTAATGCAAGTGAATGGGGGGCTGGTAACAACATTCCTCAAAATATCTTCTTTTGTGTTCTGCGGAAGAAAGTCACACAGGTTTGACAGAATTTTCATTTTGAAGGCGTACTACTCCTTTAAAGCAGGTGGTCCAGTTGAAGTTGCACGACCCCCTAGAGGTTCTTGTGGCAATTGCAGGGGGTTAGTGATAGAAATGCCAATGGTAAGTGCTAAATAATTATTAAAATGTAGGAAAAAATTGTGTATATAAAATAGTTCCAAAGCTCATAGTTGCTTTACAGCAAGAAATTAAATAAATGATATAATATTAAAATACAAAAAATATATAATTAAAATATTTTAAAACAAAGCAATTTATACAATAAAAATATATTTTATCATATTATAT
This sequence comes from Barbatula barbatula, assembly GCF_947034865.1. Lineage (NCBI taxonomy): Eukaryota > Metazoa > Chordata > Actinopteri > Cypriniformes > Nemacheilidae > Barbatula > Barbatula barbatula. The sequence goes on from NC_136771.1 coordinate 22,838,423, forward strand.
ATAATATATACAGTATTAACAAATAAAAAACACATGTTTTATTCATTTATTTGACATATTAAGGCACATAATCACAGGCTAAATCAAATAAATATGTGCTGGTTACTTGTACTTGTAATTACATTTGTGTGTGTGTGTCTTAATAGACCCACTCTCTATGTTGGCAAGACGGATTCTCATCTCTATGCTTCTTCCTCTCTTGTGCACAAGGGAGTGGCAATAGTGGTAAGTTCTCCTGCCTCTTTCTATAACAACCAGCATTCAGTTACACTCCCTTTTATTAACCTTCTCCCGTTGCCGTGGCAGCCACAAGGTCTTACTCTTGCACGTATTGAGGGGCCGGTCACAGCTGGCGTCACAATGGGAAACGGGCGGCCCGAGTGTGAGATCACGCCCAGCACCGATGTGAAATATCCACCAGGGAGCTCCAGCTCTCTGCAGAATAACTGGCTGCTGATTGGTACGACCATTTCACACGCTTGCACTTTTTTCTTCATTCATGCATGGGCCATGACAAAATACACTGACCCTAAAACTACCCAAACTGTACATAGTAAAACAATTGATAGTTGTGCCAAAAAGTGTACCAAAGTGCAAAGAAAAAAACACCTGTCTGTAAATTGCCTGAAACAGTGTATAACTGAAATAAATACCAGTACAGTTATTGTTAAAATAAGATCAACTTTAAAACTATCTTAGAACTATTCTTCACCGTATACATTAATAATGATTTTATATAATATGACCGATACTATGTTAATAGACTATACATGTTAATTAGTTGTATATATATTCACAGTCACAAAAAAATGATTTAACTTATTCTCATATTTAGTTAATGTGATGTGTCTAATATATTATATAAATACCAATTAACATTGTTTAGTTTATTGTGTTTATAATTTGTTGTCAAATGTGTAACGTTTATTTATGTTTTTAGAAAATGAGTTTTATTTGTTTGTATATGCTTGTATAGGTCACCACGAGGTTCCTCCTTTGGTTCACACCACCATGTTGAGAGATTTCCCAGAGAACCTGCGGCGCACCGGTGATGTCATCCCACCTGGATCTGGTTCCTCTTACCGTCCTGTTTCTCACCCAGTGAGTCAAATGGCACACTTTCGCACACGCACTCCTAAATGGACGTACACAATTTTATCGTCGTGATTTCATTGTGTGTTTTTCAACATATTAAAGGTGATTAAAATTATCGCATATCGTCCCTCGAATTGCAAGAATCCCCAAAAGGTCTCATTCACAAACGTGTCATGTTTTGTGAACAGTTGCCACCAGTAACGCAGCCCAGCTCTTCCCCCCTGTTCCTTGATTCCTTGACCTCTGACCCCAGGACTGTGCTGGTGGTGACACTGCTGTTAGGAGCGTGGATTGCTTTCCTGCTGACACACAAAAGGGTGAGTGAGAGTGCTGTGTCTGTTAAACATTACCTGATTTCGGTGCCTTTACATAAATTGTGTGTTCGTGTTCCTTTAAAAATGTTAAATATAAAAAAAATAAGAGTTCCAAAGAAAGTGCAATAACATTTCAAATTGACCTACTCTTTATCAGATGGTCAACAAAAAATCCCAGAGTTCTGAGGAGCCAATGGACTCCAACCATCTGACCAGGCAGAATGCTTCAACAGAAACCAGCACTCCACCCTCATCATCATCATCCTACAGCAATTACAATCATTCAGAGAAGACGAGTTCTGTTGTGTCCAATCAAACCCAGCCATTCTCCAGTAAAGACTCCTCTCCGGTATCGACAGCCAGCCAGTTGCAGAGTGCGTAGACCCTTCTGAATTGACATCTTTTTGTATCCAAAATAAGCAACCGATTTTATTTACAAACCGGAATGGGTTATATGACATTTGGGAAGACTCGTTTGTTGTGCGTATCAACTCATTGTGTCGTGTATCTGGCGTTGGTCGCTTGTTTCAGATGGACAGCCGGAAGTTCAGGAAGTTGGTAAAATCTCCTTCAGTCCTGCTGAGGTGCTGGGCCATGGAACCGAGGGCACGTTTGTTTTCCGGTGTGTTTTTGTAAACTGTAAAAAGATTTCGCTTTAACATTCATTCGTTGACTAATATCGTGGGTAGAGTCGATACTTAAAGCGATGCATGCAAAACTGTTTATATTGCTCATAGGCCTAATGAAATAAATAGGTGTGCTAACAGTAAATGTGTGTGCATACAGGGGACATTTTGACGGCCGGCGCGTGGCCGTAAAGCGCATCCTGCCCGAGTGCGTGGAGTTTGCGGAGAGAGAAGTTCAACTTCTCCGGGAATCAGACGAACATCCCAACGTCATCCGTTATTTTTGCACGGAAAGGGACAGACAGTTCACGTACATCGCCATAGAACTGTGTGCCGTTACGCTTCAACAGGTTCGTAAATGCATGGATCATTATAATATAAAGGGATAGTTCCCCCGAAAACAAAAACTGTGTCATCATTTCACCCTCATTTCATTCAAAACCTTTTCTTCTGTGGAACACAAAGAAGATATTTTGATAAATGTCTAAGTGGTTTAGTATCCACACAATGGAAGCCGATGGGGACCAATGTTATTTGGTTATCAACATTCTTCAAAATATCTTCTTTTGTGTTCTACACAGGAAAGAAAGTCATACAGGTATGGAATAAATGATTAAAACATTTCCGATTGTCTCCTCAAATGGTGCTACACCTTTTGCTTTATTCGATGTTTGTGTACAGTATGTAGAGGACCTAAGCTGCCCTTACTCCAACCTGAACCCGGTGTCACTCCTGGAGCAGACCATGTGCGGCCTCAATCACCTGCACTCTCTCAATATTGGTAAGTTATGCTGCCATGGCAACGGTACAGATGGTAAATTACAATATAGCACATGCTAACATTGCATTGCATACAGTATATGTTAATTCATGCTTTTGAACCATGCAGGTGGACCGACTCATTGTTAATATTTATTACACAATCCTCTCTCCATCAGTTCACAGGGATTTAAAGCCACGCAACATTTTGCTCTCCCTCCCGGGTGTGCTGGGTCGAGTCCGGGCAGTGATCTCAGATTTCGGCTTGTGTAAGAAGCTCCCGGATGGACGCCATAGTTTTAGCCTACGCTCTGGAATACCAGGAACTGAAGGCTGGATTGCACCAGAATTACTTACAAACGCTCCAAAAGGAAACCCTGTACGACCATAAAAAAGCAAGTTTTTGAACTCACAATCATTTAAATTAAACATAAATGCTGAGTTTTTTTTTTTTTGCCATAGACCAGTGCTGTGGATATCTTCTCGGCTGGATGCGTGTTTTATTATGTGACGTCCAAAGGACGGCATCCATTCAGTGATACGCTACGACGTCAAGCCAATATCCTCTCCGGAGTCTATAACCTCGACCACTTTATGGACGATATACACGGTGTGTGCACACATTTGTGAATAGATGCATGTGTACCTGTTTAGACAAATATAATGCTAGTGACCTCACTGGCAAATCTTTTTTTTTTTTGCATGCTTTAAGCTAAAACATCACCACATATGCGTAGAGCTCTGGTTAAATCTGCAATGTGTATCTTTAAGGTTAAAAACAAAAATCCGTTATTGAGCAACTACATAAAAATAGAGCAAAAAACTCAGTTCAAAGGAGTTTCTTATCTTACTCAAATTCACAACATTATAATAATGTTTATAATAATAATAATTAAAAAGTAATGCTTCCGGGTCATATTTTGCAGGAAATGTCACTTTAGCATAATTTTACTCAACCCATGTTAAGTTAATACGTATAGTATTAATCTACAATTTTATGTTAAACGCAAACCGAGATGGGGCAGAGATTATGGATTACACAAAAAATACAAAAGTACAACAAATAAACTTCGTAAATGAGAACAAAAGAAAATATGTTATTATATTTGTGGTATAAAATATCATTATTTTAAATGTATTATTATAAATAACAATTATGAAATAACTGTATATCTGTATTTTGATACTCAAGTTCATGTAATGTCTTTTTTATAGATGATGAGTCATTTCATATAAGGCTATTTTAGTTCAATAAAATTAAAACAAAAAAAACTTAAAACTAAATCAAAATTTTAAATCTTTGCTCAAAAATAAACTGAAATCAGTTCAAAGCACTAAAATTATAATAATAATAAAGGAAAACTTAACATTGTATTAATCTTATACAGAAACATAAAACGACAAAAGCAAAATTGCTAAAACTTGAACTAAAATCAACATAAAAACAAAAATCTACTAATAAAAGCTCATTTAAGATATTAATAAAACTAAATCAAAACAAGAATATAAAGAAAACCGAAATAAACCTGTGAATGTTTCTGTTTGTAGAGGACGTGATTGGCCGTGATCTGATTGAACGGATGATCAGTGCAGAACCAGATATGCGCCCTTCAGCTGCATCCGTTCTCAAACATCCCTTCTTCTGGAGTGCAGAGAAACAGCTGCAGTTCTTTCAGGTCTGTGTGTGCACTTGGCAGCGTGCAGTGCTCGAGGGCAATTGAATGCCGTGTGACATCAGTTCTTTGTCTGTAGGATGTCAGTGACAGAATCGAGAAAGAGCCGTCAGAAAGTCCCATAGTGGCGCGTCTGGAGAACTCTGGCAGATCTGTAGTAAGAACTAACTGGAGGATGCACATATCATCACCACTTCAAGCTGGTATGGACTGTTATTTACATGTAAAATTGTTGTTTTATGACGTGGATCTTTGCGATACAGATATAACTGTGTGTTAAAGTGTCATTTATGAACTGTATGCCTGTAATTCTGTGTGCCTGATGTTGCCTCGTTCCCTTCTGACAGATCTTAGAAAATTCCGCACGTATAAAGGAAATTCTGTGAGAGATCTGCTTCGAGCAATGAGAAATAAAGTAAGTATTTCAAGTTCACAGACGCAGTATGAATCATCCAAATATAAAGTTTTTTAAGCCTCTAACCCATAAGTATTACATTTCAGAAACTAATACTCTGTTACAGACATGATTTATTGTTTTTAAGGAGGTGTGTGCTATTGCTACTCTGATGATATATCCGACTTGCATTGAAGGATGAATGCCAGTTATACATAGGGACCACAATATCCTACACATCCCATAGCAACCCCCTGGGCACTATTTGAGCACTATTTTTAATAATGAATATCCTGAAGCACACCTGATCTTTGCTCTCCTGTGTATCTTCCAACAGAAACATCATTATCATGAACTCCCACCTGAGGTTCAGGCAGCCCTCGGTGAAGTCCCCGATGGCTTTGTGGTGTATTTTACATCCCGTTTCCCGCGGTTACTGCTGCACACACACTCAGCTCTGAGCATCTGTGCCACAGAGAGACTGTTTCATCCGTACTACCATCACTAAACGTCCTCCACAGACTATTGTTTGTTCTTACAGTGGATCGGAGAAAGAAATGAAGAAAAATCTAAAATAACTGGATTTCAGAGCTGTGAACGCTTCGCTGAACGCTACTGACAATGTTTAGTCTTACAAAGAAATTCTTTGAAATATCGGACTGTTTTAACACCAAGGTTACCACTGGACTGACTGGCTGAGAGAATTTTAAGTTTGTGCTTTTACCAAGGACAGATCTTAGGTCATTTTTTAAGGTTCACGGAGTGTGTTAGCTCACCCAAAACCGCGTCACTCATCCTCAGGTGTTTTCAGACACATATGACTGACGGTGAAAACCACAAAGAACATTTTGAGAAATGTAACGGTTACATAGAGTGACTAAACAGTTACTGACTGCAGGCTACCTTTATTCACAAATGGTAGAATTCCATGTGGTACTTTTTATACATATTTTTATTTTGAGGCGATAAGGAAAATCCAGGGCAACATCTATTGATGGTTCGTTGATTCTTTAAAATCATTGATGATGATTCGATTTTGTTCTCTTTATCATATCGTACACCAAGTGTACACAGTATGTTTGGATCTGATAAACTACGTAAATAATAGCCGAACTTTCACAGAACATCGCATCGCTCATTTTGATCTTTGCGTGCTACATATTATAAGAACCGACAGAGATATGGTGTTACACAACTATACATTTCCCACAAAAAGTATTCCCATGAAGCCTGCTGTTCACGTTACATAATATTGTATTGCACATTTTAAAGCATCGCTCTGTAATTTTATACTGCATGATTTTCTATCTTTTATAAATTCATTGTTGGGGACACTGGAAAATACAAGCTTGAAAATAGTGCCTTTGTTTGTTCAACAGTACAGACACACGTATCTTCACAAAACATTCAAGATCTATATTTAACAGACCTCTATTATAAATCATGTTTTTTTACTGGCATTGAGCAGATTTAGTAAGTTACATGGTGCTTTGTATAGATGTATTGCTTGCACATACTACCCTAATGCTAGAAGGCCCTGCTATTTTAACAGCTTGTCTCTTAACTCTCTAGTCGGGGCTACCGACATGAACCAAGGTTTTCACCGACAGATTGAACGAGAGTCACAAAATATATTTAATAATGTGACCGATTTGAAATGAGCTTTTGTTGATTTGAAGCTAATAAGCAAACATCAAGAAACAACCGCAGGGGAGTCGCCATTTGGTCTTGACAAACAAGCAGGACTTGAGAATATTTGCTTCTTTGTTGTCGTAACAGCTGTCCTCAATAATTGCTTATCCACTTTATCAATGTTGTAAATGTGCACTTCTACACAAAAGGACATTTTAAATGTCAAACAAAAGTGCTTTAGCTGGCACCTGCTTAGACACTTGAATGAAGCACATGCAAGTGACGGTCACGTGTTTTTTTTGCCCTGAAGAAAAGAGACGCAATAAAATACGTGATAAAACGAAAGATAATTATGTTACAGCATTTTGTACCGTCTTGTATTTTAGTCTGAGGAATATAACATTTCCATTATAGCACTATCTCTCTTCTCCAAACACAGATCATAACTCCTTGAACTACCAGTGCAAAATAAAGTGGGTTCCCTTAATATAGATTCAAATTGACTAAAAACAAAAGCCTGGTTAGAGCAAGAACGCAGGATTTCAAAACATTTTAATTAAACTTGCATTTAACATCTTAATTTCTCTAAAAACAGCCCTTTATTCATCTGGAATAAGTCATTTCAAATACACATTAAGATTAATTTCCAAAAGCTTTTATACAAAGTCAAAAAGACAAACAAGATCTAAAATATTAAAACATGTACAAAGAGCATTCACATGATACAGACAGCTTGCAAGGTGACAAACTTTGCATCCCAGAAAGAGTAAACGACAGATCCAAAGGAAGAATAGTGTAGAACCAACAAATCTGTACAAAACGTTTTGCTGCAAGAACATTTAGGGTCCCCTCAGACTCAAGCGAGGGAGTTCATGTGCATATCGATTGCGACCTCATACGCTTTAGTGATCGGTTATGATGTCACAAGGTCAGCGTGTGGACGTAGTGGCTGCCGCAGTGCTTTTGCAGGCCATGAGCTTTTCCACCATGTTGCGAGCGTAGCGCAGGCGACTGGCCAGATCTTTACAGCAGCCGAACTCTTCGATCAGGCTCGTTTTATAGGTGCAGAACTCGCGCTTCTCGTTGATGTACGTCACCGCTCCCATCAGAGGACACACTATAAGCTTAGTGTGGTCCTGCAAAGCACAAAGAGAAAATGAAACGGGTGAGAGAAATGCAATAATTATCCATTTTGGACTGGTCAAGCAACGAGCCGCAACACCACTTTAGGTTCCAAAATAAATGTTTTTGACCGTTTCTCACCTGGAAGAAGTTGATCTGCACAGTTCCGTTGCTAAGGTGCAACACGATGGCGCTCTTTGTGCGGAACCAGTGGCGAAGGTAGGGCAGTCGGGTGAGCTCATCTCCATCCCGGGGAGTGATGTTAGCTCCGGCCTTTAGCAAGTGCTCGCTCATGTAATTCCTGAAATACTTGAGGAGGGTAATCTAAGGAGACATGAAGGCATCTTTAATAACAGGAAACCAAAGGAGCTTGCACATGTAGTATATGGACAATTATAACAGAACCGTACATTTATGTTTGAAGCAGAGATCTGTACGTTTTTGTTTGAATCGAGTACATCATTTCAGATCTTCTTACTCCAGTTTTCAACAGTGAACTTGTATTATATAATTTGAGTAGATAGGTAAACCTCTGCAAATGTCAGCTTCATGTCATTGGACTAGAAAAGGTTATAAATTGCAGCTCCAAGAACAACGTTTTTATTTCATTGTAATAAAACTTACTTTTTTGGAAAGCGCTGAGGGGTAGGAGCGTACGCTGAGGTAGGATTCTGCCGTGTTACGGTCAATGTACTGCAGACTGTCACCGTCAGCGTACATGATCAAACGCGTGGAATCATTGAACAGAACTCCAACGCTGTTATCGCACAGCTGATAACCTAAGAAAAGAATGGGTTACGTTTTGAGGTTAGAATGATGAATTATTAAAAGCAACTACATGCGAGTTAGGACAGCAGACCTAAACTACTTTATGCAATATCAGTGTGGCAGCTTACCGAGGCCGTATTTGTCCGAGTAGTCAACCCATTTACTAATCCAGAAGACAGGAATACAAGCAGGATCCTCAGCTTCCTCTGTGTTGGGGAAAAAAGATGCATTTAATTGTTTTGCACTTGCGATTATCTCTGCATATTTAAAGTATACTTGTCTAATGCAAACACGATGCTTTAAAAGTACAGCATGGGTTGGCCAAGCCTTCCCTTACCTTGTCTAACAAAGTCTCTTTCAGACGGCCTTGCTGCGTTAACGCTGGTCAGCTGCTGCAACATGTCAGTCAAATGGCAGTCAGGTTGTTCAGATCCATCTCTGCAAACGGTACGATACAGATCAATTTAAGCATAGATTGCCAATGTTTCATCGGCATCAGTACATCAAACTCAGACTACATTGTTTATGTAATCTGAAGTTATGTATAAATGGACTGAAACGAACCCCCTTTGTGACTAAATTCACCTTATATTTTAATTAAAATGTCAATGGTTCTTAGATCTCGCTATATTTAAAACAAGCACAACACTGACTTTTGCTGGAAATCCTCCAGTTGTGGCTGTTCCATTTTGCCCATTTTCTCTATCGGACTGTCTGTTCCTGTAAAACAAAGACAGACAAACAGATTAAGACAATTTAAAAAAGCATTTGCAATCTACTTAAGTAGCATAATATTTCAGAGTGAACAACAATATTCTGTAAGAAGCACAAATGCCTGTATTAAGACAGTGAAAAGTTTTAATGTCATGTTGCCGTCCTAAACATCAAAAGCCTACTTTGTTTGTTCATGTTTACCTTTATTAAGGGATGAGAGGGGTTTGCGGAGGAGGGCGGGATCCAGGCTGGAGGGAGCGATGGAGAATCTGGGAGGAACAGTGAGACAGGAAGTGGGCAGGCGCACGGGAGCATAACCGGAGGAGAAAAACTCATCCGCCAACAGATCTGACATCGACGGTCTGAGTGTGGGGTCGGCATGCAGCATACGACGAATCAGACCAGCAGCAACTGGATTAATGTGCTTAACAAAACCAAAGACACACATTTAGCTTTACTAAAACACCACCACCGAAAAAGACTTCATAGATGAAGCTTCTCTTTAGAAAACTGGCTTTTAATAGTTGCCATGACATTATTTTGTGATTACAAACGAGTCCTTGAGGGGGGGTCACCTATCACCCCATCAAATAGGACACAACCTAAAACTATGAAATCCCTCAGTACATTTTTACTTGGTGGGCAATGACGTGTCAAAGCTCAAGTTCACCTTGTAGACTAATAGCGGGGGTACTTACTCTAGGTACAGAGTATTCGTTCTTCTTGATTCTGATGTAAGTCTCCTTCAGACAGGACGTCTCAAATGGAGGCTTTCCAACCAGCAACGTGTACCTGATAGATGTAATAACCCCTTTAATATAAGCCCACCATTATAACGCGCAAAACTATGGGTCAATGTGTTGACTTACAGAATGCATCCCAGTGACCAAACATCCACCTCAAAGCTGTGGCCCTTCTTGCATAGCACCTCTGGGGCGATGTAGTTTGGAGTGCCACACAGGGTCTTCTTCCGTTCCCCATCAAACTCGATCTTTGTAGCCAAACCGAAGTCACCTAGAGAGAGGGGAAAACCAATACATTAGTATCATCACAATAAGGAAGAAACGCTTATCCACGTATTACTGACAAACAACGAATCTTCGTCATTTCCTTACCGATCTTCACCTCCATGTCATCGCTGAGGAACAGATTCCCCAATTTGAGATCACGGTGGATGACCCGATTGTTGTGCAAGTACTGGCAACCCTGGATAGTGTGGCGCATGAAGTATCTGGCCTCCGGCTCAGTTACGGCCTTTCTTCTCTTGTGCAACTCCAGGAGAGACTTAAAGGGAAAGAAATAAAATGGTCAAGCGGGATATTAATATAAAGCAATAGTACAAATAGGCTTTTACTTTCCAAGTCAGATAAGGGTTTTTGCATCTATCCTACAAAGAGGGATAACGGAACATTAGGCAATGACTTTGAATAAATGTAGAATGTGAATCACTTCACGTTTTCTTTAGCTGAATTTTTATTTCTATATTATTAAAAAGCACAGTGATGAACGTTACGTGAAAACGCAGCAATAAAGTGATTCAAAAGGTTTCATTTAAACTACGTCTCCGGGAAACAAAGTCAACTGACGTCACTTCCTCCCGTTTAAAATCCACTTGTGGCGTCGAGTGGGAAACGAGTTTAAATTCCAGATATAGAAACAATACAACATGACATTAAACGAGCAAACGACTGTGAAAAGCAAAGCGTTTATGCGCATCTTGAAGTAAATAAAGAAACGCATTAAGCCGCGACGGTGACAGGAATACCGACCGTTGACGGTCTGATTTCAAAACTATTTCTCCATGTTGTTCTTACCCGTCTCCGACAGATCTCCAACACCACATACACGAAATCATCATCCTCGAAAAACCCGTGAAATCCCACGACGTGAGGGTTATCGAGACTTTTGTGAATGGCGATTTCTGTGCTCATCTTCTCTTTCTGGTGAGGCTTCAGCAGCATCGACTTGGGCACCACTTTCCCTGCGAAAACCTCCTTCGTGTCCATATCGGTAATTTCGTAACATTTCGCGAATCCTCCTTTTCCCAGAAAGCGACCTCGCATGTATCGTTTCATGGTTCTGGGATCCACCAAGATATCAGGGATCTCTTTAAGAGGAGCAGATTTGGGATCGACGTGAGTCGACGGCTTCGCCACCTTTGCGATTCCAGCGCTCATACTTGCAGACGTTACAAACCAATTCAATAGAAAAGCCTTGAGTTTTAGAAATAAATACACGAGGTGACGTTTTAAACACCGCAGTTGCCCTATCCCGAATGTCCACGCAGCTCGCCAACCATCCGCACGGAAACTACATTCAAATAACAACTTGAACACACTAGAAAAATAACAATATACTTAGTGTATTTTCTAAATGCTGCAGATTCGCCGTCCCGAACAACGCGTCGGTCGTATTTCGCTGATTAAACGGAACTTAAACGGGCATGAAGTGAGTTACGCCGGCCGCTCCGTCGATGTGAATGAAGTGAATCGCTGCTACGTTTTGAATTGTGCTCGGTTCGTTATCGACGCTTCTGATTGGCTGACGCGATTTAAATTCCGACCAAACACAGCGAAGCATCACGGGACTCGTCACGTGATGTTTCGAAAAACTTTATGTGTACGGTGTATATTAAACACATTTGGTATATGCGATTGAAGTATTATAAATGTAAAATAATATAAGTAGATTAACATTGACATTTTGATCGAATTATTATAAATTTAGAAGTGTAAACGCATAAAGTAAACAACAGATATGAATCTTCTTCGTTTTAATTAGTTTACATTCATATTGTGTGCCAGGCAGCATTAAGTTGATTCTGTATCAAATAATATAGAATAACAACATGTAGATTAGATTAGATTAGATTAGATTAGATTAGATAAGATTAGATTAGATTAGATTAGATCAAACTTTATTGTCATTACACATACAAGAACACTGTAACGAAATATAGTATCACATACTATAAAGAATCTATAGAAGAAAGCATGATGTGAATATTAATCAAGTCAGGTTTATTTTAAACTATTTTTGAGCTGTTTGTAATATTGCTGGCCAGGAAACAATACAGCTAGCTTAACACATTATAGTGGGGCATGTTGTTACTGTATAGGGTAAAAAGTGGCAAATTTCAATACCCCAATTACTTTTATGTTATCTCACGTGTTTGCATGAGAGTGCAGGTGTGTGCGAGTGGTCAAATGGGGGAGTGTTTGTGGGGGGAAAAAATAGCACCAGGTACCACGTTGCCTATCTGGACAGACGTTGTGATGTTTATGGGTGTTAAGAAAAAGTGAGATAAATAGGAAGGCTGCCCTTGTGTCCCAAAACCAAAACAATGTTATTGGGCAGGAATAAACAACACACATTCAAAATCTGTCATTTTTGGAATATCACTGACATTTATTTTATTGTCATACCATACTTTCTTTATTTCTGGGACAACTTAAATTGAATCGTGTGAAGTGTTTCCTAATAAGGCTGTTTACTGATTTTGAAAATAGCCTTCCCACTCCCGTGCTCACGATTTTCTTCTTTCTCATTCACAAATGCACGTACCCACCGTTTTCTCAATAAAGCATCACAGTTGTCTTTATAAATGGTTGTCATGGCAGTTAGATAATTTTAGCATACATAAAGAGTGGGCTGATAGGTCTCGGTGAGAAAGGAAGTACTTAATTTTTGCATAAAACATGTAAAAGGCTTGTAGAAAGCTGAATGAATTAATCATATATTCAAACAGTTCCAAAATACAGCATCGACCCACACGTTACGCATTTATCTTTTGTCACCAATCTGTTGATGCTGGCACTAACATTAATATAAAAATGTATAAAAACAACATAACAAACTAAAAGAGATTTAGATTCAGCTTCAATTAATTGAACATGTAAGTGGAACAGCTGCTTTTTATATTGTTTTTAAATGTATAGAGTCTAGAAATAGATTAATTCTAAATAGATTTATTTTTCACAAATCATATTTTCATAATGGTGGACATATGAATATGAAATTGTTATTTATTCCATTTGAATGTTTGTTTACTTACAGGTTAACATTTTGTGAAATAGTGGTACAATCCTTATATTTTTCAGTAAAAAAAGGGATTAATGTAATTTTCTATACAGGAAGATTCACATTGGATGCAATTTACTGAATTTAATGTTTCTAATCTTCTGACTTTCTTTGTTTTCTTCACCCACACCCTTACACACCCCTCACGTGCTCTATTGATACGTTGTGTTGTGTATGCTTATCATTAGGTGTTTAGGTGTGTATATGTATTTGCAATTTATACTGCATGTCCACATATTGTTGATGTTGTATCCTGAGTACTTGGTAAACTTTAAACAGAAAACTTGACAATCTACTTAAGTTAACATCTGTTACATGCAAGAAATTGGACCAAGTTAAAAAGTAGAACACATATTGGTTAGAAAACATAATTTGCATTTATTCAATTTACAATTGACACTATTTTAACAGTAAAGCAGATGATTCATCAAATATTTTTTCTTGCTCCCTTTTTGAAGTCCATTCATACATTTAGATTCATGCATTTGGCACACGCTTTTTAACCAAAGCGACAAACAGTGTGTTCAACGTATACATTTGATCAGTTCCTTGGGAATCGAACCCAGGACCTTTGTGTTGCTGACGCAATACTTTGCCAAGGCAACAGCTTTGCCATTGTCCATATTATTCCAAGTCCGTCCAGCATCAGTATGATGCACGTAGCCACAAAATCGTGTGACATATCCATTAAGACAGGATACAGCTATTGTTTTTCTTTATTTGGGGCGTTTTCCGCGTCGCTGCGGCTTCTATTGTCATGGTCTGTGTCCGTCTGCGAAGTGCCGGACTGACACGGCTCGGCAGCTTCACCTGTTGCAACATGTCCCGAAACAGCCCAATGATATTCTCGCCGGTGCGCGCGGAAGTCTCCACGAACCCCGCGCTCCAGTCCTTCTCCACCGTGCGCATCACTTCAGCAGTAGCCTGTCGACCCCGGCAGCCCAGATCCCCCTTGTTCTCGATCACAGTTATGCCAGTGAACTTTTGCCCTTTCACCTCCAGAATCTCCTCACGGAGTCGCTGCACCTCCTCAAAAGAGTCTGGCTCGTCGGCTGCGTATACGAGCGCAAACGCGTCTCCGGTGCGCATACACAGAGCGCGCATCGCTGGAAAGGCGTAACTGCCGCTCGTATCCAAAATCTCAATACGCACTTTGGCATCGTCTGTTTCGTACTCGAGTGCATGCAACTCCTCCACGGTGCGAGTGTATTTGGAGTCGAAACGATCGTGTAAGAAACGGGTGATCAAGGCGGTTTTTCCGACCCCGGCGGGGCCAAGAAACACGAAGCGCACGGTACGATTCTCACGCACATACAGAGACATCTTCGAAGTATGATATATGCCGTCTGATATTTGCCTCTAATAAAAGTCGTTTATTTATATAAGCCTATAGCTTTAAGTAAAACTAGGCAATGCACTTGAACAAATTAAAGCGCATGCGTTATCATTTGTAGACAAGTTTGTGTGAAAGGAGTAGAAAAAGCCATTAATCTGTTCCCTGAGGGCACTTGTCGCATGGACATCAGGCAAGCATTGACAAGACTGTCTTATTTATATTACCTGGCTGAGCGCCTACGTATTACCTGGCTACTCAGCTGTAGCCAATGGAAAAACGAGGGATACGACGTGTGGGTGCTGAAGCCTGCTATTGGAAAAACAACTGCTATTTTCAGGATGGAATGGCTTCAGGTACAAGCAATATACATAATCTATTGCCTGTTACAAAAAGAGATAGGCTGCCTTTGTCTTTACGTAATTGTTTTAATGCATTATACCATTTTTTCTTAAAAATTGTAAGCCATTCTTAACAACTTCATTTTCTCACCCTCGAGTTGGTACAGATCTGTTTAAATTTCTTTGTTTTGATGAACACCGATATTTGGAAGAATGCTTGAAACCACACAGTTCTTGGCCACCAATGACAACCATAGTACTAAAATGGCTTTATAAGCCATCTATAATGGCTTTTTGACTACCTGGTTACAATCATTCTTCCAAATATATTTTTCTGTGTTCATCAGAACAAAGAAATTCATACATTAGGGAAAGTAAATGAAGACAGTATTTTCATTTTTGGGGGAACCTTTCAGAAAGCTTAAATTCTCAAGGTGTGGACTGGCAAATTTACAATGTGTTTTTACTCACACATGGCCTGATTAAATATGTCTATATAACACTGGGTTAATGATTAAACTATGTGTCTACAAGCCTATTATCTGAGCTCTAACTTTTAATAAAGCTGAATGTTTATGTATTTTCTGACCATTTCCATTTTTTAATTTTTATTATTTGTAATTTCACCTTTCTTCACTGACCTGAAACAAAAGACATAAAGGTTTACAGAGTATTTTACCTGCGCAAGGTAAAAGACAAGACTCCAGATAAAAAACAAGATACCAAAAGCGTGTGACTCACATTTCGTCATCATACAGGAAATGTTACGGGAGCAGAGGAGTTGACCTTTCCTGTGTAATCCCCTGGATTAAAATATCGGGGAGACATCGTCATTCACTGCACAAGCAGACACACACTGTAATAACACTATCACCTCACTGAAAACATGGATTTGGAGTTCCAATTGCCTCCTACATCCCACACGGAAATGTCACACAGTCCACCATCCTTCCGGAGAATTTGTGTCCTCTCAGGGTTGGTTCACTTGCTCCCTTTCAGTGAATGAAGAGAACATCCCACATGATATGGAATTTGATTAACAAGAATAAGAATTAGTCATTTCAAGAAGATCAAGACCTACTAATGAGTTTAAATAAAACAAGTTTAATACCCTTTAAAACAACACACCTATCAAAAACCAATATTTTGCAATGGTTTAAAAGCATGTTTATGAGTAGTGCTTCATACTTTTGACAACAGCTATATCAAGACACTGTATTTCAAAATATGTTTTTCTTTACAGAAGCCCTGGTCAAAATAAATTCTTACGCATATTGACAACTGACATTTAACCTAAATAATTCGTATAGAAAGTCAACTATCTAGTGTTAATATTTTTTAAAAATATTAGATAATAATTATATTATTTACACTTTGCACATAACAGTTGCAATATGAAAATAATTCGAGTGTTCAAAATTAAAATAACACACCAGATACAAATCTTTGGCTCCTTTGCACTGTGCGAAGTGGCAGTGTGTTAGACATTACTAAAAGAATTCTGAAGCATCGTTCACATACAGATCCTTACACGTTTATATTCTTCTGTACATGATGTAGTGTAATTTATATTGATTAAATTAAATATGTCAATGACCTTAATATCACCACGTTACACGTTTACAGTATCAGCATCAGAGCGAAGAGGATCAGACGATCTGTGATCGATTAGCTCTGTCTGCAGTCGGAAGTCGCGGGAGAATTGAGCAGGACTTGCTCTTGAGAGTCCGTAAACAAAACGCAAAATACACCCGGAGGCACCACCTTCTCTTTAAGGTATGAATGAAATCAAACAAATAGTTATTTCTATCTAAATTAATTTGTGCTAGACAGTTCTATACGTTTGACGGCACGTTTAATAACGTATGACCAATATTAATCACGGCTTACATTACAGTACGACATGGAGGAAGATATTCACCCTAACGATGACAAAGAAACAGTAAGTTATACCTTTTTCTATTCGCATATATTTAAAATTTGACAACTCATCCATGTTATTGTAACATGTATTGCATTAATATGCAGAATAAACAACTTATTGACATGCACCATGGCAAATTCTTTAAAGCACCCTTGAGTATCTGTGTCATGTAGATGTCTGTATATATATACACTTCTGAATGACCCATTATCACTGTAGTTTTACCTCCATAGTAATTTGTAGTAACGTTATGTGAATGTATTCCAGTTAAACCGCCATTGTGGGTATTTACCTGGTTAAAGTATGTTTATTTAGTACTATGTGAGGGATTAAAATTCAGTTTATTTAAGGATGTCTGACGTATTTGTGATTCAATTAATATTTCACAGTTGAGAAGAAGACTGGAGGTACTGAAGCAGGAGTACGAGATGACAGCTCGAAGATTGCAGGTACACTTAATGAATTTGTTAGTCTACATGCAGAGAACAATGATTTGTACTGTATTAGTCATATTATTCCAACATGTACAATGCTGTTAATCCTTTTCTTTCAGAAGGCAGAAAACAGGGATGCAGTTCGCAGACAGGGCACCGTCACTCACCAGAACAGATTAACACACAATGAATCATCATCATTACTATGCTGTACATCTTCCTCTGTGCTGGCTTCAGGACTTTCTGACAACCAAGAGGCTCAACAGTTACAAATTAGTAAGTATTTAAGTCCAGTCCGATTCTAATATTCATAAGTGGACTTCAAAACAGATTTACATGCTTTATCATTCACATTAACCACATTTCCTATGTAAAAATTATATTTTTATCTTTCTGGAATACTTCTGGATTCTGCAAATTGTCCCTATTCAAAACTTTGTTTTGTCCACAATCATAATAATGTTTATTTAAACAGGATTAACAGGATATTAACAAAGCTGATTCTTGTTGTTTCAGTTGAAAAAAGAACCTCTGTGTTTTCCACTGTTGAGAAAATCCCTGCCATCCAATTTCAATTTGCTGAGATTCCGCCTGCATCCCCTGCAAGCATGCGAAGCCCCGCCCACCGTCTGCGTTCTAAGCGCAGCCGGCTGCGACTGCAGAACAAAGAGCGAGAGTCAGACACTGACTACAGCCAAGAGAAAGAAAGTCTCATGCAAGGAAAAAGTGATAGCACGGAGGAAAAGGCTAAACTGAAAAAAGAGAGACATTTTGAGATGCCATGTAAGGTGGAGAAGAACAAGGACTTGCCAAAAAAGGGAAAAACAGATAAAATTGCAAAGAAACCACAGACGCTAACAAGTATTGACAAAACTGAAGTGAACTGTGAATCTGCAAACAAGCCAGTGGTTTTAAGTGACGAGAATAATATGGCCTTTCAAACTCTTATCATTTGCCAGAAACAGTTGCCTCCTGTTGGTCGTTCTAAAGAGAAGTTACAGTCAAGAACAGCTGCGTATTTGGACCCCATCCAAACCTCCTCTTTCACTTCATCATCTGCTTCAGTAAGTACTGCCAAATCAGACGGGATTCTTCCACAGGATTCAAATAAAGATATTAAATACTCTTCATTTATGTCTGGAGCTCTAGACTCTTGTACGCTGGTCGAAGGTTTAACTTTTCCTGTTGAATATTATATTAGAACAACACGGCGCATGGCAGCATCTCAAAGTTCTGTCAATCTCGATGCTGTCATTCAGAGCCAGCTAAGTGGGAGGCGGGGCAGACGCAAGCCCAGCCAATCGCAAATGCGTGGTAGAGGTCACGTGAGCTCAGAACTTCCAGAATCAGTACGCAGGTCAACCAACCATGACGGATGTAGAGGGAAAGGTAAGAGGAGAAGAGGGCGTCGTAGAACGACCATAGTTAGGAGTCCTTGTTCCAAAGCTGCTTCAGATTGTGCAATATCACTTCCTTCAAGTGATTCACAATTGGGCAGTTTGGTTCTTATAGGGTCAAAATCCACCCCTCAGTCAGAATTGGAGGAAAGCCCACAAGGGGATTCTCAGCCAATCCTGTCGCTTCGGCCTACAGCAAATTTGAGTCCAAGTAAAGAGGAAGAAGTCACACAAGATTTTAAGCATCTCCCAGATTCTCAGCTTTACTTCGAGTCAAATCTCCTCCCGGATTCAAATTTGTATCCTATATTTAGGAGGGGGCAAGGCCTCCAAACTGGAGGACCCTCATCTCAGCCTCAGATGAAAGATGGTAAGTTTTCATATCGCAGCAAATCACTTTCATCTCTGATTACTGTCTGATGCTGTCTTTGTAATAGATGTTTGTGAATGTGTTTTGTGTTTTTAGATCAATCACCTTTCCTGCCATCATTATCTTCACTTGTTCAAGCTCTACAAGCCACCAAAGATGGACTGCTGGCATCAATTGACATCCAGGATTTCCACTTACCAGATGAAGATTTTGGTCAACTGAAGTTGGAGAAACTGTGTTTGTCCTCTTCACTCGTGGAACCCTTTGTCCATCGTGTATACAACACAAGACGGAGCAACAGGTGCCAGACAGCGCGGGGCAGAAAGGGTAACTCTGAAGTTCTTGGCGGAGAACTATTTAATCCAGAACCTCCAACTAGTTTAGCCCTCGAAGATAGTTTACCTCTTTGTCAGTCAGACCCTGTTGACCAATCACAGATTGAGACACAAAACACTGAGCAATCTGAGAAACACGCTGACCATGTAAACGAATCAAAGAGCAGATCCTCAGATCGGATAGAAAGTGGACCGGAACAAACCGGCACAATAGTCAAAACAGAGAAGACAGCAAAAGACCAACACACTGTAAAGACACAACCCTCAGGAAATGAAAATGTGCTTAACGTAGATCCTGAAGTAGACTCACGAATGCACAAGCAAATGGATTCACACACACTCTCTGAGAAAAGCCCGTTGTGTCCAGCGTTACTAGATTTGAGTCTTTCATTTACCTCGCACACCCAGAGAGGTCAAGACTCTTCCCTGCCGTCTTTGGGATTGAGCCCACATTTTTCTCCCACAGATCTTCAACCTCATCTCCTCTCTCCTGACAGCCGTAGGTCTCCCTCTTCAAAAATGCCTACAGGTTGTGTGTCTCCAGATTTAGTCACATGGAAAACATTTGGAAATGTCAAAGCTAACACCACTACGAAAAGTTCGGATCCAAGCAAAGCAGAGGGAGATACTGAGACACAGAATCAAACTGTAGTCAGTCAAGAAATGATTATGGGACATCCAAATAATGCAAACCACAGTGGAACAGGACATGAGAACTTAATCATGCCAGAAACTGCAATGCAGGCTTTATGCATTATGGAAAGTGAACAGAAATGCAGTTTTGAAACAGAAAACAATCCAGAATGTAAACGTAAAATGAATTGCACACCTGAGATCGAAGTTCAACCTCACAATCTTTCTGGATCCGCAGCTCAACACAACCCTGATATTCAGAAAACCCAGAGCGATCCAAAAACAGAGGTTCAGACCTGTAAACACACTCAGCTCAAGACTGAAACTCACAACCATGTGGTTAAGAATCAGTCTCAGCATGTTGATGTGAGTCACGATGAGGCGATCTCGTTTGATACTTCCACCAATCAGCAAAAAGAAGACAAAATAGTTTGCACTACTAATGCAGATGAAGCAAAGAAACATGGCACTGATATGTCCAATTCATCCCCTTCTACAACCCTTCCCAAGGCAGGACATTGTTCCTCGTTGCTTCAGGAGACGCATACTTTCAAGGTACAGAAAATGGGAGCATTTCATATATTTATGAGATGATTTATAAAATCTATCATCCTTATATTTAAAGAATACATACATTTGTTCTCTCTGTTAGGCCCTGGAGGGTGGATGCGTGTTGGATTTGTGTTTCGTACGATGGATGGTGGAGGACTTGTGCATATGTGTGGCGGGAGAATGGAGTGTGTGCCTTTGGACTCAAAAGAAGGGAGTTCAGCCTTGGAGTCTTATACACACCTGGACATTTGCACAGGTGAAACAAATGACTCCTTCAGTTGCATTTAACGTCATATATGCAAAAGTTCAATAGTAAATATAAAAAGTGCTGTCTTTAAATGGACTCTTCTGTGTTTGTTTTTGTAGTCTGTCATGTCCTTGCAAGCCATTCCAGACTCTTCAGGTTTGCTTTGTGTAACATTGGGTCACTTAGAAATCACAGAAGCAAGGTAATAGAATAGACAATATAACAAAAATCCTTATTTTCCTAACTTTTTTTAAATAAAATCAAGTGCTATAAAATCGTATAGTCATAAGCAGTTGTATACACTTTAGTACGACACCATTTAAAATTAAAATGTTCTGTGTTTATGATAGAGTTCTTTGTTGTCCAAGTATGGACGGGCCGTTCACTCAGAATGTTGTGTGCGAAGATGCACTACAAGCAGTGGTGGGCGTGTCTGACTGTCGTCTTGTGTGTTGCTCCACCCCTGGAGATCAGCAGAAAGTCACTGTCATAACCTTAACCAAGGAGGGAAGGTAACCAGTCTGTCGATAGATATGTACAGAAGTATATAAAGGATAGAAAAAAATGTACTGTATATATTTCCTAACACATCTTTTCCGTTTCAGGGTTGTGAAAATTCTTCCCCTGGTTTCAGCGAAGCAGAACATTCGGACACTTGCAACTGTAGAAGGGGAGAAAGATGCTCTGGTTGGTTGGACAGAATGTAAAACCCTCCTTATATGGTGAGGATCGGATTAAATGAGTAGTTCACCTTCAACATGAAAATTGGTCATCATTTACACATCCTCTTTTCACTTCAAAACTATGAAGAACGTGGTTAACTGCCCCCCATACACTTGCATTGTTTACAATAGTAGTGAATGGGGGGCTGTGCTGTTCTTTTCTCATTTTTCAAAATATCTTCTTTTGTGTTTTTCAGAAGAAAGAAAGTCATACAGGTTTGAAATGACAAAAGGGTGTGTAAATGATGTCCAATTTTCGTGTTGAAGGTGAACTACTCCTTTAAGAAATGCACTTCACAATATTTTACTCATACTTTTATTCTGCATATCTTAAAGCAGAGATTGGATTGCAAGAAAGTGAATAACATTTAGTTACTCAATACAATTTACACTTGAAATACTTAATACCTCTTTAACTTAGGTAAAACAAAGAAGTAATTTGAATTGAATGTTTTTCTTTATATAAATCTCAACTTTTAATTTTCCAGGAGTATGAAATCAGGCCATCTGCTTCAGACTATATACCTGGAAAAGACTTTACCGATGACAAACTGCATGATGGGATACTCATACAGAGTAAGTAAGAGTATTGCCTTTGTGCAAGTCTTGGTATGTGTTATTGTATAACCAACCGTACGTTTCCTTCTGTAGGGTGTGCTTTGTTTACTACTTCAGAATACTGGAAGTGTATGCGAGGAGGAAAAGAGTAACACAACCCTTTTTGCTCTGATTGCTTCGAATCCCCTCACTGGCAAACACATCACACTGACCTCCATCAGCAACCCCGCTCGACACATACAACAGTAAGACATCACATGTTCTGTGAAACGATGAATGCGATATTAGTCCACATTGTTTCGTTTATTTAATAACTGTCTCTCCCTTAGGTTGATAGATGGCGATGTCTTTGGATCTGGGCTTGTTGGCGTTTTCCAGTCCGGTCACATTGCGGTTTGGGATCTCAGAGGAAGAGTGCCGAAAGTTGTTGGGGTCCTTGATGAGTTGTGCCGACTGGCTCGGTGGGCGGGGCCAGACACACTGCTGACTGGCTATCTGAATGGGGATGTTAGTGTGTTTCAATACAACACTGTATAAATAAGCATCAAGTGATGTGCATTGACATGCTTTGTTTTGTCATGATAATTCAATTATTTTGATAAATTGTTGTTCAGTAATAACATTGTTACAAATAAAACATTTGAGATACAGACATTGCATTTCTAACACCCCGGTTTACTGACGCAGTCCCACACAAACATAGAAACGTTTTTACAGAACTGGTTTGGATGTGACAAAATAAATGTATTTCTGTTAAACCGGTTTAAGCACTTATAATTGTATTAAATGCTGAGAGTAAAAGATAGATGTACATAATAAAATAACTAAGCATTTTGCGTGGCTATTTTGTAAGATCGAGTTGCGCATGCGCCGTGTCAGTCCCGTGCATTGTGGGAGCGGAAAACATGGCGGCGCGCATCATTGCCCGGTGTGTCCGATCACTGAACTATCGTTCATTGCATATTAACCGTCTAAATACCGCCGTTACGTTAACAGCAGCACCGTTCTCCCACGGACGAGCATTTTCACTTCTGGGTAACGGGCACAAATCTTCGCTGGCGAAGGTAAGAGAGAGGAATGACTGATGACATCCAATGACCTACCCGTGTCTTTACTTAACACGACTTTGCTCATTACCAAACAGCATTATTTCACATGTCTGACTTTATTTCAGTTTCTGCTGTGCACGCACAGAATAAATTTGAATTATATGACTTGCCTTACAGCGCAATCTAAGTTACGCATCGACAGAATGTGTTTTAAGTAATTGCCCTGCTACCCAATCTAATGGTTACCATTATGAACTATCAGCTGTTTAACATTAAAACTATTACAAAATCTCGTTATGTAGTCCCTGCTAAAAGAAAACATTAGATAATAATGGTTTCCATTAAAATACCTCTATGAACTATTAGTTTCCTGCCTGCAATGCACACCATTAAAGATGTTTATAATGGTTCAAATGGTTGTAAAGGTATTTTTACTGGCGTTAATGGAAACTGTTATTTTTTAACTGGTATGTGATGATTTTATTGATGGGAAGTCAAGTCAGCATTATTTATAGTCAAAACACAGGTCAAATATCAGACAGATTATAAATTCCTATATGCAGTGTTGATTAAATACAACTATAAAAATTCTAGCAGCCCCCCGGCCAGGCAAACCAGTAAGTGGCGAGGAACCCAAAACTCCATTGGAGGAGAAAAAGCCTCAGAGGGAAACCAGGCCTAACCAGGGGAATCCGGTTCCCCTCTGGCAAAAGCTCGACAGTCCTTGCACAACAAGGCAGAAATACAAAATAATTTCATTTAAGATTATCATGTTAAATGTTGTTTAATCCTATTGGAATAATGCACCAAACACACTACAAAAATATTTTTATAATGGTTTTAATGGATAATCATCTAATGGTTCATAATGGTATTTTAAAGGAAACCATTTGAATTTATCTCATGGGTTTCTATTGCTTTTTTCAGCAGGGGTGTCATTTAGGCATTAATCCAGGATGAGTTAATGGTTCTATTGATTCCTGTTTGTCAGATATCATTTCAAATAGATTCCTATAAAACCAATACAATTCCCATTATAGCCATCAAATCCATTTTAATTTTTTTGATGGTTTGAGTAGTTCCCTCAATTCTCTCCTTTTGTTGTTTACACACAAAAAAACTACAATGGCATACACACATTCATATGCACACCTTATAATGTTTTAATGTGTCCTGTTTTTGTAGATTTCGGGCAGTTTGCCTCAAGTCCGTCAGTGGAGGCAGTACGGTGATTTGCCTCCGTTAACACTAGAAACCATTCGTGACCGTGTCCTCTACGTCCTGAAGCTTTATGACAAGATCAACCCTGAGAAGGTAGATACTCCATCAATCCTGTATTTTTAGTTCTCAATATTAGGTATACAAGGTAGACACAGTGTTCAATGAGCTTTGTTTAAATGTATTTTACAGCTTCAGGCTGCGTCTCACTTCATGAAGGATTTGGGACTGGACAGTTTAGACCAGGTGGAAATCATCATGGCCATGGAAGATGAATTTGGTTTGTACCTATATCAAATGTTTAAAATTTAAGTTATAATGATTTATTTCACAGATGTGTCTTTTCTTGAACAAACTTTAATTGACTGTGTGACCGTAATATCCAGATTATTCGCTTTGGCTGTAATTTGCCAATATTGTATTCTTACTGATGGGGTTATAAATAATACAAAATTAGCTCTATTTTGCAAAATACACCATTATGCACATTAAATGTGTAGCCCAGGGCTCTTCAATAGGCGGCCCGCGGGCCACATCCGGCCCGCAAATGATTTTTTTTGGCCCGCTTGATGCACTAAAAGTGTATTCAGTTTCATTTGGGTTGGCATGACATCACCGCACGAAAACACACGAAGCACTCTGATCTCACATAGCTCTCGCGGTACTCCATCAGCCAATCACAATGCTGGCGCGAAAATGCAAACGGCGCAGGTTCATTGACAGCTAGTGACAAGGGTTGACAGCGAAATCATGGCGATTGTAAAAAAGAGAAAGGTAGACACAGAATATTTAAAAGCGAATGGACTTAACAGTTTTGTTTTATTTTGCCTGACCACCACAATGCAAAGCCAACGTGTTTATTATGCACAAGACCGTGGCGGTCTGCAAGAATGATAACTTGAAACGGCATTTCGGGGCATTGCGCAGAAATTTCAAATGCAGTTATCCGGAACATTCTGAAAGCCTGTAACCGCAGCATTCTTACGTGTGGCTTGGAACCTGGCAAAGGCCAAAAAACCGTTCAATGAGGCCGAATTAATTAAAACCTGTGCAACTGACATGGTGGATAAACTTCTAAATCACGACGCGAAAATAAAGAAAATGGTAACGGAGCAGGTTCCATTATCTGATTGCACAGCAACAAGAAGAGTGGAGCCATTGGCGGGTGAGTGCCTGTCTAATCTGTTATAAGACATAAAGAAAGCAGAAGCCATATCACTCGCAATAGACTCGTCTCGCGAACTAACCGACATTGCACAGCGGTGTTTGTCCGATTTTTTTATGGGAAGGATTTCCGCGAAGAGCTGCTTGTTTGCTGCCGATGCATGGCCGCACAACCGGTGAAATACTTTTTAACGAACTAACGGAGTTCTTTAAAAATAATGAATTAGATTTGAGCAAAGTTGTTTCTGTCGTTACTGACGGGGCTCCCTCAATGGTTGGACATCAAAAAGGCCTGATAAGCACTAGCTTCATAAATCGGTGTTGAAAAATGAAAGAGACGATGGATGCAGTCACGAGGCTGGTAAACTTTATTCGCGAGAGCTCGAGTCTGCCACATCGTCGTTTCCGAGCTCGTCGTGTGCTGAAGAGAGTTTGTGAATATAACGTTACTGTTTTATCAAAACTGAGGAAATAGAACTAATAAAAAACATATTTATATTGTGATTTTTTTTAAAACAAATAAACAACTGTAAAAAAAAAGAATAATAATAATAATGACAATAATAATAATAATAGCAGAACAAACATTGTAGTTATCCAATTATAGTCGGTGGCCCTTGACTTGCTATTGTTAGTAGAATTTGGCCCTTGGTGAAAACTAATTGAGGAACCCTGGTGTAGCCTATAGATGGTTGTTAAAGAATCCTGTTTTGTGCAAACAAGACTTGCGACTATTTATACAATTGATACCATGTGTTCAGGTTTTGAGATACCTGATGCAGAAGCAGAGAAGTTGATGACACCCCAAGAGATCGTTCAGTACATTGCAGACAAGAAGGATGTCTATGAATAAGCATAAATATTCACTGTAAGTTTGGTAACAATTCAAATGTTTAAAACCCAAATGAAAATATATTATGTTGAACATGAACACTGTTTTTTCATCCACGTTTAAGAAACCTGTCAAAGATCATAAATGTTGGTCGCAAACTGTTCAAGTTTATGCTTTTTTGTATTTAGATAAATGTTTAAATCTTTGTTAGAGTCTTTGGCTGTTTTTTCTGACTTTGATTCTGTTCTACATGCACAAGTTCCTCATTCATACAATAAGAGTGTGCAAATAATGTGAATAATTCATATGAAAACTACAGTAATAAAGAGTTCAAATATCTTTTAAAGGGCCTAATTTATTTCTGTCTTCAGGAACCACAATGCATTTGGAAACATCAGCTACACTTAGATGGCATGTTACTGCATCTGCCAGGATATAGCACCACCTACTGGAAATACTAGCTAGGCTTTTTTCCAGAGTTAGTGCCAAAACATTTTTTGTCCAGTACCTAATCTTTACCCCCTAAAGTTATCACTTTTAAAGCTAGTAAAATCTCCCACTGGAAATTTTCTCTCGCCATACATCAATTATTGTCATGTGGCTGAAGTTAATGATACTTCTCCATTCCTGTCTAATGGGTTTAAAAGTTCCACATTCACACGTTCCACATTAAGAGATTCCTTAAATGCCAAATCATAAGTTATGATGAGTTAACAAAATGAGTTCCAATTGATTTCCATGATATGCACACAAAAACAAACCTAAAAACAAACAGCTTTTGAACGACATGATTATTTTTAATTGGACTATCCGTTTAACATTCATGTACTGTAGACTATGAAAATGTTGATATGTCAAATAACAGAGGAATTGTTAAAACAAACAAGAGACATTGACGAAATCTGTGAACTAAAATCTTCAATGTTTAAGTTTACCAGCAGATATTCGCTTTCTCTAATGGACTTCAGTAATCCTGGGTTTCCCTTTTAGGTGTCATAAATCCCGGTCCCTCCCTCTGTGTTTATGTGTGTGTTAGTATGTCTCTGAATGTACCTCTCACTGTGATGATGAGAAGCCAGGGCGGGATGCTCCAGGCATTTCCTCTTCAGTCTTTGAGTGTTGGGGCATTTATGCGCACAGGAACATGTAAATACCCTCATTATTTTAAGAACTGTATATAGAGGGGATTAACCCGGGCTTCAAACCCCAAACTCAGCAGTCTAGGTACACTCACTGTGTAGATAATGAATCCTGAGTGCTGCATGTTAATCTGTTTTCTAGTTTTAATCGGGAGCACAAGCTTGTCAGGGAGCACAAACAAACACTGTTTTCTTTCTTAAACATGTTTACTTGTAGTGATCCAAATGAGGACATACCGTACCCTACTGTACTGTGAATTCTAATGGTTTCCAGAAGTATTAAACCTTACACAATTATTTGATGTAGTGTGTTTTGGGCCTTATTCCAGGATTTATAGTGGTTCCCATCTGCCACTAGCATCCCACCAATAGAACCCAACACATTTCTAGCCAAGACCCACAAAGGTCCTTTTTGTTTCCATTAAAACGAGTCCATTTCTTATTATAAACATTGAATCCATTACAATTTCTGGGAAGGTTTCCCTGCTGAACAAAAACATAGAACCCCAATAGAAACCATGACAGAAATGCTGATGGTTGCCATTAGAATACCCTTACAACCAAATAGCTTTTTCCATTATACAAAATTCCTTTTTGTAGTGTGTTTTGGGCATTATTCCAATAGGATTTAACATCCCACCAATATAATCCATCAAATACCAGTAGAACATTTACAGTTTCCATTGAAGCCAGTACAAGTCCCCTTTAAACCACTATAACGTCTTTAATATAGTTTTTTTCACCAGGGAATTAAAGAAAACAAAAACCATAATAGAACTTCGAATGGTTTCCATTGGCTTTTTCTATTAAAACTATCACAAATATCATTTTTGTATAGTGTTTTTGGGCATTGTTCCAGTAGGATTAAACATCCCTCCAGTAGAATCCATCACATAGAACCAGTTTCCATTAAAAACCAAATAAAACAAATCGCTTTAAAACCTTATTTTATGGCCCTGCTGAAAAAAACCCAATAGAAACAATTAAAGAAGTTACAGTGGTTTTAATGGAAAAGCTAACGGTTCATAATGGTATTTTAATGGAAACCTATTTCTGTTCTGTCATGTTTCTTGTTTTTTTCAGCAGGGTTCAGCTGCACTTGTAAGTATAACGGTAACATTTTACCCTTATAATATAAAAAATATTATAATATATACATAAAAATGCAACAAAATAAGCCATAGGCCTACATTTTCCCAGGATGTCCCCATGCGTGTTATGTTAGATACTATAACTTCAGGACACATACAGTACATACTGGCTAATTAACCTAATCTCAAAACCCCCTCTCTGTCCCGTTAACAGCATCCGTTTGGGTTTTCTCCTCTTGAAAAGATGCCTAATCGCATTCATCTGGAGACCCTGATGTCTACACCCCAGTGCGCGCGCGCGCGGGGACTCACCCACGTTTCATTTAACCAGCCTGTGGTCTGCTCGTCAACAGGGATGAACTTCACTCTTCTTGTCGTGGCGGATTTTTGGACCAGCTTGAGATCACATACACTTTATTTTAGTAGCGTTAAATATTCTTTATGGAATTCACCGTGAGGACGGATTCCTTCCTGGGATGTTTCGTCTTGCAACATGCGTCGTTTTGTGTTTCTTTTCCTATTTATTTTCTCGCCAGGTAAGACTGTTACTACAGCAAAATGATAATGAAGTTTAACGGCACCATGGTATAAAATAGGATACCTGAAAGACACGACCATGACATTTGAGTTCGACGTTTTGTCATTTTGTAATAACTATGGAGAACCTTAGTTACATACATAATTCATTGTTAAGAAAAACGCATCTAAAACATTAGATTTCCTGAGTGGTTTACATGTTTTTCTGCAGGTAATGCGCTGTTAGAGATCGGAGAGTGTGGGGGTAAAGTCAATGCGCTTCGGCACAAGAGCGGCTCTATCCGGTACCCTTCACATCCAGATCGCTCTGTATTTAATCAAACTACGGATAACAGCTCGTGCACTTGGATTATTGATTCTTGTGTTAATCAGACAGTTTATATAGACGTCATTTCTCTTGGTAATGGTTCTCTTGGGATTAAATTTGGGAACGAGCATGAACAGATTTACGCAAGAGATGAGCGCGCGTTCTTCTCCGGGACTGGAAGAACCATCGTTCAATGGAGGACTGTCGAAACTTCAGACGCATTATATCTGAGTAAGTGTATTGTGTCCAGTCACTTAAAAAACAACAACTATTGTAAAGAGATCTTAACATTCTTCTATATGGGATTCCATTGTTAGTATATTTTACCACGGTATAATATTTACATCCGTATATACTGGATGATAATAAATAATTGTATGCTACAGTTTACTATAGTAAATACTCGTACTGCCGGGGATAAGTTAAATATGATATAGTCAGGCCTGTTCTATTTAGATGAAAGTTATGATGGAAAGTGGCAAGGTCAACGTATGAAGGGTAGCCTGTTTCCTTTACTGTTGGAATTCTGTGTCTTGAAAAATCGAGCAATTCCTGTTTCCATTCATTTGTCTATTTGCGTGTGTGTGTTTCTCAGGATGGAATACGTCAGACACCAGTCACGATCCCGCTTTGATTCCTTACACACATTCAGATGCCAACCCAGTATCTCCCTCTCCGAACGCCTCAAACGGGGTAACCTATACCCCAGACATTCCACAGCGAACACACATTCCCAAAACACACACTCCCAGAGGTGAAAGCGTACAGCAGAGCCGAGGCGTGTCTGACCTGGTCGATAACAGCAAACCTCCTTTTCCGCAGGAAAACACGAACAATGGGCAGGAAACAGCTGGAAAATGGATCTCTGACCTCTCGCTCGTTGGCACAAATTCTTATGCTGATACACTCAGCGGGACAGACCCAAACTCTGCATCTAACACCCATGAACCTTTTATAGCCTGGTCTTCCACTGCTGTCCACTCATCATCGTCGCTGCCTTTACGCACTACACCCAAACAGTCAAGTGATGTTAAAACAAGCACACCGTCACATTTGGACACAAATACTGTGACACAACGTACAGAAAGTTCACAGCGCATGGACACAGATATTCTGTCAAATACACTTAGAGCCAAGCGAGGTGATCCAATGTTTCCGACAGACAGCTTTCTTTCGGTCATTCCACATGTTGGACACACAAGTCTGTTCGATAAAAATGTAAAACAAGATTTTCCTACCACCAAAGGTGAAGCAACCCCATCGACGCATCCTAATAAAATTGTGCTACCATTTTCAGAAAGTGGATTTGATTTGGAGGCTCCAGAGATCACACATGAAAACCGACCTGTAAGATCAGAGACGGACCGAACATATCGCTCTCCAATGATGTCTCCTCCAAATGTAAATATTACTAATTCATATAGAGCAATACACAATGATTCAACATCTGTGAGCACCACGCCTGTGGTTTCTGAGTTTCCAGATGTCAATCAAAGCAACCCGTTGGTTTTCCATAAAAGAAACACCACCAACCACTCAGAGTCTCTTGATTCTACAAGTAGACTGACCGAACCTCAGATGAACGTTTCCTTCCTTTCTACAACTGAGAATAACCCATTAACCTTAAGCTCAACACAAAGCATGTCTTCTACAAAGCACGCGTTACAAAGATCACAATCCATGCAGCCTTTAATGTCTTCTAAAGAGTCAGCCATCCACACTTCACACGCCATCCAAAGTCATGACGACACAAGTACCCAACAAACCAGCTCAGCATCCGCATACATCTCTGAAACCGAAATCTCCTACTTAACATCACACAACAAGGAAAGCAGCATCTCCTTCACATCGACTACATCTCCAGACATGACCCCTGCTGGTTCTAGTATGCCAGAGGGAGACACAAAACCACTTCCATATGAAAGCGATTGTCGCAACCTCACGTGCACCCCGTACGTACCGTCTACAGTCCAACAAAATGAAGCAAGTCTGAGGAATGAGGAAAGCACAACTCCTCCCTCAATCCTTTCATCAGGTTCTGTCAGTCCTCGGATGAATCCTAACGTGACCTCTGACATCACTGTTGAACACATCACTACGGTGAGATCTGAGAGCCGCACAGATTTAAAGGAACTTGATATTTCCCCAACGCAGGTCTGGAAAACCAACACTCGCACAAATTCTCCGCAAACAGTGCTTCCAAATACACCGAAGGTCTCTGTATACACCTCCACCCCTCAGTATTTGTCTCCATCGCCTTTAGAAAACACACAGGCTAATGTTGACTTTTCTGTAATGACCCACACAAGCAGTCCCACTCGAAGAAGTCTGACAACAAATTTCAAGAGGACACATGGCAATGACGTTCATACTGGATCAATCGAAAATATGAAAAGCACAACTACTCGCACCACAGCGTCCACGCTGAGCCCATCAGCTGTTGACATCACATCTGCACACATCCGTACCCCTGTCAGCATAACCACTTCAAGTGCTGTTTATCCTCAAACACTAACTACTAAACAGTCCAAGATGATTTCGCACGCCACATCCACGGAGAATCCTTCAGTCCAAATCCATTCACATATTCCAGTGACACAGCCCAGCACCATCACACCTCCAAAACCTACGATCACGAGCGGTCATGTTGCTTGGACCAATGAACACGCAATATCTACACACACAGTCACTCAGACATCTTTGATCCATACTCCATTCAACTCGGACAGGAAGTGGACACATGGAAGACATTATTTCATAGTGGAAGACCAGCCGGCGATCATCAAGGGTGAGTAACCTATGATTGTTTACTAACATGACTGGTCAATATCATATTTTGGATGCAGGAGTCCCTATCAGACATTTTAATAAGCTTAAAAGGATAGTTCACCCCTGCATAAAAATTGGTCAACCAGCTTTCACCATCTAGACCAGAACCTAACCAGCCTGGACCGGTACGAAAATTCACGCTGTTCTATTTGGAAACAAGTGCAGTTTGGAAAAACTCAGATGATTCATGATTCTGCTAAATTGGATAATTAACTTATGTCAGACTTCCAATTTAGACTGATTCACTCTTTTCCACACAGCAGAACGCATTTTTAACATTGGATCACATTTTTTCCATTAAAAATCTGCTGTTTTTCAGAGGAGACATTCCAAGTGCTCTTACAAATGACCTTGGAAGAAAACGTTCACGCTAGCATGAGGCTGCTTGAGGTCAAATGTTTACCTTTTACTTATTATCAGTAGTTTTTATATTTATATTAGCATTACAATATGTTGGCGCTCATTCAATCCTACAGATGGAACCATTTCTGCAGAGAGTCCCTGGGTACCAGAGTCAACATATTACCTGGCGCAAGTAAATATATATTAAAATACATAAATCCAAGCCATTAAATGTGTAATAGATATGGTTGAACACAACCTGCGGAAAAACATGAAACAGCATTTAAGACGTTTGATGTAATTGCATGACTTTTTCTGACTGTATAACATGAGTTTCTCAATCTCAAGTTTGTAAATGCCCAGGAATTCTAAAAAGATTTGCAGGGATTTCATGACATGTGTTTGAAATATGTTATACTATATAAAAAATTTGGAATTATTATATACATATGACTCTAAATTAAAACACTGAAAATATACCACTTCAAGCTTATGTAAGTCATTATTAAAAGGGATTTAGCTGAAGAAAAAACCTTTAATTTTTATTTGTTTGGTCACCAGTGGTCCGCTCCTGCAAACGGTGGTCAAGTTCAAGACAGTAAAGGCAGTCCCCTGGTTGGGGAGGGCGGAGTCTCTGTTACAAGAGGCGGGACTAAAACCATTGCCAAAGCTATTTGTGGGTGGAGTTAGAGTGAAAAACATTACATTGGGAAGTAGGTGACATTGAGATGTTAAACAAATTACAAATCTAATGGCACATCATGAGTGGCTTGCCACACGCTTTATTTTGGACAAATCCATCATTGTGTATCAATGCACAGGAATGCATGTCTACAAAATGTTTTAATAAATAATAACACAATAAATATTAGATTTAAAATAACTAGGAATGTCAACATATCATGCCACATAATCATAATCCATACTACAACTTTGCCGTCTTTCTTTTAGGTTTGCAGACCGATGTTTGTGATTGGCTGTTTGAATGCCCATCTGGCTTTCAGTGTGTCTTTTCAAAGATCAATGCCAGCTGCACATCTGTGTGCCACTTTGACTACTGTAAACATCAGGGCATCTGTGTGCATCGCCCCGATCAGCAGCCTCTCTGCCAGTAATTCACATTTACATAACACATACAGTATGTGTTGCTCTATATGTTTTACCATGCATTTATTGAATGCACATTTTGAAGGTGTCCCGTCGGAGAGGATTATTGGTTCATGGGTCAGCGCTGTGACCTCCGGATGACCCGGCCCCGCTTGGTGGGCGTGTGCTTCGGGGTTCTGATCGCCGTGGCAGCAGTCATGGCCCTCCTATCCTATCTTGCGGTGCGGCGTTTTAAAAGCATGCTTATGCAGGCCAAAGTGGAACAAACACGCAGCAGGTATCATGCACACAGAATCAAAACAATCCTGTCTAAACACACACACCCAGGCAGTCATTTACGAGCTTGTAGCTCTGATTGTGTTAATGGTAATAGTTTCAGGAAGTTGCCGGCCTATCACAACAAACCATGGGTTTATTCAAAGAGACAAAAGCATGGGGTGTGCTGAATTAGACCACACAAATACTTTCATTCATGTTACGTTATCTTCGTGTGTGTTCAGTTATCGGCGATTTAATCATTTCGATGAGCTCTCGGCTCGGTTTTGGGGAAGGTCCTGGCCGGGCTCGGAAGATTCTTTGGATAACCCCGCCTTCACCCGTTCTGATGAAATATTGCACCTAAGAGCCCTTGATCGTACCTGCTGTTACCATGACGACACGCTTTCTGTGGTCTCCACATACCATGGAAGTGGAACACACCTCAACACTATATATCCCAACAGGTACTATAAGAGTATTTGGACGCTACTGGGTACATAAAATGCATGTATGTTTTTGTGTTGAATAAATATTTTATGGACGCATAGTATATCAGAATGATCTCTTAAAATGTTATGATTTAATTTAATTAAAAAATTAAAGACTTGTGTTAAGACTTTCCTTTTTGTTATAATAGATTTCTTAATTTGATGCTAAATTTCATTGAAAGTGTATTCAATTGTAAACCAGAGCTTGTTTTCTGATTTATTACAACTTTATTAATTATTTAAATTAGCTTTTATTCCCTCATATTAATTTGAGTTTAATGTGCTACATTCATTTTTATTGTATTTATTTTTATTTTAATCAAGCTGTCGTTTTTTCCAGTTAATAGTAATAGTGTTATGAAATTACAGTACAATTATTATTATTAAGTTTACTTTTCTTATATTTTTTCTCTGTATGTCTGGTGGTTCAGTTCTCAGTATGGCTGGGATCTCAGCAACTGCAGTTTAGCAGACGGTGTGGTGGATTCTGGGAAGGCTAGCGACCTGTCAGTCTGTAGTTGGCCGATTGAGCCGATTCAGTGGACACCGTTTCCATTATTACAGCAGCTCAATAGAAATACAGCAGCTGTAAGTAGAGCACAAACACACAAATCGTCTCTATATTTATGTAATAGCAGGTAAAGACAAAGAACTGTTGTTTATGTCCAGGGGAAAGTATCTCGTCCTCGCTCTTACTGTGAAGGCATGGAGCTGGTGGATTTGGAGAAGAGTTGGACAGCCTAATGGAGACTCTAGAAATGGTCCTGCAATAAACTCTTGCCAATCGTCATGTGTTTGTGGGAATTTGTGGATGGATTTGCCATATTGACAAATCTCATTTAATACTTTTATTGGGATCTGCTCTCAGCGTCCTCGGACAATGCTGCACAATGCTTGTGGAGTTGGATAACTGTAAGATCTGTGTTATGGTCAGTCATCATAACTGTACTTTTTCTGCTGGTTGTTGGTAATACCACACAATAAAAACCAAAGGACATCGTGGTATCGTGGCTGTAATGCAAAACAGTACGAGACCCATGATTTAAAAATAAGTCATGCTTTGATTCTTGTTGCCATTTTCTTATTCAAGAGCAGTTACAATCTAATATGGTGATTGTTCTAAAATAGGTCATACTTTGTTTTTCATAATAAAAGACCCATCTCTCATATGGCTGGACAAAATGTCATTTTAAGGACAAACACATGTTTCTGTATTATCTGTCAGGGAATCCGGATATTTTATGACATGCTTTCAATGAACGAGACTGCACACAAAGCTTCACGATCTTTATAGGAAATAGTGACCCAGACACTGGAGAGTCACTAATGTCACTATCATGTTCTGTCCTCATTGTGTCCAAAATCAATCCACCTAACCCCAGGCCTGCTCCCGGGAATGCATCAGTTGTGATGTGAGTAAATAATAAAAACATATCAGTGCTTATCAAGTTCGAAATGAAATGGCTGTACTCAATGTATTACTTCCGTTGTTACACAATAAGAACGACAATAAGTCAGGAATATACTGTTCTTTTATAAATCACACCATCACATCAAGTTAGACTGTACTGTCAACCACAAAAGGGTAATACACATTTAATGCGTCTGCCATACTGATGAAATATCAAAATATGAATTCCTGATTTTATGATCCATGTGGATTTTTAAATGGAAGATTAATGTAGTTTTCTTTTTTGTGATCCTCACGTGTTATCTACTTTCTAACTTAGTTCACTTCTGCATCTATATGTTATATTGAGATAATAGCAGAAGGTATGCAGTAAGCAGCACCAGTGTCAATCCACGTCATTTAGTCCATTAACAATATTTCATAAATGAAAAAGTAGCATTATGTCGCATATTCATATAGCAGCAGAGACTTGAAGCCTTTTTTGTTATTATACTGGAGTAGTTCTCCTTGTTGCAGTGCCGCACGAGGCCTCCTTCACAGCGCTTTTTGTGTGTGTTTTACTGTGATGTGCCGAGCCTTGTTTGTAGTTCGGTGACAGTATTACTCCGTTTTCTGACTTGGCTGAATTGTGTCCATGTGCATTTGAAAACCCAAACCCTTTTTCTGAGCACAAAGAGTTTTGTAAAGGAATTCCTGTTTCTGATTTCACAGAGCTTTGCGCGGAGAACACATGAGGCTTCACGAAAGTATTGTTGGCGATGACGGAGTTATGGAAATGCGCAAACCCGCGCCTGGTATTAATTAGGCTGTGGTCTAGTGCCTGGGTCACTGTTGGTGGTAGCCCGCGTCCCTGCGCGTACAGTCCGAGGTCGTTCCCTTGGCGAGCAGGAGAGGGCTCGCGCGATCGGGAGTCAGATGAGCGATTTTGACCCTGTCTCCAGCGGTAACGGGACCTGTAGCTGGTACTGCGCCGAGGCTGCAGTGGATGTGAGCTGGGATGGAGCGAGCGATGGGAACGCGCTCTCAGCACGCGGTGCGTATCGATGAACAGGTGCACGGTGAGGACGCCGACTGTCTCCGCTATGATGAAGGAAAGCGCGCCGCAGTAGAAGCTCCAGCCGTACCAGTGACTGCGCTTGGACTCGCTCTGGTTGGGGTCGCCAGCGTTCGACGAAATGTAAACGATAATGCCAATTATGTTACTTAGACCTAGAAACCAAAGACATATATTGTTCTGCGAATGCAAATAAATGTAGTTAATGCGTGTTTGTGACACACATGGTAACAGAGACACAACTCACTTTCCTGTAGCTCAGTGGTTAGATCATGGCACTGCAATGCCACCGTCGGGTACGATCCAAGGGGATTGCACATAGGCACAAACAAACGTATAGTATAATGCAACGTAAGTCGCTTTGGATAAACGCGTGTGCCAAATGCGTAAATCGCTCCTTGCTATTCCCCTACTGAAATAGTGCATATATTTGATTATAATGCCACCTATTGTTTAAAAGTATAATACTGAAAACACGAATTTTGAATCTGGGAGTGTTTAGATTAAACAACATTTTATTTTATAAGAAGCAGCTAATTGCATTTTTTAACCTCCAATTAAAAGCTAGTTAATTTCCTGTAAGACATCAAAACAAAGCGTTGGAAGTGACTTATAATTAAATAATATGACTAGATCTTAATAGTAGATTACTGTATAAATTTATTTCATTTTTGATGTGGGTCATACCACTAACAACGCGTGTGAGCAAATGCTCGCTCGAGGCTTGGGAACAATGCGCAAGCGCACATTCACTGAAAGAATGAATGGGTTCACACGCGGTGGTGATTTCAACCAGGATTTCAGGATTAGTGAGTACATTTGATTTATATATGGTGTTAAAACGCGTGAAAGTGTGTGTACAAACCAGCTGAGACGAAAAAGATGCCCGCGCTCAGGATGACGTTGTGTCGGCTCTTGTAGAATTCACTAGCAGCTACACAAACTCCACCGATGAACAGCAGTCCAACACTCAAGATCGGGAAAAGACTAGAGGCGCGCACAGCACCTGTAAAACGCATTAAAAATGAGGACATTCCACAGATGTCAAATTGCTTCTAGTTTACCCAACCATAAAATGAAACATCCTGCATTTGAACTATTTTGAAAGAATTTCCTATAACCTGTTTTTATGGTGTTTTTATACATTGGCAGTAACCTTCATGTCTTTAAACAATGTTTTATTTTCCCACAATTTGGACAAGTATGTGGTCTGTATGCTATATATGATGGAAATGTGCATGTTTGTGCATGCCTTGGTAGAATGTTAGATACTTACGCAATAGATATTCAGCAGCATCTTGTTCATAATCTGCATCCTCTGGGAAATGATCAATGTTCTTACAAACCCCATTGAATACGCCTGTAGGACAAACACAGACGTCCAGAAACGTTCCCATCCACACACACGCACGCACGCACGCACGCACGCACGCACGCACGCACGCACGCACACACACACACACACACACACACACACACACACACACACACACACACACTGTCAATGAATGGCCATTGCCTTTTTCCACATGGTTGGACTAATGCTATCAAATCTTTAACAATATCAATATACACGGACAACCTTTCAATTTGGATTGAAGCTGGGCAACCTTTAAACAATGACAATATAGCCTACATATTTGTTTCTCTGTGGCACTAAGTGATTCAGTAGTTATTACAGGCCATTTATACATATGCACAATGTCTGTACATTCGCACTTAGGCCTATTTATATTCGTTTTCATTTGACCCGAGCTGTATAACATTTTACTCTGTAAAAATCATTATTGTGTATATAAACACGTTATTTATATTCTGTACGCATTTCTATTTCCCCTTCTGGTTACAACTGTATGCTGTGCTTGTACTCTGCACGATGACAATAAAGTTGAATCTAATCTAAAGGTCCGAAAACAATACACAATAATCTTTTAACTTTATAGGATGTCTATTTCATTGCTGTATGCTCATATGTGTGCGTAAAGTTGCCGCGTAAAGTATCTGTTCAATGTGCGTAAAGTTGCCGCGTAAAGCAAACGTATCCGTGGATTTGTATCCTTCTTAGTGTACACAGTCAGGAGAGCGTTTGTGAAAACCATCTATCATGTATGTTAGTCATTTAATAATTTATAATCGTTGTTGTTCTTTTACATTTAAACGTGTAACGTGAACGCTGTCGATGTCCTTTTAACGGCGCGCACGCTTCATTACACGTTCCATTCAGTGTATCGATGTTGAACCAATATAGGTCAGAGAGTATGAGAGATGGGTCGAAACTACAGAACCATTTCACAAGAATTAAAAAAAAATTGGCAAGTATATTTTACTACTTTATTCATTTATACACACATTCGTTACCTTCCATGCAGCACTGCCGCCAAAGTCCTGAATGCGTGAGCACCTCTTCATTCTTTCGGTTCGTGTCATTGTCACTCGCGCTCTTGGTCCTGCACACCCCACGCGAGTATAACCAGTAGTCCGTTCCCACGGCGATGGTCATCAGACTGAAGGCTGCGAAAGCTCCGGCCGTGGTGACGAGCATCTGCGCTCCACGGTTAGACACCTTCATCCTTCGCTCGAGAGCAGGTGTGTCATTCGTGAACACCAGTAACCAAAAGAAGTTTATCCACATGAAGGGTCATTGATGTTTTTTCAGCTTTCACGGAAAATATAATCATAAAATCATAGATATTTCCCGTGAGGCTTTGGCACGGGTCCTTCGCGCCGTGCGCTCCAGACTTTTACGCGCAAAACTGAACGAGTTCCTCAAGATAGATAACTGGGATTAATTCCATCTATTCAAGCTGCATTCAATTAAATCCTTATTCCATTGCACTAGTTCTTCAATAACTTACCTGACACATCAACATTTATCTTGCTTTGTCCAGGTCCTAGAAAACCTTCCTTCAAAAGTCATTGTGATGATAAAAGTTCCTCTCCGCGGTTCTTGAGTTAAAACCAGTTCGTCCATGACTGGTCGCTGTGTACCCAGTGACACGTCCAGACTCTTTGGGTTGTATCTTTTGTTAGACCTCTACACATCATTGTGGCTATAAAGCACCGCCTCTTATTTTGCGCTCGATAGTAGACAGGACACCGAAAGTCCACGTTACCAAGTTACGTAATGCAACAGAATAGCTATAAATATATATTTGAACTTTGGGTTTTCATTATCTGTACGTCATAAGCATCAAAATCTCAAGGAATAAAGGCTTGAAATATTTCACTCTATGTGTAATGAATCTATTGGTTTTACTTTCTGAAATGAGTGACAAAAAATATTGACATTTATTAAGATATTCTAAATAATTGAGATGCACCATATGTAAAAATGCAATATTAAAGAGCTTTATCAATAGTTAAAAAATATTAATATTTTCATGCACAATTTACTGGTCAAGTTCTGATTTCCACATCTGCTTACCGAGACACATTTAACCGTGGACGCACCATACGGACACACAGATCGCCATTTGAAAATTTCAGTTTTAATGGCCACATAACATGAATAAATAACATGCAAAACATCTCCACAAATACCAGCAATAACATTCCACTGTATAGCCAAACACAGCTGCTGTCTGTTAATGTCAATGTGTGATTGTTGACATGCACCTGTCTTGCATAGTTTAAAATCTGGTTTGGGGTGTTTGATTCTTGAACAGGAAGCCCTTTGAAGCTTTCATCATTAAAACATGATAGAAAAACTAAAATATCAGCTCTAACACAGGGCCACGAGATATAAACGTTAAAATGTGCATGTTGTATTCAGTGTTGATTGTGAAAAGTCCAGATTATCAATTTACAGTTGTGCACATGCTGGAAAGGTTTAAGTGTTCTGGACAGAAACGATAAAGGCTGTCAGCTATTCGTGTATTCCTTTCTGATTCTTTCCTCGTGCCATTGTTCGTTTGTTCCCAAACATCTATCCGTCCATTTATTCTGTACTACAAATATGATACATCACGTCCACACTTTTCCGGTCACGACACCAAGAAAAGCAGACTGTCCTTATATAATCACCGTACGCTCATTTGGAAGACAAGAATACTTGTATTTCTAATTCATATAATTACAAGAGAAAACAAACAGAAATGTCACCCACCATAACCCTTACAAGGATCTATACTACTACAGATCCACCCATTACCGACACACATGGTTAATATGTAAACATAGAGTTAAAGAGCAAGGGCTTTACCAGGCATGCATAGGGTAGACTCAAACTCCTTATGGAGTCTGTTTAACACCGACACGACACAACGGCATAGAACCCCACACAGATATGGCACATTAAGGTTTCAGTCAGGATGGAGTTTTGTTTAGCTCGTATGAATCACATTCTCATCATATGCATGTATCTTATGTTGAATCTTAAACTATTTTCTAAAACACAATGAAGGTTAAATGTGCAGCTGTTCAGTTCTGTGGGGTTTAGTGATTGAACATGTATTGTCTATGGAATGATGTCACAGCTGCGGAAAATTAAGAGACCATTTCAAAGACCATTTTCAGTTTTTCTGAATGTACTATCTATAGGTATGTGTTTAGGTGAAACGATCATGTTTCATTATGAGAACTACTAACGGTATTTCTCCCAAATTTCTAATAATAATGTTGTTTCTATTTGCATTTATTTGCAGAAAAAGAAAACTGGAGAAACGGTTCAAAATAACAGAAAAGATGCTCTTTTCAGACCTCAAATACCGCAAAGAAAACAAGTTCATATTCACTTTCAAGCAACGCAAGAGTCATATTTGTAAATCTATTTAGGAAAGTTCGAAATGTATTTTTACGTAATAACCTGAATTTCTATCAGTTTTCATGCGTTTTTCAACATTGCTATTGTGACTTTGTCACTCCTGACGTTTGATTTTGTTGAAATTCAACCGACACTGAACTGAAATGGACACAATACATCTAGATGCTGATTTGAAAAAAAAGTTTGTAAATGGTCTATTTTTTTCTGCTGTTTATCTATATCTATATCTATACTTATATATATATATATATACACATTTCATAATTTTCTTTGTCCTAATGCAGATTTTCCAATCTGAAATGAGCATTAAGTAAATTAAATTTTTATTATATACATTATTATATGACTTCAATATAAAATTATACATCTTCCAGATAATATGACAATAAATTGTGGATTGCACTTTGCCTCAAAACAAATAATTATCTTATTAGACTATTTTAATATCCGTGTTCTGTTTAGTGACCCTTGACACACATTTTTGTAAAATTGCTGTGTCAACAAACAGATCTTTGACACTTTAAGAGCAATATGGTTGAACTTTTTTTAAAGCTTCATTTATGTATACTTTAATCTTTACCGGCTGAAGTCCCACAAGATATCATGACATAAATATAAAAATGTTATGAACAACAGCCTGTTGGAAACTAAAGACCATGTAGATGCAGCAAAGTCGCCAGTGTTAAAAAAGATCAAATTAACACTCACAGTGTATATATAATCTACGCTATAGATGTAAGGATTATATATACACTGTGAGAGTTAATTTGAACTTTTTTAACACTGGCGATTTGACTTCATTAATGTGCTTATGCCGGAGATGACATTTCCAGTGATGGTATAAACAAAGTTATATGTGTGGTCCAAGTTAATGAACACTATAATAAACTGTTGATCATTTGATAAAGCACTAAATCTTTGGGCTTTGAATTTATACTAAACATCGTCATTTTAAACCTAAAGACTGATTTAGCCATGATGTCTATTGCAGGTCAACTTGTTTGTGTCTTGCTGAATAGCCGAAACATCTAGGGACAAGGAGAATGTATAAAGAAAAGAGGTAGGTTAATTCTCATGGAGATGAAACGTGTGGTATTCTCATGGAGACTATGAATACACTCTTATGACCGCTCCCTCGGCCCAATTGGATTCGGAGTTTCTGAGCTCTTGGTTTGGACTGAGTAGTCCTGGCTCCGTTCTGAATGATCTTGCAGGGTCTGGGCCTTTGTAGAATGAAGAGAGAGGACAATCAAGACGCACGAGGACAAAACAATGCATTCTGGGTAAAAAGGTCTTCTCTGACGTATAATCGCTCCGAGCAGACAATCGGAGTTTGGGGTTAAACTTGAATGACAAACTCGGGGTTGGTGTAGGAGAAGCCTTGGAATTCGTTTTGGTCCAAATTCATTATGAAGAGTTTATCTGTTGGGGTCAGCTCAACCGCCATCTTGGTGAATTCCTTGTCGAAATTCCCAGTGTCGCGACGATTTTTCTACAAGGAGAGAGAGAATGGAGTTAAAGGTTTTATTCATTGTTATGTGCATAACTTTTAGATTAATTTCGGTTAAAAATATCATGGAATCTACTCCAATATCCTGATTAAATAAGTTGTTAGAAATGCAAACGTTTCACAGATTAAAGTTATGAAAATATATTTCAATTATGCTTATCGTAATGTAGATAGAGATACAAGTTTTGCAACGAAGTAGGAGAGGACAACGCAATCTCATGGCCATACAAATCCAGGATTAATAACAAAATGGCACCATATCATGCATCTGGTTTTAAAGTCAACATGAAATGACATGAAAACCAAGAAAACCAAACGTACGACACGTCTTTTAATTGAATTATAATGAATTATTTAATTTATTTTTTTGAAAGTGCACATTTTTTTTAATAAATGCCCCAATAGCCATTTTAGCGAAGGTGACATTAGCAGAAAAGTGACATTTTTCAAGTTTTTACATTTTGAGGAAAAACTCAACAGCAGTTTCTTCTCCTGAAATAATGTGCTAAAGTTGTGCACATTGTTTCAAGAATATTTCATGTTGACTTTAAATGTAATATTCACACAATTATATGTGCAAGTCAAGATGACAACAACACAAATAAGACATCATAGAGAACGTCAGAACGTCTCCACACAAATACAGATGCTAGAAGTCAGACGAAGCACAAAAAAGAGAGGAGAAAAGAATGGATGAAGACCCACAGCTGGAAGAAACATCAGAATCAAGAGCTCAAGGACAGTAGATATGAAAGCAGACTGGACCATAAACTCACCCATGAGACAAACATTTGGACAATCAAGTCCAACCTCCAACAACAAGGACGAACAGTTTACGAAGTTCTGATAAACACAAAAACCAGGAACGGAGAGACACAAATGGCTACCAAATGTCTCACCTTCTGCCGGGGCCCCAGCCCGGCTCTAAGGGCCCTTGGAGAGAAGTACAGTACCTCTTGAGGGGCTGGTCTCTGTTACCTACTCATCAACTGCATCATCATGTCCGCACAAAACCAAAATGGTCCAATACGCTATTTTTGCATTTCTCTAGTTTTGTATGTCATATTTCAGATTGTTTGATTGTTATTAAATTATTTGTTTTTTTATCATTTATAGTTTTACAAATAACTTTCTAAATATATAGCATAATCATTCTCC
The DNA here is from genome assembly GCF_947034865.1 of Barbatula barbatula. Taxonomy (NCBI): domain Eukaryota; kingdom Metazoa; phylum Chordata; class Actinopteri; order Cypriniformes; family Nemacheilidae; genus Barbatula; species Barbatula barbatula. The sequence continues at coordinate 22,882,702 of NC_136771.1, forward strand.
AGTTTGGGATTAATACTACTTTTTTGGTTTTAGCAAAATACCAATGCAAATGTGTAACATCCAAGGCGCTTTGCCTGGAAAATATTTAGGAAAATATACAGACAGAGACCATTAATATATTCCAAATACATATTTATATATTTTCCTCTAGAGAAACAGTCTGTCCACAGTTTCACAGTTATTTTATCCAAACACTGCCAGGCACAGGTAACAAGTCAAAAAGAATCATACATCACAAATTTGGCAGAGTAATGACAAGATGACAACAAGATATGCTTTATCTTCAGTAAGTAGTTACAACAGTAAAATGTCTGGAATGAAGTCGCTAAGTTGCTGATGTATACATCATATTTTCAGTTGTTTCATATCGAGTTGTATTTAGTAATGTGAGTTATGAGTATCCAAGCAGCACTGGTTGGAAAACTACATGATGGACCGTATAATCAGTTCCTAAACTTGAATCTCGGACTTGGCACAGTTTTACACAAACACGTGTACAAACATCCATCTGAAAAGCACTAAAAATGGGGTGACCCACTAAAACGTCCCGATCAATGAGCGCTAAATGCTTCAGCTGAACTGCGTGGTTTGTGTTTGTGTGTTAGAGGACACTAACAGGTTTGGCAGCTTTATTTAAGGATTTTAAACGGGTGAGGCTCACAAAACCTTGACGAAAGGATTCAATTCATATTTCACTCCAAAGGTTTGAAAATATGTGCATGCTTTGCAACCAAAAATGTTTGGCACTGTTGAATTTATAAATTCTCACTTTGAGTCTTTTTGTAATTTCCATTATCTTCAAAAGTGAATTTTTATTATATTATAATTACTGTAATACAGTAAAATATTGTCATACAAGTCAACAAAAATAACAGTACAACAAATACTTAATGTAATGCATAAATACTTCAAAGTGATACTGGTTGTTATTCATTTCATGCAGAAGGATTGTTTATGGGATAAAGTTTAATTTGTTACGTAATTAATTTTCGTTCTTTTACTTTTGGGGTGAAATGTGACTTGGACTTGTTCATATTTTGTGAAATCCACCATGATGCTTTGAAGTTGTGTAAGATTCCAGTACATTGAGAAATACAAGCATTAGAGAATAGTAAATTACCTCAAAGCTATCTCCTTTTAATAAGTTCATTTAAAAAGTTAAGTCGATCATTTCCCTCCATCCTTCCCGAAATTAGAAGGTTTAGTCATATTGAATTGAAAGCATAAGGAACAGTGTGTATAGAAATGACCTCCATTCCACTAAACTGGCCGACTGCTCACATCGGCCTCTGTGTATCTGCAATCCGGTTGGTCCCTAAAATGTGCTTTGCTAAATTGGGCTACTTGGATTTTATAGAGGAGAATTGAGGATTAATGTAAGAGAACCCTTGAAACTCTTGTTGGTCCAGGTTTTGAATCACTTCCTGGTCAGGTGGGGTCAGGACAGGAGGATGGCGGGTGAAAAAACGATCAAAGTTCTCTGCGTCTCGACCGCACTGTGGAGAAGACGAGAGAAGAGAGGTGTGGGATGGGATGGGAAAATGGTGATGTGAAATGAGCAAACAATGAAAACTGAATTAAATGTGAAAATATATATATAAAATATAAAACAATAAAGGATAAAACAAAGGATAATCTTTAAAGGAACTAAAGGAATGTTCCAGATTCGTGCAAGGCAGAAAAACTATTTAAAGGTAAATCTTTGTTGGTTTTCTCCAAAGATCTTAATGAATTACATGTCAAATTAAGTCAGTCTTAACAGAACAAAATATGCCCTTTCTTCAATATCAAAACCTTTGGAAAAAGGCCTGTTAAAGTGCTTATACAAACTTATTTCATTCATATGTCTAGCGCGTTACATTTATTTCATCCTTGTGTGCTACAGATCAAAAGTTAAAAATGAGATTCAAATTTCAGTGCTTTAAATATCTCCAACGCACATTTATTACCATTAATCCAATTGTGATTCATTTTCGATTCAGATTTTCTGCGAAACACCACGAAAGTTTTCGAGAAACCAAACAAGTATTGAACCTGAAACACTCCTTTACTATTAATCGGGTACATAATGGAATAGCCTACAAAACCACTGATCAAAATGAATTAACTTTTCATCTTCTCTTGTAGAAACTTAATTGCAAACAATTGCTGTAAAGTAACAAAACGTTATGATTGTGTAACGACAGAAAGTCATAAACATATCTTCATTGCTAATCTAGAATATATAAAACTACAGTATATACAAATTTCGCTATGTAAGAAAATGATTACAAACATCTTGCTTCCATCTGAGGGTTTGAGTGCTGTATTTCGTGCACATTATATCAATGATGCTTTTGATTCTAAAATAAACACTTGTACATTACAGAATCAAAATCACAAAATGTTAGGGACGCATTTGGACATCAGGCGATTGAAGTGCAGCATTGAGAAATCAGAAGTGAAATGGCGCGATTGTGACAAGATAAGAGGGATAATATACATCCAAACTTACCTGGAAATGTGCGAAATCATAACAATTTAAGCTTACAGTGTTATTGAAACATAACGCAGGGGGCGGGGCTCACTGACCCTGGACACATAGGCCAACAAGTAATAACAAAAGGACAATCTAACCGTAACTTGACTCGGTTAGGATTATGTTACGGTCAATGGCATCTATACGCATGAAGCAACATTAAGCTTCCTGTACTGTTGTGTTGTTTTGTGAATACAAAACAATCCATACATTACATAATACTCTCAGTGTGAAAGTGCAATCCTTGCAAAGTGCTATGCTGTTTTAATGCAAAACAGCGAGAGCTTAGGAAAAATATGAAAACATAACTATATTTTAAAACTCAATATCTGTCAATCTTCTTTTAAACACCTTGTTGCCATGAATAGATTTTTACAACATAATATAAAAAAACTGAACTAAACTTAAGTCACTTTGGGCATCAAAGTTTAAAAATGAGGTTAAAACAATCATAAAAAATGACGTATGTGTTTTATATGGAGGTTCAGTCATTTTAAGCCTGTATAAGATTGATATAAATTCAAATCGCATCTAAAAAGTGCAATATGCTAAATCTACATCGACTTCTCCACCGCAACTCCGTATTGCAATTACAGTAACACATTTAAAACCAAACTCTCACAGCCTCACCTCACATGTTTTTTTCAGCAACCTTGTGGCTTTACAGCAGAAAATGAAGAGACGCATTACTTCCTGTGTAGAACTAACACTTGAGCCTCAGTAACGTGTACAAAATGAGCCGCGTTCTCAGAAAATCACGTCAAGGCACTTAAATATATGGAGATGAAGCCATAACGCTCCACTCACGAGCTCACTCAGTTCTCTAACATCTCAGCATTGGGAATCAAAGACACAACGCCCCAGGAGAAAGGAAGCGTACGAAAGAAAACCGTCGGTCTGTTAAAAAAACACGCATTCTGTCATTTTAGTACTTACTGCTTTGGGTTTGAAGGGCGGTTGAACTTCCTTGTTTTGTAACTTTTCCCAATCCATGTAGCGGAAGAACGCATGCTCCTTGATATCCCTCTCTCCCTCTGGTCCGCAGCCCAGGCGTTTCCCAGGATGTTTGGTCATCAGCTGGAAATGCATAACATGGCCGGTTATGGTATACAAACATAGGACGTGTGGGGTGTTTGTGGGTACAAGCACCTACCCCCTTGCATATGGCCACTGCTTCTTTGGACATGGATTTCGGGTAAGACACGTGATGCTCCATGATGGACTGAAAAAGCTCATCTTCATCCTCACCGTCAAAAGGGGGCTAAAGAAAGAGAAGCAAACGCGTCGACACTACTGTCTCGTACCATAACAATCCAGTACACTACAATCAACCTGAACTGGTCACATGTGCAGTCCAACGATTCAGAGTTTGTACTATTGTACAGTTATGTGTTAAAAAGTTATAAACATTACATTCGTCTAGTTAGGTTCTTACATTAACAAAGGATACAAATAGAGATGCTTACTGCTTAAAACGTAATAAACAATTGTCTTTATTTAATATTATCTATAAACAAAAGCTTACCTGTCCTGCAAGCATTTCATACAGGAGAACTCCATAAGCCCACCAATCAACAGACCTCCCATACGGTTGATAAGCAATGATCTGTAACAGGGGACCGATGTTTTTGATATCATGTCGAACTTTACAGTATAAAACCAATCCACACAACACGCAAACCAACCTCGGGAGCAATGTAGTCTGGCGTGCCACAGAAGGTTTTAGTTGTGGAACCATCAAACATGTTCTCTTTGCACATGCCGAAATCTGCGATTTTTATGTGGCCCTCAGCATCCAACATCACATTATCTAACTTCAGATCTCTGCAGAAATATAAAACATTGTTTATATGTTATATATGTAAATTATGTTAGGTGAACATTTGCTCGGATAAGCATAACCATCTGGACAACCTTCACAATTAGATGGTTGTGGGCTGAAGTCAAAGTCAAACAGATAAATCGTATCGATAGCTCAGTTTGTAAATCATCATTATCATTGACCTAAAGTTGCAAACCAGGTAAGGTAAGAAGACCATTTCGAGCACTGATCATTTCATGTATTTGTTGGAAAAGTTCATGTAATTCAGAACATTTTAACTTTGAATTAGTTCCCACGTGAAAAATTATCAAGTGTACTTTAGTTTTTACTACAGTAAACTACTAAAACTCATAGACACTAGTGTTTTTGAGTCTTACCATATATATATATATATATATATATATATATATATATATATATATATATATATACACACACACACAACAATATTTGCTACAATTTATCCAATTATTACAGCTAACATAACAAAATATTCTAGTGCAAAGTATAATACAGTTTACTATAGCAAATACAAAATGTTTAATCTAAATCTGTGTTTTTTGTATAGATCTGAATTATGAACATAGCACAGCATTGTGATACTACATGGTATCGAGATACTTCAGCTGGTATAGTATCGTAAGACATGTTTATAGTACCGTGACAACCCTACGATCTAAACTGAACGCGTCAAAGCGTTTCAAATCGCGCTTTAAGGCCTAGCGTGATTATATAATGTAACGCTAGACAAAGGATGACAAAATAAACAGACACTGTTCATTGCGTTCAATATTTTAAGGCATTTATCTGAAAAAAATGATTCGCATGCGTTTACGCATTAACGTTGACGGCCCTAATTAACATTAAAAACTAATATTGCAACCAACGCAATTCTGCGTCACATACACACAGTCTAATCTTTGAATCACAGGGATTATTTGCAGACGAAGGTACAGAGCAAACCACAATACAATCCAACAGCTCACCTGTAAACAATGCCTTTTGAATGGAGGAAGAACAGACCAATGGCGATCTCCGCTGCGTAAAACCTGATGATAAACACAAGAGTTAAAACCCCGCTACGGTCGCTAACTTTATTATACAAACCGATACTTAGAAACTAGATATAAGATTGCAAACATCAGTTTTGAGATTCAACCGAGTCATTACATACACTGCATGGGGCTCTTTGAATTTTCCAACTTGTTGTATTTGATACATCAAATCTCCACCATTGATGTACTCCATCACGAAGTAAAGACGGTCCTACAAAAAACAAGCGCCATCACAACATAAGAGCTGGTGGTTTTCAGGGTTTCTTGAATCCGTTTTACGGAGTGTGAATGTGATACGTACCATGGTTTGGAAGCAGGAGTGCAGTTGAGTGAGGAAGAGCGGTTTGCCGGAGAGAGCCAGGACTCTCTTCTCCACCATAGTGCAATCGACATCATCGTCCTGAATCACCACATCCTTCTTTAAGATCTTCACGGCGTACAGCTCATCTGTGCCTTTACGCTCAGCCAGCATGACCTGAATTGAGAAAGAAGAGTAAATGAATATACAAATAAACCCAAATGAGCATGTGTTTCAGAAAGCGAACAGATGGTGTGGCTACCTTGCCGAAGCTGCCTTTGCCCAGCACCATGATGAAGGTGAAGTCGCAGAGTTTCATGCGGTCCTGGTTGCCATTGGCATCATATTTGGAGATGTCGTTCTTCGACGATCCGTCTGTGTTCTTAATGCCCGGGCCGATCTTGGCTCTCTAAGGTGACAAATAATCACGTTTAAGTCATTAAATGCTTACACGCAGATGTGAGAAAGGGTGAATGAGACGGCACCTCAAACTTCTGCCTCAGTTCTTCATTGCCTTCTTCTCCCTCCGGTGGAACTGGGACATTAAAATACTCCCCTTCCTCTTGACCCAGCATCTTAAACCTGCAATCCAAACCCGTGCACAGAGCTCAAGATGTGCATGCGTTTTATCGAAAGCGGTATCTCCAAAGTAGCTCTTACCATCCGATGACACCTTGCTTATGCAGCTCAGAGATGCCGAAAGACATGGAACCCATAAAGTCGTTCCTGCTGGTCAAATCCCAATCCCAGATTTCCACAGACAGACGCCGGTCTACGTCCGTCTCTTTGAGGTTACTGTGGTAACGAAAACAGCATTCATTACGCCACCTCATAAACACAACGTATTCATTTGACTGCGGAGTTGAATGCTTACAAGCTAAAGGTCTCGTTCCAGGTGGGATTTAGGGAGCACTTGATGGTTTTGGTCTTTTGTTTACTTTCATTCTTTGGGTCTGGAATTAATTTGAGCTTCACATACGGATCTGACAGGCCGTTGGGATCCATCGGGACCAAGTTACGAGCCTCCGTGACTGTAAATGGAAACAGAATCATAAACATTACACATATAAAAACTTTACTGTATTTGTACAACATTGTGCACGATTTCCAAACTTTACAAAACTTGCGTGTTTATATTTAACATGCGATCGACCGCAAGTTATGCAAATCATTCTGGGTAGTCGCTAGGCGTCAAGCTTGTAGCTTGGTGTATTGCAGGATGGTTGTTCGAGCACTTCTAGGGGTTGCGAGGCCAATGCCAAGGTGTTCTGCGTTGTTAGCCGGGTTGTCAAAGGTGCTAGTAGCCAAGATTTTGTTGGTGTTTTTTGTGGTCGCCAAGTCTTTGCTAAGCTAATTTGGGTGGTTGCTAGGTCATCTTACATCCATTTGTTCATGTAGCTCACTTGGTAAAGCAGCACAAAAGAAATAGGTCTGAAGGTCCTCGCATACTGATGAAATGTATACATTGAACAAGCTGCTCGATATCCACAGCGCGTATTTTCACACTAAAGAATCTGTCATGTTATAAATGAACCGTAACGTGTCGAACATTTCCACTATCATTACACACCGCCTCCACACGCGGCTCTGGACAGCTGATTGATGGCGAGCGCGTGTGCGCGAAAAACAGGATGTGGGGCGATCGTTGGCGGATTGATCTCATCTTTCCAGAGTATGCAGCTCCAGCCCGAGGCAAAACAGAGCTGAGAAAAGCAGACCCGTTTAGAACGGTTTGTTATTAAATCAAACTAACAAAAGCGCTACCGTGAAGACGATTTAACTTCATTTGCAGGGTTACGTTTACATTTGGGTTTAGGTTTTGCATTTATCAGTACCTTCAGTCCCTGGGAATGGAACGCTGAGCTCGGTGTAGCTGGTTTCTGTTTTTGACAAACTCATTTTAGGTAAATTAGCGGATATTTCACCCGAAAATATCTCATCTCTTATTCACCCGCGTGTCATTCAAAACCTGTGTGTGATGATTTTCGCCGTGGAACACAAAAGAAGATATTAAGAATAATGTGTCAGTGGTTTGTGTCCATACTATGAAGTCAATAGTAACCAGTGTGGTTTGGTTACCAAAGTATTAAATATAGTTTGTGTTCCGCAGAGAAAAGCAAGTTATACAGGTCATGTTTCTCATTTCATAGAGCGTTTGAGAATCGAGCATCAATCCCCTAAATAGTTAAATCTGGCAACACCAACGGTTAATGGGACCTCCCCTCCGTTACATAAAATAAATGTGTGTAGGAACTCACTGGTCACGGTAAGTGTGAGATCTTTGATAATGGCACTGAGATGCAGACGGCCTCTCCTCTCTGTATGGTCCGTTCCACACAGACTGGGAACATTCTCCACACATCGCTTATGAATATTCATCATGCAGGCTGCGGAAAAACCACATGGCGTTAGATTGACAGCATCACACATGCGGCGTTTGCTTCACGCTCTCTGGCGTCGTACAAGGACATTCCCACGCAAACACCACAGACACCTAACCGTACACACGCCCATGAAAAACACACACAGTTGCATACACACAAACACACACCCACACTTGCCAAACCATGTACACACTTCCACGAATAAAAAGATGTGGTTTGAGTAGCTTTATGTATAAGACACAAACATTATTTTATGCAATCGACTATAAACTATATAGAATATACGTACAAGCATGATCTTGTTTTTCTAACTAGCTAAGAGAAGAAATATAAACAGATATTGTTTCATAACTCTGCAATTATATCATTTTAAAATGAGCATGTATATTATTTAATGCGTAGAAGGTGTAATGCATCAGTATAACCAGTAGAGGGCATCACAGGAGGGCTTGCCTTGTGCAGTGAAACTTTTGGATCTGTATGAGTGGGTTTACTTGGCTTTCCTTCCCTTTGGTGCCAAATTTTTGCCCACAAGCTAAATCTGATAAAAACCTGAATATGAAGACGTCCTTAAAGGGATAGTTCACCGTAAATGGAAAGTCTTTCATCATTTATCGTCCCTCATGTCATTTTAAACCTGCATGACGTTCTTTGTAACCAAACAATATTTCCATTGTATGAACTCATAATATCTTTTGTGTTCCACATAATAAAGAGTCATGTACAGGTTTTCAACAATGTGAGGGAGAACAAATGATGACAGCTTTTTGGGTGATCCTTTAAAGGAATAATCATTTGTTTCGAGGACCTATCGACAGAAAAGCAATATAATCTACATAACTTTGTCCTAAGCAGTGTATAAAGACTTTACATAATGAAGCATTATGTTTTCATTACCTTAGAATGAGCTGTTTCTATCTACATACAGCGCGGGTCCCCTAGCATGAAATGCGCCATGTTGTTTCTACGGTGGCCCTTAATGGACAAACAGCTCAACAGAGCGCATTTCGTTAATACGTTATCTCCTTCGGCAAAGAAGCGAAAACTTGACGACATCGTAGTTCTGTGTCAGCCACCGTAGTGCTTTGAGAATGAGGGGGGGAGTGAGCCAATGGTTGCAATTCGCCACCTTACAGCAAGATGCCGCTAAATTTCATACTGGACCTCAAAGGTAAGAATGTAAATGGAAAATTTGCAATAACGTGGGATAAAATGACTGTTTTTATACTCACTGTCACATTTCATCCCTTGGTGTATGAGTCCGTACAGCAGAGATCCGCAGTGGTCACAGAACGTGGGGCTGGAATACGTGTGTACCTTAAACTTATGTTTACTACGAGGGTCCTGCGACACAAAACACAACTCTTTGTTTACCAGGGCACCTTCAGATATTGTATGTCAGTTACAGGAAGGACATGATATTGAGAATGCTACTAAACTAAAGTAATAATGTGAACCTATACCACAGTTTCCCTAAGAACGACAAAGCAAAAGCAAATAATGCAAGCACGCTATAGCTGAAATATTGGTCTTCTTATCAGACACGCCTGTTTTAGGTGTTCTACAAAGAGTTTATTCATCAGGGGTGTTTGACTAGGCAGACATCCAAAACATGTTCTGCCGGAGTACCTCACGACATCTTAAGACTGCATAGTGATGGTTTTAGTGATAATATTGATTCTGAAAAGATTAAAATTCATTTTCTCAAAATGAAACTTAGATTGAACTGCAGTTTTTTTATTGGTAGTAAAATCCAAGTAACCACAAATGTATCATTGCCTCACGACATGAACCATAGCCAAGACATTGGTAATGTGATGTAATATAAAGGAATGCCAGAAACATTATCTTCATTTCCGTCACTAGGGGGCGTTACTTTAGAGACCCAAGCAATAGCTAAGTCCCAAAATAACAGTATAGCTGTCAAGAAAAAGCAGAATAATTGCTTTTCCTTTGCACTTCCCTCATTGTTGTTTTCCAACCGACGTCAGCAAGTACTGTTTTAATTATTTCCTCATGCATTAACCCACAAAAGGGTCGAGTCAGAACTTGTATCCTCAGCATTACATGAACATTAAAGCAGTTATTCCTCTTTAAAGCTGGTTTGGTTTTGCAATAACATGCATATTCCTTTAAGGGAAAATTTCATCTGATCTTTTAAACGGATCCCTCGATGAATAATTTACTAAAGCGAAATATAATTGGATGCAACGCAGAGATAAAGCGCCACACAGGAAGCGCATGTCTGCGCCTGCTCTTACACATATTAGGAGGAAGCTAGCTTCTAAAAATAGAGATTAGAGAATCGAAAATCGACATCCCTGCATGCATGTTGGGTGGACGGCATGTGAAGGTACGCCGAGGGCATGAACGAGATTAATGTTAAGCTTTATTAAAAGGCTACTCAATAAGTTACCGCTGAATAAATATTTAAACTGCTCGCCGTGCACAATTTATGCATCAGTGTTTGTGTGTGTACCGCTTAGTCAAAGGAAGATTTTATCAAGTCAAAAGGAAGTGTGTTTCGCTATCGGAAAAGATGGCGCAAGAGTGCAGGAGAGAGGCGGGCTGGGGCATATGTTTGTTTGTCTTCGGGCAAGTTTGCATTGTTTACTTACATCTGATGCAGGGCCTTTGTCCGCCCCTGGGCAGGAGAATGTAACAAACTCATGGCAGCGTTTGTGGACCACATAACTGCACACTGGATGAGAAAGAGAGACATTAAGAGAACTGTTAGAGACAAGATGCCATAACACCACTTTCAACACAAAATGTGCTTCATTCAAGAAGAAAATAGATGGCTTATTTTAAAGAAATGCAGCCCTTTTTATGCAAAACATTAAAGAAATACTAAATTATAAATAAAACAAATAAATGCAGTCTGTGGTTTCTCTGCGGTAGGGTTGCCAGATCTGTTTTGTCTACTGAACTGTTAACTTTAAATGGTTGCCGTGAGTTTTTATATTCTGCTGGTTTAAGGTATATAGAATTGGTTAATCCGCTTTACTGCCCGCTTTCATATACAAGGTTTAGCCTAAGCCAGGACTATTTTACATTTACATTTAGGCATTTGGCAGACGCGTTTATGCAAAGTGACTTACATTGCATTTTCCTATACATAGGTATCTGCAACCCCTGGGATCCAACACACAACCTTCCGTTGTTAACGCAATGCTCTTACCACTGAGCTACAGGAAAGACTATGAACTTGTTTATTTTACAAAGAATCAACACAAAGGCTAAACTGAATTTAACTTGCCCAGAAATCTCTTAAAACATTCAACTAAGACATAGTCCTGGCTTAAGCCAAGTGATGTCTGGGAAACCGGTCCCCAAATTGTCTTAAAATTTCACAGACAATGCTTAACTTATGCCAAGACTAAACCATAGGATATTTAAGTTGGTTTTATAAAACCATCACACGTCATCAGCACGCTCTAGGGTTGGGCCGGTAGACGGTGCCATCGTCCACCGCCGATGGCTGAGACTATGGTGAGCCGGCATCGTGATTCCAACAAATGTTTCACTTTCGTCACGTGACTCTCGCTGCTGCGTGCTGCAAATCACTTCGTGAACAAATATGAACAAGGCTAAGGGGCAGACTTAAGCTCTTAAGCTTGCGCGGTACAGACTGGCCTGACTTTATAACTCGCACTGTATAAAGTGGGTGCACAGTTTGCGCAGACCCGACTGACTTTATAACTGTAAGACGCCTGTCTGCGTTGTCTAGTGGGCAGGAGTTGTACCACGAACCCAAGCCCCGCCCCCGATGTCATCGTCCATTACAATATCTTAATGTAGCCATCGTCCGATGCCAATTTGGTTGACATCGCCCAACCCTAGCGCGCTCATGTGCAATGTGCAGGCAGATGGACAATGGCGGACAGAGAGCAGGTACCTGGAGACGTCTGTTATTGTAGTAATGAAATTCACTTTGTACTGTAATGTTTTCTCACCGGTGAATGTGACGTGACTTCACTAGAACCGATCCAACAGCTTTTGGTCTGCGGCACGCTCATGTGTTTTGTAGGAGGCGTGGCCTTGGATGTTGATTTGCAAGAGGAAGGGATCGTATGATTGCACTGCTAGCAGGCAAACATTAGCATGTTCCAAATGATCTACTCTGCCTTTAAGCCAAAACAATGGCACTGATCCATTTTAAAATATGTTAGGGCAAGTTATTTTCAGTTATGACAGTTGTAGCATTCATTTTAGTCTGGGACTAGTCTTAAGCCTTGTCTTTGAAACCTGGTTAAAGAGAATAACACAAACCCCAATGTTAGTCTTAAGGGTTAGTTTGTTTATGATTGACACATGGGACTGACATTTTGAATTTTGGTATTTGGGTCATTGGGTTTACGCAGATCTGGCAACCCTGCTGCTGTAACACTGACATCATACATCCACTAGATATAAGATTTCAAATATGGACCTTAAGCTGCACCTAAGATATGTCCCTTATCTCAGACACCCATTTAGTCTTTTACTAATGAGTTTAATCAACTATGTTTGAATAGACAGAAATAAAAACATTAGAAACTACAAACATGACAAGCAAAGTTTTTGGACCATCTGTAAAAGCTTTGCATAGACCATAAAACTCTCTATACTGTCATAAATACTCAGATGCAATCTCTTACTTATGTAAACTTTCAATCATTGCATGAACGGTTTATAGTGTGGTTTACTATATGTTTGAAGATCGTGCTTTAATTGTGAATCTTTCTGCTCTGTATTGTTTATTGGCCCGAATGCCTAAACTGTCTATTGCTTCAATAACACAATGTTAAGATATGTGGCACTTTTCTAAATGGGACTTCCCCTTGGCCATCCTTGGGTAGTTCCTATAGCTGAACTGATGGCACCAGCAATGCCAAGGTCATGCTTTCAACATCCAGAAAACACACTTACTCATAGTTCTTCATCTTGAATTCACTGATCCAAAGTATTTTTTCCACCAAACTCATGTACCCTGGTTGTTAAGTGAATGGAAACGTGTCAACATTCATATACTTAAAGAAACAGCCATACAGACGATCAAAAAATGATCCTAAACACATTTTAGTGATTATTTCATCACTGAATGTGGTGAAATTTTGGAGCCGACTAACTAACCACGGCATTGTTTCGATGTACTTTGTCTTTCGACACTTCCTGATTTTGTAAAAATTAGGATTAGATTAGAGTTTGCCAGATCAAAAAACATGTTTTCTAGTTTAGTGTGCACTATTCATCATATGGTCAGTGAATCTATGTTCTATAATCTGGTTAACAATGTTTCTGATAGACAATAATTATGATAGCCAATAACAGCCTTGAGACTTGTACACATGGACGATAATCGTACGCGCTTTTCGCCAGTGTTTTTCAGCGTTCATACCCAAGCGACTTTCACTGGCGATGAGCCAAGTGAGCATGCAAATTCACTGACATGTGCTTTATGAAAAACAAGGTACCCCGGTACACAAGGTGACGCTGTAAAACTCATACAGAAGAAGAATACATCTTACTTCCTCTTTGCCAATGTGTGCTCGGCAAGACCACTTTTTGCTTTGTGCCACAAAATTGTGTCTTACTGCAACTTCAACAGCTCCAGGCACCTGAACAAAACGTGGCGTTAAACGTCTACGATAAACGCGTGCGATTATCGTCCCGGTGTGGACAAGGCTTTATGGCAAATTTTTCAAATCTTTACACCATGAATCTCTACATCTAGGGTTAAAACTCTAGTACTTGACATCTACAGTATATCTACTTACCTAAGCCACCCCGAATGCATACAGTGTGTACACAATAAACACGATGTATCATATGCTTTGTAAATAAGGAGACTTCAAAGCATTTAACACCAACAACTTCCAAACACATCCACACAATAGAATACAGTACAAGACATGACAGACCATAGGACTTTAATCACAGGAGCACCCGAGCGTTCATTATTAACCAGACTATTAAATATGCATTGCTTGACAAATTATTGATGATGTTGACAACTTAATGGCAACTGGTGCGATCTGTGATTTTATTGCACGCCTGTTTAATGTCAAATCGAACATGCTCTCAATGTATCCATCCAAAAAGGAGAAAAATCGCAGATGAGAATTGAGAATCTTCTAGACAGAAATGGACACTAGCAAACATAGACTATACATATAGAAATACATTGTGCTCAGATTTGCCAAGTCTATGATCAAAAGTGAATGATTTTCATGAGCATTTACATTTTCCATTTGGTTTATCTGAGATGATCTGTGATACACAATTCACAATATTTTGCATTGTTTTCTTACTGCATTAATAGTAATCCTATTTGATTTTTGCTTGGGGAGGTTTAGGAGAAACCTCTCAGACATTGTTGATTCCAATAAAGCAGAGCCAAGAACTCAAGAGCGACCTTTGAGCAATATTCTTCTTCGGTTTTTATCGATCCATCTCGCGCATACATATTTAACTTCTGCTTTTCTGAATAGCTTGTAGGACCTGACAAGCAAGGTAAACACAATGACAAGAGCAGAGGTAAGGGAGGTAACCGCTCACAAACCCAATACTTTAAAGTACAAAGCCAAACATTGCTATACACTCCAGCCACAAGAATGCACAGAACGAAGGCTGACGGTGGAGTTACAGGTGTCACACTGAGGCAAAAGAATCTCCTTTTCTGTGTAAACAGCGTTTTCGGCTCACCCTGCCCCTTTTCCAAAGAAACATTCCAGGACATTCCCTCCCTAACCTGCGGGTGGTTGCCTATAGCAACAAGACCTAAGGGTTAAAACGAGTGGAACGGTTCTCTAAGATTAATGTCATTTTACTCGTCAACCTCAGATTAACTCTCGACAACATCATGCACGTCTGTTGATTGTTTCGATAGGAGATCATCTTCCATCCTTTGGCAAGTGCCAACCTGTTTGATTCCAAGTTCAACCTTTCGCATATGAAATATGGTCTAGTATACACTGTCAAAAACAACTAGTGAGATTTACGTACTTTTATTTAAAACCAAAAAGTCAAAAAAACTACGAAGACAAAATGACTTTAAAAATCTGTGCGCAAAACTTTTAACGAAAAAAGAAAATGCAATTGTTGTTTTTGACCACTGGCTGCGGTGATCCCCATCTGGTACATCATAACCTACAGCACTGAAACGTGCTGGAACCAGCTGCCAATTTTCAGCATATCGTGGAACATGACCGAACCTGTGCTTATAGTTGACTAACAACAAATGGAACTAGTTTTGGCCAGTTTTTACATGAATGTCGTCTACTTCATTTTCTACTTCATCACTTCAAACTTACGCAAATAAGGATTTTAATATTTAAGGCCTTCCCCAACATGGAACCATATTTATGGTCCATTCAAAGACCTACAAAGAGCCCACCCGTGAGCAATAATTGTAATGCTTTCTCTTTGCAAACACGGCTAATAAAAGCAATTACAATGTATGCGAAAATAAGCCTTTATACCCGTTCATTATGAAATGTGTGAGATCCCTTGAGTACATGCAGCTTAATTAGAGTCAAGTTTCTTATGAATTACATCTTTCCATTTAATTATAGCCCTGTGGATCGTACAGATGTGTGACTGCAAAGTTCTTGCAGTTGGTGATAAAGGACCGGTTCATGCCTGATGTTTAACTTTCCCCTGTTAAAACTCTTAAAGCAGCCCACATTTTGTACATTTACGCATTTGGCAGCCAGTTTAAGCAAGTTGGAAATGCTTGCCGATGGGTTTTGAACCCATGGCACCGTTACCTCATTCAAGCTTTAGAAACACCTCATGACATTACCAAAAAGTACATCTAACCCGTGAAACTACCACGGCAATTTTCCTTTTCTGTAAATGAAATAAACGCTTAAAGATACAGTTCACCAAAACATAAAAATTCGGTCAGTTTTTCCCAATCTGTATACATTTCTTTATTTGGTTAAACATTTGGTTTAAATACAGGAAACTGCTTTCCTGTAGCTCAGTGGTAAGAGCATTTTGTTAACAACCCGCAAGTTTGGTTCCCAGGGGATTGCAGATACCTATGTAAAATGTATAGGATAATGCAATGCAAGTTGTTTTGGATAAAAGCATCTGCCAAATGCCTAAATGTAAATGTAAAATGTAAAAACAGAGAAAGATATTTGGATGAATGCTTGTAACCAAACAGTTCTTGGACACCATTGACTAGTAGGAGAAATTGCAATGGTAGTCACTCAAAAGTGCCCCAGAACTGTTTGCATCCTTCACAAAATCTTATTTGTGTTCATCAGTAAATGAAGACAGAATTTACATTTTTGGGTGAACTATTCCTCTATTGGCTGGAATACACTACAAGACTTTTAAAATCTGAAGAGATTTCTTTTAAACCAGACATTATACACTTGCAGACTTTTTGAAAGTTTCAGATAGAAACACACTATCTGACCAAATCTGCAGACTGGAACAGACTGAAAATCTGAGCAAAAGTCTTGAAGTGTATTTTAGCCTTAAATTACATATGCAGTTATATAACAAATGACTGTTTTTTAAACAGTATTTGCATTTCGCAAGATGGAAAAACCCTGCAGACGTAAATGTGTCTTGAGTCCCTTTTTTAAGGACAAGCACATCAAAGATGGGCTTTTTACATTTGGGCCGGTAAGCAACTAGAAAGAAATACACTGAACATCACTCAGAACACCCTGGTAACCGCATAGCAAAGTCTTGGCAACCACTCGAAGCACACTGGCATCTTGGCGCTGAGTTCTGCACAGCCTAGCAGCACTTTAGTGATTTATTACTATTTGCTTTATCGCCACATTTAGGGAAAATGTTGCATTCAAATTAAGCGCCCGAGTGTGAATCATAGCTGAACACAGGTTCATGCTTTTAACTAAATTATATTCATATTTTTCCAACCATACATTTACAAAGAAAGCTTCCAATTGTACAGAAATTCTGAATTAACAACAATGGCATTTTGGCATTTCTTTAAAAAAAGCTTTTTTTCTCTGTCGTTTGATCCAAACATGCTTTTGATTTTCATATGAACATGTTTCATTTTTTTAAATGTGTATGACTTGAGGAACTTAAAGAGTCTGGCATAAAGAAAAAGCCTTATGATTGTCTGTCATAGTATATTGCTTTGTGTCAATCACTAAAATTCTACCTCAACCACTTGTTTGCATCTTTTCCTCTCTATTTAACCACCACCTCTGTCTCGGCCTACGAGTATTTGACAGTTAAATTAAATGGTAAAAATTGCCTATTTAAAACACCTCCCTTTGTAAACCGAACCAGGCCAGGGCTCTGACCTCCTCTCTTTTTCCACTTCAACCCTCTCACAAAACAAACATGCAAGAGTTAAAGATGGACAGAATGAAGACTCTAGCTACATGTAGGACAAATTAGATTTATTGATCTTCATTATGTGTCCTATCAAGTTGATTTAAACACACTATTCAATTGCTTTACATTGTTGATGTGTTTTTTAAATGAGGCACTAGCGATGTAACACTATTATCAATATCGTGTTATCGCAATAGCACAATTGTCTCAATATTATCGTGGTCATATGAAGCGATAGGTCTTCCGAGCCTAACATAGAGAAGGCTCGAAAAAAGAATAGATGTTGTGTTTGGCAAGGTCCATCTGGTACAAATGTTTAGGTCATTTGGCCGATCTCGTACTCAAAGCAACAGTTATGGTTAAAACATGAAGAAAAGAGGATGCTTCTGCTACGTTTCGAAGTCATCATTTGTCATTTCAAATATAGCAATACATATCGCATCATGGACATTATACCGAGGTATTATCATACAGTGAGATTTTGATATTGTTACATCCCTATGGGGCACATATGGAAGGGCTCCTCCCATTTATTAAATAGCCACTAACCTTAGTTTTATTAACAACCATGAACCAATATTTGCTACTTGCTAATGCAAGACTGATCTTCTTGATGTATATGCTATTATAAGGAAGACGTCAACAGGCATGTTCTAAGCGACACGTGGTGGAAAACAATAATATGTATTTGAGAAAAGAAAAGAACAAATATTAACAAGACTGAGGTCTACATTTACACTTTGTTTTATTTATCTTGTAAGCTAACAATTGGGTGTGAGTGTTTGCTCAAAGAGTAAATGATTGACACTGAATGCTAACACTGCAGCATCCGCAATTGTTTTGACTGGCCTTTTAAACATACTGTAAACACATAAACACAGTAAATATGTCCCTCTGCTTCTATAGCTTTGATTAAAACCCTGTAAATATGTCGTTGTGGTTCATTGCTTAAAATCAATTAGAAATAAACTAATTCAGGATCAGCACTGGGAAGATGTCATAGCTTTCTTGCTAGCTCGGTGGTTAGAGCATGGTGCCAGCAACGACAAGGCCATGGGTTCCATCGCAGGGATCGTACGTTCTCAGAAACAAATGTAAAGTACAATGCAACGTAAGTCGCTTTGGATAAATGCATAAATGTAAATAGGCACGATGACAGATTGATGAATTATCAGACCGTAAAATCTGGCATAATAAAGGAAGCCACAATATTAGAGAGAACACCGGAGAGAGATACTTTTATGACTGTGTTAAAATATTCTAATAGATCCCATCAAATTAGGATTTGTTGAGGCAGTAAATGCGAGGCGTTGTTTCCGCACACAAACCAAGCAGGTCTATTTGTCCAGAACTCATCGTGTACATCATTCATCACAGATGAATACTTCAATCTGATGTCTGTTGTGTAATCCAAAACAGATTAAAAAAAAAACATGAAGCCAAAAATGAAAATGTTCATGCTGTTTCCAACTCGCACAGCTCGAAGTCATTAAGACTGAGTGTCAGTCTGTTTAAATACAATTCTGAGTGACTTGAAGCCATAAGACAGTTTTGTTATTTGGAACAGACAGAAATGTAATTTGTTAAAAATGATCACGGCCCCCCAGTTCTCACGATGCCTTCATGAGAGTTAAAGAAAGAGTCAATAATGTTTATAAATTAAGACCCTTTCAATAAAAGAGTCCCTCACAAAAAGCTGTCATATGACTTCAAATGTGACGTACAAGTGATCTGGCCCACTTTCATTATACGTTCATTTTGGAGCATGACGGCCCCAGTTTACCTTTACTTTCATAATGTCACCAAAATGGGAACCTAAAATCCCTTTTGAGGTTTTGGAAGGCAACATGAGTCATATGACTTCAAATGTAAGGTACAAGTCATCTGGCCCACTTTCATAATGGTCATTTTGGAGCATGGTGATCCCAGTTTACCTTTACTTTCATTATGTCACAAAAATGGGAACCTGAAATCCTTTTTGAGGTTTTGGAAGAAGGCAACATGGGTCATATGACTTAAAATGTAAGGTACAAGTCATCTGGCCCACTTTCATTATACGTAAACGGTCATTTTGGAGCAAGGCGGTCCCAGTTCACATTCACTTTCGTTATATCACAAAAATGGGAATTTACAATCACTTTTGATCTCTTGGAAGATAGTGACATTGGTTTGCAACAACATGACAGCTAGTACATTACATCTGAACCTCCATTTTATGGTACAATTACTCCTTTTGACGTCCATGCGGACATTAATCACTTACTGTATTATAAAATAACGTATACGTTCTCAATTTTTTAAAAGCAGTACTTAAGAAGCAGTTGTTATAGGTAAAAAGGTGGTGAATGGGGGAACAGCCATCATATAACCAGGATTGCCCGATAAAGTCCTACAGCAATTGCATGTTTTATGAGACTGCAGTGCAGATTTTACACATGGTTTATACCGTGTTAGTGATTGGATCTGTGATGTAATCATAGAGGATGATGATCTGCTTTTAAATGCCCGTTAAGGGTCCTTCGTGGGTGGTAATGCATTCACAATCATGTTGCCAAACCACTTGAATAATGACAGTTCAGCCTCTGACAACTTTATGACAACACTGCCTGTGAATTTGTGTTGGAGTCATTATGTAACTGGGATGGCAGATATTGTGACTGACTTTCAAATGTGACAGAGAAGTTCCATGGTACCTCGCCATCAAAATAAGATATTTCAATATAGCACATTGCATTCATCTGACAACCCCAGTGCACTGTAGTTTTTAAAATGCACTAAAGTGGCCGGATTTGTGTGCAGCCGCTGTCAGCAGAAATGTCTTCAACCCACCCACCACCCGAAAAGCAAAGTCTGCCTTATCTTTACCCCTCCAAAAAAAAAACCCTCGTTGTGCAAGACTGTCTACGGTCCAAATGGGTTGCAAGGTAACCAAAAACAAGCAGTTTCGCCCAATGAAAAGGCGCAGCTTCCATTTTTCCATGTGGATACAGAGGAGCGCAGTCTTACCTTGACACTGAAAGCCTTGTTTGCCGAAACCCCTGCAAAAGAGGCAACACAGTGTGTGAGATGACAGCGATAAAACAACAGCGCAGACACCAAATCTAGACGCATTCCTCTGCGCACAGGACCGAGACACCCGGTGGCGCGCGACATATTCCGCAAAAATCGCCAAATATTTTCCCCAGTGCGCAATGGTTTAGCGTCATTTCTCATAAGTGACACCTCGTGTTTACGCTTACAACAAAATAGGTGGAGTTTACACAAAAAGGCGAGAATATGCGTTTTGCGTAAAGACACGAACCGCAGGGCAGCAGTTTTGTTTCCGTCTGCGCTCGGCGTCTTTGTCGAGCGTTTGACACCACTGCGGATGTTCGGTGTGTTTGTGACAGGGGGGCTTTTCCTGTCGCGAACATCAAGTGCGTAACCTGCGTCTTATATACGCAACGAAGCGCCACATTAACGCCCGGCAGCGCGAACGCGCAAACGCCCGCTGACTCACCAGATGAAGTCGGTGCAGTGGCTGCAGAAGGTCGGCTGCTTGAAGAAGCGCGCGATGAACTTGTGGTTCTTCACTTCGTGCACGTTTTTCTGCCTCAACGCGCCCTGCCTGGCGAAACCCCGCGCTACCCCCTCGCCATCCGCAGCGTTGCTCGCTGGGTCGGCCATGGTGAGGACGGAAGTGTTGGAAATCCGCGCGTTCCGAGGGGAAAATCTGCTTTTCGTAATCGATCTCTATCGTGCGCCGTTGTACAGGGTCTGCGCGTCGCTTCCCGGTTGGTCGGCACGCGCGAGCGAGCATACGCCTGCCTCTCCCCAGCTGACGCGCTGCAGCGGAGCTTCCAGCGACGCTGTGGCCACGCCCCCTGTCATACGGGCGATTTGCATAACTGTGCGAGCGCTGTACGCTCGCTCGCGAGTCTTGTGGTCGAGAGGCATATTACGATTAAATATCTTTATTATGGAAGCTTGCACGAATTAATCCGCACTGAAAACTAAAATATGCATTTATTCAAAGTCGATGTGTATAGTGATGTGTGGTGGCTACTTTAACCTTAGAGTTGTAGATAAGACGGGAAACCGACTTTTAGGTCAAATGGTGCCATCTTCACGTTTGACATTTCATGCATTTTATTACAGGTGGTGTTCTTAACATTGTTTAATAATAAATGCATGCCACACAAAATATATGTTGACAGTCTCGTGGGCGTCTTTCATCACTTAGTTTCAGCTTTACAGCTCTGACTTATTCAAAGCACTTTTTTCTTTTGAAAAGATGTGTCTGTTCTGCCACTGTTGGGCAAGTACCTCACATATCTTCTTATTGTGATGATGATACATTGTTTATATTAACCTTTGCTTTGAAACCAGTAATATCTGTTTGCAGTCATTCAATATCCCTAGGCTGTGTGTGCCTTTATATGCAAATCAAAACTAGAGTGTAACATCCTCTCTTTTCACGGTTCCGTTTAAGACTGACTAATAAAATAAGTATTAAAATATCAATTTGGCTTTTAAAGAAACCATTACGAAGTGTTTAATAAATAATGTTATGGTGTCACAAATTTGCCGTGTTTTGTTACACGCAGAGTTGAAAGAATGGCCATTTTTGACCCTTAGCAAATGTTTCCATGTGGCAATTCCTCTTCTTACTCAGTGACATTCATTTACTTATTTGGCAGACGTTTATATTTGAAGCATCTGACAAATGAGGCAAGCAACAACATAAGCGACTAATCCAATTGGATATAACGCATAGGCCTACATCAGCAAATGCCTAGGGAGACCAAGGATCTTTCCACAGTTTTATACCAGCATCAACAGTATAACGTTTCGATGCCAGCTGTATAAATGTTTGTATTCTAGCAGTGGTTTTCTATCCAAACCGGGGGTCTTACATTCGATACACTTGCGTGAATGCTGTTCTCCAAAGCAGGGGTTTTCACACCTATCCTGGAAAACCCCTAGTACTGTCTATTTTGTATGCCCCCATCATTCAAGTTCAGGTCTTGCAGTCTGTACCAATGAGCTGAGGAGTTGGTCAGGAGTACGAGATGAGAGAGAGATACAAAATGCGCATTACAAGGGGTCTGCATGCTATTGATAACTCGTGCTCTAAAGTACCAAAAATATTGGTTGGTTGGTTACACAGATGAATTTAATGAAACCACACATGTAAAGGCAAGGATCAACTATGAAGGCAGATATATATAGACTAGGATATAGTTAAGACATTTCAGGTTAGGGCAGGTAGTCGGATGACACGTTTGAACTGTATACAATACTTCAGTGTGACTGTGCCTTCGCAGAAAATGACAATATATTCACATATTTTGCAGCAGTCAAAGGGTACATTAATTCTTTAAAACCATTTATACAATCAGGAAACAAATGAACATCCCTCATGTGTGTTTATTTATAAACTGTACGAACTGTACATTTACCAATGGCATATGACCATTCACTAATTCAGTCAAAATAAATCAGATTTTTTTAATTGCATGCAAGCATTGAGCAGCGTTTAGCCAAAGAGACATACAAAGAAGGATTTCTAATAGTTTCACTGTTAGATGAAAAAATGAAATATCCAATAGATGGCGCCAAATGCATAAAATACTGTTCACCTTAGAAGTTCTCCCTCACCTATAAAATCAGTCACTATCTAAACACATATATTGATTATTTTTAAAACCCAGTAAATATGCGTGAAATCATTAAAACGCTCATTTAATGCTTTTATTTCACTAAGCCCACATGATTTTATTTAACTTTTGGTTCTATATTCTGATACAATTGTTGTACTTTTTTGCTCAAAAAAGCATTTAAACATCGAGCAATACGTCTCAATAGTAGAATGGCCTATCGTTAGATCTGACAATAACACGTGACCTGAATGTCAATATTTGTTGTGCTGTTAACTCCTCAATCACATTACAGTCACAGATGTATGCCAAGTATTGGTCACAGAATAGTTGGAATAAAAAAACACACACCGCCTAAATCAACACAAATGAGCCGTAACAATTTGATCTTTGGATCCTTCTCTTTTTAACGTTAAAGTGATAGTTCCCCCAAAAATACAAATCTGTCATCATTTGTTCACCCTCTTGTCATTTCAAACCTGCATGACTTCCTTCCTTCCAAAGAACACAAAAGATGATATTTTGAAGAAATCTGGTAACCGAGCAGCACCGCGCCCATTCACTTCTATTGTATGGACACAAAACCAATGCAAGTGAATGGGTGCCAGTTAACAGCATTTTCCAAAATATCTTCTTATGTGCAATGTAAAGAAAGAAAATCAAACAGGTATGACAGAATTTTAAATTTGGGGTGAACTATCACTTCAAGAAAAATGTGGTGTTTCTAAAACCCAGCCCTAAACCAAAACGTTATCATTGATCTCTACTCAGCGCAGCTTTCAGGTTGCTCCAGAACTCTGATCTTTTCTCTTCATCCTCAGGCCACTCCAGATATGTTCTTGAGTTCATAATCTTCCTCAGTTTGCAGAAACGCTTGGGTATCGTCTCTTTCTCGATTGGCTCCAGCAGTATCAGGACGGCAGAATCGTTCTGTTCGTCAACGATGCGAAAATGTGAGAAGTCCAGTTCGTAGCGGCACCATTCACTGGTCACAAAGTGCTCGGACAGAACAAACAGTGTCCGATGGCTCTTCTCAATCGAGTCGATGATGTTATCCACGATCCAACGACCCGGCCGGAAGTCCCGTTTGTGCAGACATAGAGCAAAAGGTGGCTGAGCGTTCTCTAGATTTGGAACTAGGATCTCCTCGACCCATTCAGCATCATGTTGACTGTACGACACAAAAGCATCATAGCGAAGTTCTTCAGGGGAACGACTAACGGCTGGCTTTCGTTTGGCTTGTATCCATGCTTTAGTCATGTGCAGGTACCAGATGATGTGAAGCTTATGACAGGTGACAGCCATAACTATAAGGACCAAAATAATCACAGAACAAAGGGTCGAAACAGCCGGAATCATATAACATTCGAACACTGACAATCTTACACTGTCAATAGCATCCCCCCTGAGAGAGAACGGGGTGTCGCACACATAGTTACGACGACCGTCCCTTAGAGTGACAAGATCGTCAACTTTATTTCTGAAGAAAGACACAAACTCGCAAGAGCACAAAAAGTTGTTTGTACCCGCCTCTAAGTATCGCAAGTTTTTCAAGCTACTCAAATCTTTCTGTGTAAACATCCTCAAGGCATTCCTTTGAATTAACAACGTCCCTAAATTTGGAAATAATCCACCCTGTGGTAGATTCAAAAATCTGTTGCCTGTCAGTATAAGCGTTGTCAGTTTAGGAAACCTTTGATGGAACGATTTAAGATCATTTTCACTCAGATCCAGTACGGTTAAGCTCGAAGGCAGGCAAGGGGTCAACCGAAGAAGCTTCGTATTCGAAAGGTTTAAAAACCTGAGAGTCGCTGGCCAATGGCATTTCTCTGGCATGGAAACGAAACTATTGTGACTTACATCTAAATGAATAAGTCTCTTGAGATTGGCCACGAGACTGGACAACACCCCGAAAGATTTTAAAGCGTTCTGGCTCACGTTGAGTGTGTTGAGGTTCTGAAGTTGACCAAATCCAGTAAACAAGGTCTCCTGAATTGTCAGGTCTGTCAGAAGATTTTGGCTCATGTCAAGGTATTCGATATGTGGCAATAAACAAGTCGTTTGTCGAGGAATCACAAAAAGCATGCTGTTTATTACAGATAGCTTGTGGAAATTCTTTAGAAGAAATGCCAATTGAATCATGCTGCTAAATTTGATAAACCCTTGTATGTCAAGATTACGTATGTAGACCGTATGCAAGGTTTCGTAATGCGTGAACATGGCTTTCTGCCACCACCCTTGACCAACAAGATGCACATCTTCAAGACCGATGTAAGACAGAGGGGAGCCGTCCAAAGTCAACAATAAATTGGTGATGGCTTCATCTGTCGTGGTGGTGTTTAAAAACGTCAGACATCTAATCCCCTCTTTCGATGCTTTGAAGGGTTCTGTCGAAGTATTGGTTCTAATAATGCTATCTTTAATAATCAGTTCAGAATGAGAGACGTCTTGAAGGATTTTATAGACAAGTTCTGGGTCATTCTCGAATAGACTTTGAAGGCTCAAGGAGACTAAACCAACGGGTCTGGACGCTTGAAAGCTTCCGTTCTCATATACCTTTAGGCTACCGCCAACGACTGTCATCTCATCTAGATGAGTGAGCTCATCCATGCCAATCCAGTGTACCTCCTTCAGTGAAAGACTTCCGATTTGTAATGTCCTCAGGTTTACCAGAAACCGAAAGAGAGGGGAAGGTCCCAGAGTGGTGTATGGGTTTTCTAAAAGATTTAGTTGTTGAAGAGATTTTAGCTCTTTGAACCAACACGAAGATAGATTTTCCAGCTTGTTTAAAGACAGATCGAGGACTTCTAACTTCGCTTGAGACTTGAATGCCTCCTCGTGAATAAACACGAGCTTGTTCTTGTGTAAGTTGAGGGTTTTTAGCTCGGTATGTGGCCTGAGGTCTGTCATGCGGATCGACTTGATTTCATTGGAGGACAGGTCGAGGCCCCGAGCATTCAATGGAATTTCTGGGACGTGTTGTAGATGTTGGAAAGAACAGTTGCAAAAATGTTGCTCGTCGCAGTTGTTACATTTGGTCTTGGAGCATTCAAAACCGTAAATCAGAATAAATACAAATAGTAGAATTACGGGCTCTTTTTCTCTCAAAAGTCTCATCCTGCAAAGAGAGAAAAACTATTTCACATCTACAAATCTACAGGCGATAAAATACATATTAGTCATTAATCAAAATTATGTTTTAATCAGAACAATACTTTTAATTGCGTTTTACACATTTTCTAAATTCTGTGTTTCTATTTAATAATGGTCACTGTTGTTTACCTTTAACATAAATAAACCAAACTTACTTAAACATGTAAAATGCTACAGTATTATAACTCCTGCTTAATCCAGGATAGAACGACTGAAATTGGGTTACCTGGCAAGCGTTATCGTAGTTCTCCCTTCAGTACCCAAACAGTTTGGCAGTAATTGTAGACAACGCAATAAACACGCAGTTTTAAGAGGAACTGCAAAGCCCGATAGAAACTCACTAAATCATGTCTTTTATTTGCTTCCTAGATTTTTCCATCCCGAAAGATTAACGATGAATACGTTTGCCCTGTATATATCTTTTTTCTCAGTGCACTGCACATGTAGTTTGAAGATGCCTTAAAGGTATTGCATAAGATTTATGCAAATGCATCTATTTTAGACATCTTATTTCTTCTGCTTGACTAAATCTGGTGCAGAATTAGGGATTTGAAAAGAGGAAGTAGCAGATCACACAAGCCATGAAAGCAACTCTGCCACACCAGCACTTCAGCTCATGTGTGGTTGCACTCTCTTTCAATTCATAACAAGCAAAGTACTGATAAGATTAAAAACAAAAGGCCTGTTTTATCTATAGAGGTCATAAAGAGTTATAGATAGGCTTGCCATGCCTTCATTATTTATTTTTAACACTTTTTCCAATGCTCAAAGCCTTGTTACTTGTTTGCCCCAGACCTTAACTTTTAAATGCGCAAAACGTGTTTATGTGATTAAAATGTTAGAATATATTTGTAAATGTATACTTATATATATATATATAAACATATAGACATTTTTATAAAATATGTATAATTACACTACAAGCTAAATTAACAGAAACAAGTAAAACATATTGTGTGAAAATATATATGTTTATATTTTTATTTAATAGAGCTTATTAGGTCTATGTCTGTATTATACTACATGTGCTGAAATTGTTGTAATATTGAATAACTGGAAAAACAATGATAGAAATGTTTTGTGATGCATTCTTGGCTGTTTGTAGACAAATTAAATAAGAGGAACACTGGAGAAAGTATAAGGTTTTCTTTATTTTGTATTTATTTTGTCCATAGCGTCTAATACACAGCAGGAATAAATGTAAACGAGATTAAAAGTAGGTGTCTGTATACATAAAATCCAATTTAGTTAAAACAGGGAAAAAAAGAAACATCCATTTTCAAAAAAGCTGAATTTCCAACAGAGAAATTGTTTGCATTTAACTGCTTATATAACATGATTTATTCTACTAGCTTAGCTACATCACTTCGGAGGGACCCTTAACTTCTACACTGCTGACCGTCAAGTTTGCCTTCCGTTCGGAAGTGATCGTCCCTATGGCCTACACCCTCCGAAGAGTAAAACTAGTGCAAACTCTAGGGGGAAAAATGCAATTGTATCTCCTAATGTGTCCGTTTCAAAGAACAATAAAACAACGCCATTTTCACTTTATTTTGATGTTTTATAAGGTGTCCCCTTCCCTAAGTGCATTTATCTACACTGTTTAGGCGCGCCTGACTCTAACTAAATCTAAGTCCCGCCTCCAGGACGCATACTATTGGATAAGCATTTACGTCATGACGTAAAAAAACCCGGAAGTAAATATCTGAAGACTGTCCTTGTACACAGGTATGTTTTTTGTGTGTAAAACAGACAGTAACTTAAGTCCTGAACAACAACGTATGTAGTGTCACAGCCTCTCATATGATTCATCTCATTGTATTTATTTCTTTTGCTGCAGTTCGCGTGTTTGAATGTTTTAGGCTGAAACATGCCGACCTCCCCCGTGAAGACACGCATCCCGCTGACAAGCTTCGGTCATCTCATAACCGAGGTCAAGGTAGATGTCATAAACCCTAACATCTTTAAATTGTACATTTGCATGTAGTAAAACGTATTTTCTGTCATCATATTTGACTAATATACCGAATAAAGCCCTTCGTAGTGCTGTTCTGAAAATGCATGTTCTAAAATGTGTGTGTTTTTGATCTGTTAACAGAGACAGCTCTTTAAGATTGATGCTACACCCCCAAGTGAACTGACAGGATGGAGAAGACATTTCAACAGCTACACATTAAAAGGACGCAGAAATGTAAGCTCAGTGTTTTGCTTAATGCTGAACAGTTATATGGCCATATTGTGTCACAATGTGCTATTGTTAAAGAGACAACAACAGCATTTTTAGAATTTTGTCAAGAGACTGTAATTTAATACTATTAATACGATTAAAACAGGGTGCTAGGTGACCTTATCCTTGCTCAGAGACCGTCATTATTCTTATCTCCCAATCACATGATGATGTATTACATTTTTGGGTTTTCTGTTCTAGTTTGTTCTTGCCACATATGGCGTTCTTGCACTCGCAGCTGGTGTCTACGCACTGAGGCGACACAAGAAGGAGGAACATGAAACAACCTCTGCAGCCACATGAACAGCAATGGAAAGTTTTGGGGGGGTTAAAAGTACAATAAATGATTTAGGATTGCCTAGTGAGTGAAACCATGAGTAATGTCTTGTCACTGGTCACTAGGTTTCATTTCTTTATCATACACACTTATTTAAGCTTTCTTATTTGAGTGTCATAATGTCTGCCGTTTTCGAAGATTTTACGATTTGCCAGCAGAGTGCAGTGCAAGCTTATAAAGTGCTGTTTTAGAGGCACTTTCCCTGTATTTTCTGATAAATGCAAACTTGTTATTTTACAGCTGTTGGTTGTAGATAAGAAACCGCCAGTGCATATGGTATCTAAACGAAATGAAAACTAAATAACTTTCTATCATGTGCGATGGTAGACTTTATCACAGCCTTTTACGGTTTGATAAAGTGTAAAGTTTAGGATTTGGTAATATCATCGCTGACGTAATATTAATTTCTAATTTTCGGTTTCAGAATGATAAACTGTTTGAAATCCTGAGATTTTGAGTCATTCTGAAAGTGAAGTTTCAATCAAGATCCATTGAAATTATTTCATTGTTTAAACGTTACTTCTCTCTAACTTAAATTATACAGTTTTACGTCTTTGAAATATTGGCTTGTTGTGATTGAGCAACATCCCTCATACAATCCTACCAAAGCGAAACTGAAATGGATGAGCACCTTTCGATGGGTTGGGGTGAGAATTTGCTTCTAAAGACAGGGCATTACACCCATCTGGAGAAACAAATCTCTGTCAGGTAAATGTGAAGGTTGTGATATGGGAAGCTTGATAACGTTGACATAACAGCCGATCTACTTGAAGTTTGCATATTTTTTTCTTGTATTTTTGGGGTTCGCCTCGAAGAGGAATCAACTCATGGTGTCAGTCTTTGGATTTATCTGGAGTACCGTGCAAGGTATTTGTATCCCCTGAAATCTGCAAACTAAACAGTGTGATGCAAAGACAGATGGAAATGATTGTAATATAAACAAGCTAAATTAATTATAATTTTACGTCAGGGATTTGATTTGAGTGTGTGCCATCAAAACACATACTATGAACTTATTAGTTTTTTTAGAAAAGGCATACATGCTTTCTTTATCATCAGCAATGTTTAGCCGATGTCTTGAGTTAAAACCATGAGTCAGAGGAGATCTTAAAGCTATGTCCAACTGTGTTGCATCGTGTCTGGTTTAAAAAAATCATATTAGTCTAAATAAACTGCATCCAGCCTATAAAACACCAACTTATAGTTGCATTGATGGGATATTTCTATATGTTGTTTTTGCAGCTTTTGTATATAACTCAAACGTAGCTGTCAAATTTACTTTACATAGTATGTTCACGTGGCACCAAACAAAGAAAACAATATGTCTAACCTAAAGCTGTCAATCATTAACCATTTGTAAGTTTAGATCATTCAATGGTCACGTGATTTAAAATAAGTCGGACTTCAAAGTGAAAGCGAAAGCGCGCACTATATATGCTAAAGATCAATTTTAAAATAAATATGCAAATGCACTCGTTTAAGCAATTGTCAACATTATGTTTAAACTCATAAAACAGTCGTCTTTATTTCGCATCATGCATTTATTCTCCCGTGTACCCAATATCTTGGCCATTTTAGGAGCATACATAAGAGAGAGAGAGGGAGTTGATACCATACTCAGTATTTCCAATGCAGGGTAGAAACATGCTTAAATCCCGGATTCAGTTTTGCACATAACATTGCTTTTTTCATCCTGATTGTATACGGGATGTATAGAGATACGATATGAAGATATGTGATGTGTCAGAGGCGCGACGTATTTTGCTGCAAATCTTTCGGTTTCGGTTATACTTTGCTCTGCCTTTTGTAAGAATGCAGTGACAACTGAGAATCGCAGAAGGTTTTCACACATTTGGGGAGAAGTTGGGTTAGTCGACATCACACTACTACATATTGCGGTAAGAGAGGTCTGGTTGTTCTTGATCTATGGACTCAATGCGCGCTTCGTCCACTTTTCTAGAGGGGCACGTTTTGTATTTATAGCCATCGTTTTTGTGAGAAATCTAGTATGCCTGTAATGGTTTTCTTGAAATGTTAAGGTGACTGTCTGTCTGTCTGTCTGTCTGTCAGTTGATAATAAACGTTTTAAATGGGGGTTTTCAAGCCTTACCAAACGAGAACGTTTTATGAGAGATTTTTCTACCTTCTGGAAAAAATCCCCAAAATACTTTTCACGGTTAACGGGTGACACGATGATGTTATAAAACATTTGAATACACAGTTACAAAAGTATTTTACATCTGCAAATATTCTATACAATTGTAGTCTATTAGATCATTTTTTGAGGAACCTTGTTTTCTGGAGCGCTTTCCAAGTGGGGTCCAATCGTTCCGTGGTCTGTGAAAACGTTCAACTACAATAATTAACTTATTATTTGACGTTATTTTGTTTCGTATGTTTAATTTCCCTCCTGCAGTTAAAGAAAGCTTTATTGCCGTAAGACAAACATCTGCAATAAAATAGCATTATTGCGCCTTTGCATTTGTTTGCATGGACCCGAGGATCACCTTTATGTAAAAGGGCAGATTCTCTGTTTTTTCTCACCCCATGACTTTCTCAAATGTGACCAAGCATGACTTTTGTTTTTCTTTAACAGGCTGCACAGAATCGATCGTTTATGCGTCGAGACAATGGAGGAATGTGATGAGTGGGAGCCAGTCCAGAATGGTCCAGCACAATGACACCGACCTTACAGCTGAGCCACAGGGCCCCTCCAAAGCAGCCGAGCTCCCCGCGCCCGGCCCAGTCGTACCAACACACTTTCGCCCCTTTCGCCACCAGCAGGACTGTGACCTCATCACCGAGACCATGCGTTACTTGACCCAAAGTGGATTTTACTGGGGTCCTCTGGAAGTGGACGAGGCACACGCACAACTGGCTAAACTCCCCCTCGGTACATTTCTGCTCCGGGACAGCATGCAGACGAATGTGTTTTTCACTCTGAGCTATCATGCCCCAGAAGGCCCGACTAGCGTGCGAGTGCTCCTTACGGATGGGGCATTCAGTTTAGCAGGAAGCAAACACATGTTCCTGTGCCTTTTTGCCCTTTTGGCCTACTACATTGCATCACCAAAAAAGAGTTTGAGTAGGCCTTACCGCGGCGATGCGCCACAGAGACTGCAAGAACTGGCAAGAAGGGCAGTAATGCGTAATTGTGAGAAAGAACACATTCATCAGCTTCCTTTGAGCAGGAATCTAAAAGAATTTATGTGGTCGTACCCTTTTAGTTTATGAGTAGGATATGTGCTGTTAGCATGTTACTGATGTTGATGTCTTTAAGAAAACGTGTTTTTATCATTTCATAGGATTCTGAAGTTTGGCAATATGAACATAGTGTATTTATGTGTGTGCACTACACAGCGGTTTGATTGAAATGCGGCATTAGAAAGGTTTATTCCTAAATGTGTTACTTCTATAGTGTTGCGTGTCTTTATATGCGATTGTAAACCCACTTAACACACAGAACTGGGGGTCCGATCTCAGCATTGAACTTTTGGTAAATTTACATGAGGTAGTTTATGTCATCTGTAGTTTGAATTTTATGGCAATGTCTGCCATGTAGACATTTAAGGCATTTCACAAGTTTGGTGTACATTAGTGATATTTTGCGGTTGTACAAAAACCTTTATTTATTACATTTGTTAAACGATTTACAGTTGCGGTTTATTTAATTGACTGTAATCTCTCTCTCTGTTTTAACCACTAAGGCTTTGATTGTAATCTGACACAACTAGGAATACCAGAAAGCTTTCTGGATTCAAAGAAACATCCCCATCTAGTGGAAATACATGAAACCACGAAAGGGTATCAGCCTTCCACGAATTACGAAAATAACAATAATCAGCAGATAAAACATTTAAAGCTATTGTTACTTTTGTATTGAAAGCAACCAAAAACATCTAGCAAGTTCTGTAGTTTTATTTAGTCTGTTGGTGATGGAAGGATGATCTCATGTAGATCAAATTGACAAAAAGGATGTCTGATCTTTCTGTGTTCCAAGGAAACTTTCTGATGATTGTATATTTGTGTAGTGTATGTTTTTATCTTTGATGTGTTTACATTTGCAGTGTGAAAAACCAGTTTGTATTTTCCATCTAACATAATGGTTCTCATGATGTCTTGAACGGTTCATAAAAAGGAATTACGATTGTGAATCCTTAGGTTGACTATTAAACGATACAGTCAGATTTACTGGTTTCTGATTCAATTCTTTTAATAATCATTCTAAACAATTGAAATCGTACTCAATTAACATTGTTTTATTCCATATCTCTACCAAAGCATGTTTGTCTTACGGATGTGTCAGACAAGGAAAACAAACTCTTGACTGTTCTGCGCCAAGTAACTTCAAGAAACATCATCCTCTTGAAAAGAAGTCAACCCAAAACGGTATGCAAATAAAAAGAAATATTAACAGGATGACTTATATGAGTTCAACTAAATGTGTGAAATTATATATATAATTATATGAAAAATGAGTGGTTCCAGTTATTAGCAATGACACAGACGCATCCATGTCATCATTGTAATTCGCAAATGTAAAATCCTTTACGTAGGCCTACGTATTATAAATAATGATCATTGCACACATCTCAAATATCACAAAACAATCGAATTTTCGGTTAACTGTGTCAAACGTCACATCCCTACTGCGCGGGCTCCGCCGCAATCCCACAATCCACTACGAGCTTGGCGCTCCACAGAAATAACTTAAAAACGCACGCTTACTTTTACTCAAAAGGCGCTATTAAAATAACTTATCTGGCTGCTGAGTGTGGGTGTTTGATTTGTTATGTTACTGTGTATATTTACACGCAAACATCAGTGCTATGATACGCTGCTAGGTGTCGCAAAGACATAAGTGGTAAGTAACCAATTTCATGTTGCACCTGTCAGTAGTTTATTTATAGATTAGGGATTGGAAGGCAAATGGAAGGCTTTTGTTGAAGCATTAGCAGTTGTTGGTTTCTTGCTATTCCGGTCATGCACTCTTTTTACGTGATGTGTATGAGTCAGTTTCCATTGAAGACTTGCGTGATTCCACCATAAATGTTCAGTGAAAAGAAAGGTTCAGGATTCCTGGAAAGAACATATTTGCAGAAGTGTAAATCTTAGTTAGTGAAGTGAGACAAAAGAAACCTTGGATCGTTTGAAACAAGGTTGCACCCACAGCTAGGCAGCCAAACCAAACACAGGCAAACTAATAAGTTAAATATAAGATTCTGTAGGATAATATACAGTATGCTAAAATAATAAAGACGCTATTTGGTGTATTTTAATATTGCCTTGAAGGCGGTAGTTTAAAGCTTTGAGTTAATGCACTGTTACCTTGAACAGACGCTTGCTGATACTGAACGCATTCTTCTTTTATGGCAGGTAGAATGGCTTGTGTCAAGAGGTCATACCGCCACCTACTGTCCCTGCGTGTTTATATGTCTGATCTTATGTTTTACCTGTCATATTTTACTGTTATATATGGAAAACGTGACTCTGTTTTTGACTCCATTATACTCTGTTTAAACGATTAATCGCATCCAGTATATATACATACATAGTATACAGTATGTCTGTGTACTGTGCATATTTTATTACAACAAACGCACATACATGCATACATTGGGATTGCTAGCAATTGAGATACAGAAGTAACATATTGCAGATTTCAGAGAAATCTTTTTTAGGGAAGTATGATTTCTTTTAATTATTACTCAATGCTATACATTTAAGTCACATTTGTTGGAATGCATCTGTCAAAGCGAAGGTAAGTCTGCATGGAAATGAACAGTTTAAAAGAACTGTGATCTGAAAACTCTCACGAGGCGTCACTTTCATTTCTCTAGATCGAAAGCTACATATTTAGCAAGTAGTTCGTGTCTGTCATGAATGATCTTGTTTTTATGTGGCGCAACAGTTGCCACAGACATATAACTGACAAATAGTTATTTCTATGATTGATCTGCCTAATATTTTTTTATACATTTTGTTCAGGCAAAACTAACTGCCATATTTAGTAAACCAGCAGAAGGAGTTTTAGGGAATGTTTTTGGTCAGGGCATTTGTCACAAAGGGGGCGTGCTTTCTATTGGCCCAATTTGTTAAATGTACCTATATTTTCCACACTTGGGAGGTGGTAAGTCAGAGATAACGTAAACAATTTACAGATGCTAAACCATGCTTTTTACCTTATATGCTCATAATGCTGTATTATGCTACGACGTCATTACATGTTACCTTGGGATAGTAAAAACATTAGATTCTTCAAGAGTAAGTTTACTTGGCAAATAAAGTCGTCAGAATGAACACAAACACCTCTCCAATAGACGCACAGTAGGTTTAGGAAAGAATTGGAGTTCCTGACAAAAATCAAGTGTGTTTTATGAAAGTGTATTTGAAAAAGAGAGTCCACAGGGCACATGCGACAACATTCCATGCTATCCATAAATATAAACTTATGACCAAACTGCATTGGTAGTACAAACTGCATACTTTCAATCTGACAAAACCACAACTTGTTTTGTTTAACATTGTGGTTGCTTGTGTGTCTTTGTTTATTTCAGATTTTCGCTGTCTGTCTTCAAACAGGTTTTCTTTATAAGTGTCTGGCTCGACGAGGTATATCCCCTGCAGTGCTTTGTCTGTTTACTCTGACAGACTGGTTTCACCAGATACTGTTATTTAAAGAGAAGCCAATGTATAGAGAGATGTGTGGCTTAATGCGTTGAAATAGCCTTACACTACTAGCGTTTGTCGTTAGAAACATCCAATATTTTCAATTCTTAAACAAACCTAATTGTAATACTTACTTTAACCTATGGAGTCCGCCATGTTCTTTTTCGATGACGTAAACTGGTTGCACCCACAGCTAGGGAGCAAAACTAAACACAGACACACTGACACACAGTTCTGTAGGATAATATACCATTTCTATATATATATAATGCTAAAATAGGAAAGAAAGAAAATAAAGACGCTATTTGGTGTATTACCATACATTTTAATATTGTCTTGCTGATACTGAACGCATTCTTCTTTTATGGCGGCAGGCTGGCTTGTGTCAAGAGGACATCGCGCCACCTACTGTCCCTGTGTGTTTATATATCTGATCTTATGTTTCATATTTTACTGTTATATATGGAAAACGTTTGTGTGCTTCGCCGTTGCGAAAGAGAACAGGTTTAGGTTGCAACCATTTGACATCACAGATTTTGACCGCAAAAAAATGGCGGCCTGCAAGTATTTTACTATGACAGTTACACTGTCTTTTATCTCACAATTATAAAGTCAATGCCATTGTTCATATATTAAGCCGTACATTGCTCGATGCCCAAGGATCCTTTTAACAGAAAAGTCATCAACTGTCAACTGCATGCTAATGTACAGTATGTGTCGAATGCGTCAAAACAATCCATTATCACTTTGTGTTTTAACAAAAATAAGACTGATCGATTCTGTTTTGGAATATCACATCAGATTTGTCTCTAACAATAACGCTTCCAAAGACTATTTAAGGACTTTGTCATACTTCGCGTTTATCTCAAATACCTCAAATGTCGACTGGTCAAAGTTTTAAACCTCAGCACCTCACCTGATTTGTTGATCAGAATTGTTTCACTTTCAATTGCTCAAACACTTGTGACAAATCTTTGGATATGAATGTATATATATTTTTTAGGATCTTAAGACTATAGCTGTGTGCTGTCAATCACTCTTTTTTGTCACATTGTTACTATATAATATTAATAAGTATCAGTTCTTTAAAACCACAATTGACAAATGTACTGTACATGTGTCCTATGTTGCGACAGCAAATATTTTGAAAATAAATTGTTAATAATATATTATTTGACATTATAATTATCATAAAAGAGATTTATCTTTATTGCTAGATTTTTTAGCTGTCACAGTATAGGACACTTTACGGTTTATTTGTCATCTACCCATTCTTAATTTTTACTCGAGGTGCAGTCTATATTCTAGAGGAATGGAACGAATAATTTATTTAGTTGTTCTGAGACAAACCCAGATTAATACTCTTAAAAACCATTCTGCATTCATAAAACTCTGTCAAATTCCCTATTCAAGTGAACTACATTTTCCTCTAGTGCCCTCTGGTGGATGCCAGTTGTATTGTGAGAGAGAAACTGAGGATTTGGGTTTTCATTAATTCATGAGAGAGTTCTGCATCCAGGATGGACCGATCTCACAAGCTATAAATTGACATTACACGGATAAACCTGGGTGCACTGGGAGAACATTAAAAAAACTGACCGAGAATTATCCGTAATTTAAGTTGTAGAAGAACAAAGTCTGTTCAAGTAAAGCAAACCACACACTTTAATTTACTCATAAATCACAAACCGCTATTCTAAAAACCCATTAGAGATTCTGGAGGGAAAACACGACTCATGCTAATCTTTTCTGAGTTTAAGGAGTACAAACCGAACGGTTGTCGACCTATACTGTAACAGCATCACGTCGCTCATACTCTGCACATAACATTTTTAAGGGTGTGAAAATAAAAGATATAGTGATCATCTATATTGCGTTGTATTGTGATCTGTAGCTCCCAGATGGCATAAGTGTATTACTGCACATATGATTCCCTGTCTTTCTATCTTTGTGTTAGAGTCAGTCCATCTGTGGCACCTATTCTGTTTATACTTGCTAGTGTATTTGTTCATCCACATGTCTGTTTATTTATTTGCCATGCAAATTCCTTGTTCAATGCATCTAGTCTAACATTAATATTTACTTAAGATTGTAGCCAATGTTGTCTTATCACTCGCCGTTCCAACAGTTTCGGATGGAATGTAGTATAGGCAAGTATTTGTCATAAGTCATCCGGCTGATGATGAGGAGTGCGAGGAAGATAGATGGAGAGGCTTTGAATGCATGTAATTTACTGTATCTCTGCAAACTGGCTCATGGCACCACAAGAACGTATACTATATTTCATTTGTTAAATTGCACGTTTTGACTGGTTGTCAAAAGAGGAAATGGTTATGTAACGACATCTACTGTACCAGCAGGTTATAACAGGTCCATGCTAACCAGCAATATTCGGCCCAAAAATATAATAATATGCAATACCTTTGCAAACATAGAGTTTACTCATGTGTCACTTGACTCAGACTTTAGGTGACGACATACGGTGAGTCATTGCTCTACAAGTTGCACGTTGACTTTGCTACTATTTGCAGCTCACAAAAACTGTGCAGCAAGAATCACAAACTATAAATGTATATTTTGTAATACGAATGAAGATTCATAGCTTGTGTAATAATTTACTTCAGTGGTTCTCAAACTTTTTTTGTTTTAAGGGCCCCTTTGTGAAGAGTGCATCGCTTTGCAGCCCCCCCCCCCAAATAAAAACGTATAATCTAGAATTTATGTTTTTGGTTTATAAAAATTCTATTCAGTGTTATTTTTCTGATGTTTGGATGCATAAAATATATGATACATTTCTAATACAACACAATCTGTGGGCCCCTGGATCCACCTTGGGCCCCCTTGTTTGAGAACCCCTGATTTATTTAGCTTGTTATCAGAAATAATCTACAGAAACTCTATTCTCTGCGGATGTGTAACGGAAGTTAAGTTTGGGCCACAAAAGCGTGCATAAAAAGCGTCTAAAACATTTATTTTACAACCCAACTGTTGGGTTTGTCCCTTTTAATTTTTTTATATTTTGCCACCATTTCATGAATTAATTTAGCTTTTGCCATATGGTGATCTTTTTTGGGTGTAGCCTTTAAAAATGTGTTACTACTGTAACTGGCCCACAACAACCCGAAAGAAGTCGCTTGGCACTGTGAAATTTGTAAACGTTACGTTTTAGTGAGACTCTTAACTTAACTTGTTTATTCAAATCATGTGATTTAGTTGTGAGGCCAAGTTTATTTTTCCATAAATTCTTGACATTTTAAGCAATACAAGCAATACAATGATTACATTACTGTGGCCGAAATGTAATTGTATGCCTAGCTGTGGGTATTTTGGTACATTTCATACATGTTATAGCAGACCAGGAGCGGATGGATAACACAGCATTTGCATACACTGTGCAGGAGATATTTGAGCTGTCCACAGCCGGCACTTTGGGGAAAAACTGTTCCGCTCGGGTATAAAGTAGGTTATAAAGTATAATCAAGACTCACGAAGAAGAGCTCTGCTGAAATCCATCACACAAAAATACAGCGGTGTACAAAAGCTGGGGGACACATTAAAAAGCTCAGACTTTATTGTTTTTTCATTTAAACCTGGAAATAAACAGAAAGGGTAGGATTTTTACATATCCAAAATGCATATTTTTCTTTGTATTAAATATGTATTATATAGATTAATATGCAAAATGTAAGTACTATAAATTAGTGGCAGTGACCGTATTAAATCCTTTGTACCAAATGTCAAATCCATTGAAGCACATGAGCTCTTTGGATCGTTCTTAGCTCATGCTGGGATGATACTGACCATCGGGTTTCGCACAAACTTCAATGCCAGCTCCGTTGCAAGCTCTCATTTATGCAAAAAAAGACAATTGTTATGCCGAGTTTAAAAGTGGTTTCAACATTTTAATTTGTGTGACTCTGGAAAATAAAAATAAAGATTATCCCAAAAAAACGCCAGAAAGTTAAAGACACTTCTAATCATGTTTTGTTTCACATTTCAAGCTGATGGTTTCTGGGATACTTCGTTACGCTAACAACTGCCAGTAGGCTCCAATCCATACTGCATACAAATTGGAGTTTATAAATTTGATCTTTATATATAAGAAGGACGTTCTTTGAGCTTTCCAATGATATATAGTTTGTCAGGATTCAAATGTAATTATATTGCATCAATTCAGTGTTTCATTGGAACGGTGACATATAGCAGCGTTGAGCATTTTTTTACTTTTTATGCCCACTCTTGTCATGAATTAACAAATGACTACTCTTTCATAATTTATTTTTGTAAAACACTGGTCAAATATGTATTCTGTGGTCTTACACCTTTCTAATGATATATAATGTGTTATGATTGGACTAGATTTTAGCTGTGAAATATTAAAGTAAACCTAGGTGTTCCAATATTGGAACAGTGACAGATAGAAAATAAAGTAAAATTGACTTTGACCCCTCTGTAGATGTACAGAAAAGTTGCAACACACACAAATGCGATTGTAATGTACTGTATGGACAAATCAGAACGAACAAAATATAAAAATTGAAATAGAAAACCTGTCTTTCTGAATGTGTATGTGTGTTGTTCCTGGCTGTTGTCGGAGCTGTGGCGTATCCAGGACACCATGTGTGCGTTGCGTCAGAGTATGTGTTAGGCCCACGCTCGCTCCAGATACTGGCTCCATAACCGTCAGAACAAAAACTGTACCAAATGCTCGCTACAGTGAGCCGCTCAGCTTCACAAAGCCAATCGCATGACCACAAACTAGTAGATAGCACCTGAATACACACACACATGAGCCCTCACGCAAACCCCCCATTAGATCCCCACGTTTCGTAATAAATCATTATCAGACAGTACAATGCGTCCCCTCCCTCAGCTTAATGGCTAGCTGACTTTTACAAATGTCTTTCTACACATCCTCCGGCCTAATGGCTAAAGAGCGTGGACACCAGGGTTGCGCCAACATTGTAAATCATTCAAGTTGGCGTCGAGCACCTCCATGATTTACACCCGTGGAGGGAGTGGGATTAAGCTTTAACGAACTCACTTTTGTGTTGTGGCGTGCTAAAATATGTTGTATTGACTTGCAACGACCTTGATGACAGTCTTTAAAGAAGTCGGAAGGACTGGATGGGAGCCAAACCGATTCCTGTTGAGATTTAGTAGAGTTTATTAGACTGTAGAATAAGTCTCTTTAAGATTTAGTCTCTGTATGACTAGGAGCGTAACGGCTAATCGAATTCGATTTAGAATTGGCTTTAATACTTAACAGCGAATCTTCGTACGTTTTGTGTGGTTGTGAAAGGCAACGTTTGTGAATCACGAGTTTGTGTGGGGTGCTTCAGGTGCAAATCTTGTGGGCAACATGTGGGAGACCTAAACAAAGCGTTTGTAACATCAGACGGTGCAGTTGCTGCATGTATTCATTTTCTGCATGTTTGTTTGATTAGGCTGATTTAACCAAGGGATCAGAGTTTGGCTGGTTAACATGGTCCACTTAGCCCCTGCCACTACCGAAATGCCTCACCGTCATGTGGGTGGAAAACATCTTTTTCCATTAACGGTGATTCAAAAGTCAAAATAGTTTTTTGCACGCAACACGAAGGCCCCATTGTACATCCGGCGCCAAGTGTATTCCGCTAGTTTCAGCCCGACGCAGTTATCATTTTCACGTCCTGTGCCACGTTGTTTAAAGATGACGTATCACAGGCAGTTTCTGCCAATCTAATATTAATTTTGAGTGCCTATACAGTAGTAAGATACGTCGTATCTTCGAAGAGTATTTAGTTTGATCAAATTTAATGAAGAGAGATACAGCTGTACGATTATTTCCGGAAAAACCCTTTTGTGTGCTGGTCTGAAAACGGGGTGTGTTCAGGCACACTGCTGTTGCCTTGCTATTTTGAGGCCGCTGAAACCGTCTAAATGGCGCAATATTTTGTTGTTATTTAAAGAGCGCATTAGTAATATGCACCTATCGGAAGGTGCACAACACGCACACATTCTGCTTATTACACACAGGGACGCGCAGCAGCACATACACCTTTTTAAATATGAACAATTAAAGGCCTAAAATGTAAAGGATCATTATTGTTTACTTCAATATGAATATCCGGCTTGTCCCGTAGATGGTCTGCTCGTAAGCGAGATCGTTTCCCTCCGCCATGAAAATAGTGAATGTGCCATGGAGCAAGTGCATTAGGCTTTAAAAGGGAATTGGAGATGAGACTTTTATTGGTTTATTTCACGTTACGCCCAAAACCAGTAACGTCTTAACATAATTTAACATTGGTATGTACTGATGATCGTAGAAGCATAAGAAACAGATGAATGCATACATACTGTTAATGTATTGCACATTATGCATCCTTCCTAGTCAAATGAAACACACAAAACTGATTAAAACCGTCTCTCCAACAATCATCAGGCAAAATCTTTTTATAAATGCAACACAAATATTGTGTTGGTATTTAGTGAAATGTTTTGTTGCTATTGAGAGCTCCATGAACCAGGTGTCTCCACGGTGGCGGCGAGATCAAAGTGTGTCGCAACTCTGTTTTTCAATGGCTCTGTGTTAAACCCTTTTGGACCACCCCCTTTTTTCCACTGTTAAACTAGCAAAAATGATACCGAACAACGGCGGTACCCATTGACTTGGTTTTGTGTCCATAAAAATAAAAGTGAAAGTTTACCGTCGTTGTTCGTTACCAACATTCTTTAAAATATCTGCATTTGCATTCTGCAGAAGAAAGTCATACAGGTTTTAAATGACAAGAGGGTGAATTAATGATTTTTTGGTGAACTCTTTAAGGTCTGTTTTGCACATGTAAGGTCTGATTACATCGAGTTATATTGATTAGTCACATGAAATTTTCGGCACGGGTGATTGGCTGAAAATAAATTGCCTGCAGAATCGACAGCCGGTTAACTTAAGCGTTCGGGCAGCTATTGACACGAATGCAAATGTTAAAGGGATAGTTCAACTAAATCTTTTTATCATTTACTCACCCTCATGTCATTCCAAACCTGTATGACTTAATTTTGCCTGCGGAACATAAAGGAAGATCTTTTGAATAACGCTGGTAACCAAACAACATTGGTCCCCATTGACTTCCATTGAACGGACACAAAACCACTGAGACTTTTATCAAAATATCACAGAATATCTTCTTTTGTGTTCCAGACAAGAAAGTCATAAACCGGTTTTGAATAACATGAAGGTTATTTTGGGTTGAACTATCCCTTTAAAAGCTCAATTCAGGTATTAGACCTCCATGGGTTTTACAGTTATTGCTGAAAATTGATTTGCAATTCAGATCATTATCTCTGCCTTGTTTGTGTTTTGTCAGTGTGCTTGGATTGATTACTGTTCTTGACTCTGGCTGCCTTATTAGTATAATTATTGGATCGACGCTTTACGGCTTTGCATAGCAAATCCTCTTTTAATGGATTCTCTATCTGTGTCGGAGTCTGATACGTTACAAGGTGGGTCAGGCAAGGCCGTTGTCGCACCGCGCGACTGTCAGGCTACCGGAATCGCTGAACTGCTCACACTGCACAATAATCTTTCTTGTCATCTGTCATGTCCCTGTCTTAGCAGCGCGCATACTACATGACACAGTGCAGACAAGGTACAGGAATTACAAGATCTTTGTCCAAGAGACTAACAAACTGAAGACTGTATTCTGTAACTTGGCAATGGTTCAAGGTACTCTAAAGTAGAAAATCAGTGTCAAGTATTATGTTAATCAACATGCCATGTGTAGTTTGATTAATATTCAATGTAAATTATTTTCAATCAAATGTTAGATGTTATCTATTTGTAGTACTTGGCATTAAATAGAGACGAAAAAAAACGAAGAATTCAATCATTATGATTTCATTTATTTCTGGTATTTAGAGATTGCACTGAATTGATTTCTAAATGTATATGTTTAAGATTTTTAGTTTAGAGATGAATGCATTGTCTCCCTTCAGACAAACCTGCAATGGACAGTTCTTTTTCAGTTTTTCTTACGGCAGAAATTGTCTGATCATAAGATGCCTGCTGAGCTTTAGATGTTACGCCGTGCTGTAATGCACCTTTCACCTGCCCTTGATCATTTGTATTCAGAGGAGCTCTCAAATTCTCTGCCCATTCGTCTCATTAATTGGATCATCTGAATTACCACCTTCATAAGGGAAATTATGCTATAAGTGTGGTGACTGGTAGTCACATTACAAAAACAGTAGTATTTTAGGACAGCATATGTTGTAAAACGCAGGACATATTGCAAACAAACCCGAACATGCGAATAGGGCTCTGTCCTGGAAAAAATAGGATGCCAAGTCCCCTTAAATGTGAAGTACACGGTACACCCTATTAAAATTTTGTCATTTGTGCAATTTGCTAAATGAACAAAACCTAGCTCATTATTTTGAATAGGCAAGGACCGTGCAAGTG
This sequence comes from Barbatula barbatula, assembly GCF_947034865.1. Classification (NCBI taxonomy): domain Eukaryota; kingdom Metazoa; phylum Chordata; class Actinopteri; order Cypriniformes; family Nemacheilidae; genus Barbatula; species Barbatula barbatula. Next base: position 22,926,559 of record NC_136771.1, read on the forward strand.
AGAGATTTTGGAGTTTAATGTAGCCATGTGCTGAAAATTGAAACACTGACAATCATTTATAATTTTGTTATTTTTAACAGCCAATTTTCGATCGGGTTTTGCTGATTTGTTCGCGCTGTGTAGCCTCCATATAAAAATATTGCAGCCCTTAGTCGACATTGCTACCACACTGTAAGAGACAGTTCATCCCCCCGAAAATCCATTACATTGTTTTCTTAATACCCTAAATGCCGTCTTAACAGTTCAATCAAAATGAAAAATTGTCATTATTTACTTGCCCCTAAACTTGTTCCACATCTGTGTACATTTCTTTGTCCTGATGAACACGGAGAAAGATATTTGCAAAATGCAAAACAGGTTTTGGCCACTATTGACTTCCATATGAGGAAAAATGACAATGGAAGTCAAAAGTGCCCCTGAATTATTTGCTTTCCATTCTTTAAAATATCTTCAAAATATCGTCTTCTGTGTTAAACAGAAGAACATAATGCGTTATACATTTTTTTTCTGTTGAGCACAAAATAAGATATTTTGAAGAATGTAGGAAGCCGAACACTTGTTGACCACCATTGACTACCGTAGTAGTTTTTTGTAGGAAATTTTTCATTGTGTTCATTAGTACAAAGACATTTATACAGATTTGGTAAATGTCTGTTTAAATGATGTACGAATTTCCATTTTTGGGTGAACTGTTCCTTTAATGTAGCAAGATTGAGGGTAATAAGAAACAGGGTTTTAGATAAATCTGTTAACTGGCATCCTTCAAAATGACTGACATCACATATGCATTTAGTGTCATAATGAATGTAGGGTCTAAAATTCCTAGTAAATAAATGACTCCGTTAAACAAAGACTTCAGATTTTTCTCAAGCGTTAGGCTATAACAGATTCTGTATGTGTACAGTATATGCATGTTGCGAGAGGTCATGCATGTATACGATGGCTCATGTGCAGTGTTGTTGTCTCTAAAGAGAGATGCAGAAGGATGTCTTAGAAGTGAGATTAGGAATAATTATTACTAATAAAGCCAATTTGCATAATTAAAGTAAACATCTCCTTGGCGTCGTGTTCTTAATTGTGCTCTTCTCACACTCCAATCTCTGTGGGATACAGTTTGAAGTGATTTGAATATACAATAATTAAGTTCGACGACAACATTGTGTTCTGTTTTGATGCACCGTGGTCTGGACAAAACCATCAATGCAAATGCAATTGCAAATCACAGCTTCCCTATTAACTTAATGTATGTTTGTGTGTCTGCGTGTGTGTGAGAGAGCACATTTGTCTGTGTGTGAAGGGGGGTGTAAATGTGTGTTTTATGTAATGTAGCATGGTCTGTTTGGTAACAAAAGTGGTGACACTGACAATTGGGTTACCATGGAGACAGAATTTTCCCACTTTTTTCGTGCTCATGACAGACTCATGCAAACCTCTCTTGCATTTCGTCTTCACTCATTCGCTTGTTAATTTTGTTACTTATGCACTTCTGCATGTTTTTGGTTCTGCATTTGTGTTTTTGAACTACAACGTATGATGATGATAAACTGTAAACGTGTTTAATGTCATTAAACAATTAAGGTTGTACATTTTCGGATGCGGGTAAATAATGATGCGTGTTGAAACCGTCCAAGAAAATGGCTCGCGGTAACTGATGAAGTCTTTCAGTTGCCAAGGAAAAAAACGGTCTGAAATGTAAAATACATTGCAAATAAACGTATCTTTGAGTGACACATAATAAATAAAACATAATTTATTAATCAGTGTGTTACAAATACTCTGGAGCTTCTATAGTGTTCCCATGCACACAGTAGACCACAAATACTGTACAACTTTATTAAAGTAATACTGAATTCAATGAGTAATTTTTTCTCTTCTGCATTTAGATATTGCGTTCTGTCTGTTACAAATTTTATGTTTCGTTCTGTTACAAATTTTAAGCAAGAATGTCATGTCATGTGGGATGTCAACCTAATGTGCTAAAATCACATTTGTATAGATATTTTATTGATAGGAGTACATGAATAGAACCGCTAATGATATCTCATGAACTCATATCAACTACAGATCTGATTTTTCTTGGTTCAGATGTCCCTGCTGTCACAGATCTTTAATACGTAATGACAATGTTCGTTAAACTCTGTGAGAAAATTAATGATAGTCTACTGAAAGCCGTGACACAAAAATAAGAGCCCTTCAATCCTGTAACATCATGGATAAAACACCCCAAATTAGCAATTTATAAAGCCCATGTTTGAAAAATCTCAAAGCCGTTTTTGTATGCGGTGAAGTTTCTATACAAATGTAAATGGTTTGGTCATCATACAGATATCAAGCCTGTCTTCAGAGAGCAAAACAAACAATTCTGACAAATAGTTGCATATGCTGACAACTTCGAATGCAATGCGGAAATCATCTCTTCTTGCCAAAATGAATCAGAGCTTCAGTCATAGACATGTTAACCGCTCAAGCAAGCAGATAATAGGCATGGGTTTCCAAACTTAAGCACACACACATGAATTGCCTATACACCCAACTAGTAGTAGACATTCAAGACTCATTAAAAATGTTGTCACTGGACTGTAAAAAGAACGAAGCACTTTTCCAGCCTTCAGTCTGAAAATCAAAATACTGTCTAGTGGTTTACGGCTCAATATCTTCAGGTGCATCTTTAAAAACATTGTGAGCAAAGATTGTGAACATGTATAGTTTATTTACATGCCGGGCTTGGCTTAGTAATGGGGATGTATCGATAATGGTAGTGAATGTGCAACAAATAAATATTTACAAGGCATTTTAATGTGTTAAATGTTCGAACTGTGTTATCAGGTCATGTGTTGCGATAACCCTTTACAATAAGGTGTATTTGTTAAGAATTCGTTTATGCATTAGCTAAAATAAACTTACAATGAACAATACTTCTACGGCGTTTATTAATATTAATTCATGTTAATTTCAGCCTTTAATAATACATTATTAAAATCAAATGTTGTCACTGTTAACATTAGTTAATGAGCCATGAACAAACATGAATATATCGACATGAGCTAACATTGCAAGCATTAATTAATGCAGAAAAACTCAATTGTTCGTTGTTAGCTAATGCATTTACTAATGTTAACTAATAGCACCAGACACAACATTTTCTGGTGAAGGTATTGGGACAAGAATCAGGCCGGTTGGTCTGTACAAGCTGTGCAAATTCCTAATGAAAATAACTTAGTTAAGAAACTTCAAAACATATCCCGTGTTGTTTTAATGAAGTAGGAACCACCAATTGCACCTAATGTGTTGTGAAGTCTGGATGACTTTAAATAGACTCGCATCAAACAGTTTTCTTGAGAGTGAGTGAATGATCACAGCAGTAAAAGCCATAAAATCATTGGATTTAATTGCATGAGCTGGGGATCACCAAAGGCTCTCGTCGAGTTGGGTTCCTACAGGGAAATTACACAGCCGGGAGCGTCTGACTCATAACGAACCACCAATTTCGGGACAAACAGAGCAAGCCCAAAAATCACAGTTTTCATTGAGAAAGACAGGAGTCGGTTGGTTGGATTGTTTTGCTCTCTTTCGCACGTGGTTTTGCAAAAAAAATGACTTGTTCACCGAGGCGTCTTGTGATTGAGAATCTTCCACGGTTTTGACGCGACCGTCGCGCGCAGGGACTGTTAATGGTTCTCATTATCATTTACGACTGTATGCATGTGCAACGCAATGTGTGAGTGGGAGAGAGAGAGAGAGAGAGAGAGAGAGAGAGAGAGTTTGTGGCGGAAAAAAAGGTCTGAGGGAGTCAACGTTTATTCGATTCGTGGAGAGCGCATCTGAAACCGTTCCGAAAAGTTGCGAGCGTATATCGACGCGCCTCAAGCGCATAACCAAATGCCTTTTTAAATTGACAGCGCAACAGCATAATGAAAGATGAAATATGCACGAAACAATATCCACAGCCCCGTACAACATACGTGCACGTTTTATTATAGAGAGTAAGGTAAGCGAGTCGAGTTGTATTTGGCGTGGAGCGCGTGGGAGGCATTGGCAAGCGCAATTCCGCGCTGAGATGTTAAGGAGCGAATACGCGCTCGACACAGTTTTGACTGCGCCGATGTCTCTATCCAAAATAGACCCCAGCACCGTTACCGAAGAATAAACCGGCGAATTGTTGTTTTCTCCAGTGATATTGACCGTCAAGAGGAGGCACGCGGACCTGTTCCACCGGCCCCGTTGCGCAAAGCGACCGAGACTCAAAAATAGAAGAGGAAAAAATAAAGGGGGAAAATCCATTTGGATCGTTGAATTTCGACCGTACCATTGAACGTTTTTCCCTTTCCTTTTTTGGCGGATCGCTTTAAGGAATGGTCACGGTAAACGCAAGGGCACCGATGGAATTGCGCCGTTGAGAGCGCGGAACTTGACGGATTTGTTTATAAAGAAGGAGCAAGGTTATACAATGAAGAGTGGGGACACGGCGTAATTCCGTACTTGGAAATGCATAACCAGGACACCAGGTGAGTTGTTTTATTTTGACTTTATATACAATGTTGATAAATGTGTTTGTTTTGCATAAATGAGGGTTCGTGTTCAAAGGGAAGTCGTTGGAGCTTAAAGCGTCTGCTTATTTTTGTGACGGTTGAAATGATTTTAGCCGCCTTGATGCGCAACACCTGCTGCGCGAGCGAGCGCCCTACATAGAGACAAATCCAGCGCGCGTGAGGGGAATACCTCACCGGGCGTCATTTATACACGCCGGGCGTCTCGCTTACCTACTTATCCCTTACTGTCTTCTCAAAGCTGACTGACGCTGATCATTTAATACCCGTTATTAGGTGTCGCTGTCAGTCTACGAGGCCACTTGTGAGATATTTGGTTCTGTGCGGGGGAACCGTTACGCGTCCACGCAGATCAGTTTGCCCGCGAGCTCGTCGCTGTGCCAATTCTTTCCTCGTTCCACCGAACGCGATGGATAAGTTAGACAAAAACACGCCGAATAATCAGTTGCCACGTATATCTTAGCCCAGTTTAAGGATTTTGACTTTCTTTCAGAACACCGACCACTTAAGCTCCTGTCAAGGTGTCTCACCGAAGGTCTGAAAATGCGCCCGGGAACGCGCCTCCGTCTCTGTGAGGAAATCTTCGTGGATGAAATTCACAAAACGTCGCTCAGTTTCGCAGATGGCACATTTCAACCTGGGCGAGTTTTCTTCACTGACACCTCGTGACACGCAAGGTAAGATACGTTTTAAATATTTAAGGTTGGAAAGCGGTGCGAAGCGACTCGAGGGGAGATGCGACAGGGGGCGCCGTTGCTTCGCGCATTCCGCCGACACGGGGAATGGGGACTTGCAGATTTGGGTGCAGTCACGTTGTCCAAACACATTTTTGATGTTTTCCTCTTGTTTATAGGACCAGACCTGAAATGGTCAAATGGTCTTCCCTGCAAAGGAGGACGTAATGCACACGGACACGTATAGAGACACAGGCGTATCTGTAGACCATAGACCTTTTTCCAGGACCGAAATGCATCGCGTTAGATTTTTACATTTGCGGTCAACTGTTGGAATATCTTTAACGTAAGATTAGTGAGTAAGCAAACAGGTTGGTCAAGAAAAACAGGTAGTGGGGGTTAGGAGGTCCTAGTACAGGTGTGTATTTTGAAGAGTATACTCATGGCTGTTGACCCCTCCACCCATCCACACAGTCAAACTCCGAATTCCACCCACAGCCTACACGCTCGCTTGGGAAGTCATCTCAGCGGTGATGTTCTGCTAACAGAGGGGCCGGTCTGCGCTTGGCACTTTACGCTGTGGTTTTGAATCAGGAAAGATGGACCGTGACAGACCATCAGATCTGCGGTCCGTATACTTTTGGGCATATACTCGGCAACGTCCAAATCTTGCTCGTAAAAAACACTCATTGGCAAAATGTTTCTGGCAGCTTTGCTCAAATTTTGATGGGTAAGAAGCCATGTTGTTGGTTTTTTTGGGGTGAAAGTTAAAAGTCTTTGGACATTTGGCTGCCTTTCAACTATATGGGTTATGGGTATAGGTGGATATCTAATGTGCTTGAAAACAAATCATATAAGCGCATGAAGAATGAGGTGGAGGAGATGCAGAGTGATGCCTTGCATTTGCAAATGCTAAGTGCCACTCCGGGTTGGGCTTAAGGGCATGGGGGTTTTGGTGGGATAGCTCAGCGAGTATGCCAATTATGGACGGTAGCGAGTTTACTAAATGAGAAAGTTACAGGGCAACAGAGGACTGTCTCTCGAATCGCTAATGGGGTCATTTAGGCATGTACTGCTTATGGACCCTCACAAACAACCAGTGCAACCATCAAGAAAGCAATTAGGGTAATTATGTGATTGGTACTAATGAGTATGCTTCACAATGCATCTGAAAGTTTTAACTGTCAAACGCTAACCCGTTTAGTGTCTGTTGTTATTGTTTGCCAACAATTGGCAGCGCATCAATTCAGTTTTGGTGTTGAACAAGTCCTCGCTCCATGTATGCAAATATTCCAGTTTAGGAGGATTATGCAATAAACCGTCAGTAAGCATCATCATCTTTTACACAAACATCATGATTCTTCTTAAAGTGTTGTAAGGAATTATCTTTTGTGACATGCTACAGTATACCGCATCAGTTGTGCCATTTTAATGATCACTTTTCTAATTATCTTACTATGTATGCTGTTGTTAGCGACAGGTGATTTGTAAAGGTTACTCACAGCTGTTAGGTAGGAATTTATACAACTTTTAGTATTATTTATGGCGGCGTTTAGTACTTTTACTTTTATACGGCAAGCAGCTTTGACATCTGGGGATTCATCAGTTGTGAAAAACAAGAAAGTGCGAACTGATGTGTTCGGGGATCTTCTGTTCGGTTCGCATTACGGGAGGTTCCATGAGAGATAACAAAACAGGAGACTCGTGGCCAAAACTCCATTTGAGCTATTTGGGTCTATTTATATTCTTATTTGTTGCGTGCTATATATCAGACTCATCCGCGCAGTTGAGCAGTTTCGAATCACAACACAATTCCTCCGCACATCACCTGCAGTAGCAATTACAAACTGAGATGGCGACAAAGAGGCCAATCCTACGTAGTGCCACTTTAAAGGAGTAGGTCACCTTCAAAACACCCTCTTGTCATTTCAACCATGTGTGACTTTCTTTTTTCTGCAGAACACAATAGAAGATATTTTGAAAAACGTCGGTAAAACATTTGATCCCCATTGACTTTGGCATTGGTTTTGTGTCCATTGAATAGAAGTCAATGTGGAGAGGTTTTTTGGTTCCCAGCATTTTTCAAAATATCTTCTATCTATTTGGTTTCGCTGAAAAAAAGAAAATCACACAAGATGAGAAAATTATGATAGAATCTTCATTTTGAAGATGAACTATTCCTTTAACTGTATTTTAGGAGCTCAGCATTTTTCTTATACTTTAATATATTATTTAATATGTACTTTAAGAATACAATACAACTTTCCTTATTTAATTGTTAAAAAATCTCTGTAAACCAAGTTCACGTCCATGTTATTTTTCAGCTACCTATATGCATGTAAAAGTATGCATCTGTATGCATACATTTAGTGTAATACTCCAGGGTAAGATTGGTTTGTATTAGGATGAGTATTTGTGAGGTTTTGTGATGAGCTCCATCTTTTCTTGAGGACTGGTGATATAAAATGGTAGTGCTCGCTGCAGCTGTTGGTAGCACATTCTTATCACATCATTTAGTGCTGAGGATCCCAAACAAACTCACAAAATTCAAGCAAGCCTGTGGGGTTTATTTCATTTTATTGATTTACGTGTCATGATAAATTCAGAAAAATGACATGCGCTTGGAAACCGATGCTATATACTAATACACATTTATGTTATATATACTTTTGATTTTGTCTGTGGTTGAGAATGTTTTAGTTCTTGGTAACAGAGTTGGCAAACAGTATATAAGCAGCATGATATTTGAATATAGTTAACTTTCAAGTCCTGACCTTACATATTTTGGTTTGCATAGTCTTCAGAGTACTTTATCATCCGTCGTTGGTGGCTAAAGGCCAGAACTATGCTTGTCAAATGCTTGTCGGTGAATGAAATTGAGGTACAAAAATGACTGATGTCTAAACTCCAAGAAGGAACGAGATGTATCCAGTGACATTTCTGATACTGAGAAGTTGTGAAAAAGTGAATTTGATATCTGTATCAAAGCTTATAGTCAAATTATACCTATACTTTACCCACACCTTTTCAGTTTTTATTCCATTCAAATTCATGTCATCTTGTGCCTTTTTCTAACATTATCACAGAAAAGAGCAAAGTCACACAGGTGTGGAACAGTCTTTGGAAAGTCTTCCTTATCTGAAACGTCTGTTCATTTCATGAATCTCTCCGCTTATGAGCTGAAGATTTGAATCGCATGTGTTAAATATGGAAGACCTACAAAACGTGCAGTGCTGTGGGTCCCCAGGACCAAGATTAAGAAGCACTATATTTTAAACACAGCAACATCCATACAGAGGTCGACATTTACATTCAATCTCTTGAGATTGAACCATCTTTAAGTGCGCCGTTGTCAGCGCATTAAACGTAACCATGTGTAAGCTGTTCCTCACTCATGAAGTTATAATGCATTTCAGTTCATCAATTATTACTATAATTTAGGAGACAGCCATCTGGAGTCATCCAAGCTTCAAGCACAGCCCAGAACTGTAATAAACTATTGAGGAGTCCTATCGTTTAGGCAGGCCATAGAAATACGACCACATTGATATATTGTAAGACGGTAAGACAGTACATCAGAGTTAATTGGTAATAAGTGAACCGCTGTTCCATGAAACTATTTAGACTAATTGAAAAGTATTGACTTTAAATGATTGAGTAAAGATGAATGGAGTGGCATGCCATCTTAACCTTTAAAAGCTTGTCCTGCGCTTTCGCTTCCCATTTCCTTTCAGTCCACTCATTGAATCTTTGCGAGCAAAGTAATGGGGTGGATGAAACGTATGTCATTGCATTGTTCGATTTGATCTAATTTACTGCCCCGAGCCAGCTTTGCTGAAGCTTTAGGGCACAGTTTGGTATTTGTGAGGCGCTGTGATTGTACAAATGTAGCTTATTCTCAAATGTTTTATCTACACAGGGGCTGAAGCCAGGAATGATGGGAGCTGTAGTCCGGTTCACAATCTTATGGGCTTTCCTGGGTTGGTCGCAGGCTGCAGAGAAGCCTCCATCCTTAAGCGTGGCTGTGATTCTAGGCCAAACCCCCGCTGTATCCGAATCGGCCATGCGTCCGGTTCCAGGGGTAGGCTCGCCGCTGGAAGTGAACGTACTAAGCGTCCAGGTGAACCAGACGGACCCGGGAAGCATGCTTACGCACCTGTGTGAGCTTATGTCCCGTCAGAGATTGCACGGGCTGGTTTACGGAGACGGCACGGATCAGGAAGCCGTGGCGCAGATGCTGGACTTCGTTTCGTCTCAGACGTCAATGCCTATACTGGGAATTCATGGTGGAGCTGCGATGACCATGGCGGAGAAGGTAAGCCTGCATAATTTCTTTGCGGTGTGCGTTTTTTGTGTATTGAACTCTTATATTGGTTCTGGGTTTAATCTGGCATCTTATTGTATTTTCAACTGGACTTTGCAATAAAAACAAATGAAGCTGGCATACTGTTATAAACAAACAAATCGCTTTCTGCATTTCAGCGAACCACATTAGAATATTTTATAACATCTGATATGAATCTGGTGTGTTCCCCCAAGAGAAAATTTGATATCAAACATTCAGTGCCACGTTTGGGATTGTCCAGTGATGTGGCGTTGAAACAAAACACTATTCAGATACCTGGCAGATTGTCTTTATCACTGATGCCATCTGCATCAGACACAGCCTCACTGGTAGCCAGTCTTTCTGTCACTGTCCCTCGCCTATTTGTTTTGTGAAAAGTTGGCAGGGAGCTGTAGTCACAGATGTGGGGGTGTGACAGAATACCTGTGGCTGGATAAGTGACAGACTTGTCGCTTACAGTTTAATGTAGTAGCCAGCAAAGTTTATGATTATGTCTTTATTTCAGACGTGAAGCTGCTGATGTGTACTTGATGTTCATTATGTTAACAAATATCTACATTTAACTATTAGGCTGTTTCTAAAAGCGTTCTTCCCCTAAACCGTAGGAACCTCTCGCTAGCGACCATGTCATCCCGTTGCATCATTTGGCTGAGTTCACTTCAAACTACCCTTCCAAATACTGATTTGATAATTTTAAGCCGTGATGAAATAACCTCAAAGTGGCTTTTGCTGTTCTGTCAAAGCACATTCTTGAGGACGGGCTTAAACCACAAATCGCTTATCGTGCGTTCATTTTCTTGCAAAACGTTTCATTTGGTGTGATTAATAGTTTCGCTTTAGTGTTCAGTTTTGGGTAATGGTAAACGGTTAAAAAATTGTGTTGAATTATCGTTTTGTTATAGTGACATCCTCCATTTCGACACGTTAAGTCCCAGTGGTGCTGGAGAGCTTGTAGGGTAATAATTGAAGAGGCTCTTATGGATGGAAGTCAGACGCCAAGGCTGATGTGAATGAAACTCAAATAATAAGAGGCCCCCTGCTAGCGGTTTCCCATAACACATCAGTTACTTTCGATGCTCAAGCTGAGGCATCGGAAGTGCAAAATATTCCTGGCACAATGGATTTCCCGGTCTGACTCTTTATTTTAAAGAGTTCCTTAAAGAGACCGTTCACCTAAAAATAACAATTCTGTCTTAATTTACTCGCCCTCGAGTTGTTCCAAATCTCTATAAACATCTTTGTTCTGATGAACAAGGAGAAAGATATTTGAAGGAATGCCTGTTCTTGCCACCATTGACAACCATAGTAGGAAAAATTGCTTTATAAATTACTTTGTTAAACAAAAAAGAAAGACATCTTAAAGAATGTAGAAAAGCGAACAGTTCTGAGGCACTTCTGACTACCATTGTATTTTTTCCTTATATGGTACACTGGATATTTTTTAGTGTACTACTGGTAGAAAATTACTAGTACATTTTCCTTTATTTTACGTACATTTCAGTTAATGCCAGAATGCAATTTAATGCAGTGCAAAATGTAAAATACAGGTAAAGCAACTGTAAAAATGTATACGGAAAATTCCTTCAGTATATTGTGCCATATTTTTACAGATTTATTTTTAGTGTAGTCAATGGTGGCTATGAACTGTTTGGTCACAAATATTTTTCTCTGTGTTCATCAGGACAGAGAAATGTACACAGATTTGGAAGAACTTGAGGGCGAGTAAATGATGACAGAATGTTTATTTTTGGATGAACTTTAATGTATATAAAATTCTAATTATAGCAAAAGGTAAGCTTTGCACTGGCAAGGAAAAAAAGAGAAAAAAAGGTAAAACTTTTTTCTTTTACTCATGTAATGTACCTCTGTGCTTTGTTCAAGTTCCATCGCATGTTGTGTTTCTATGAGCTCTGAAAATGTGTGTGAGGGTCCTGGAGGATGCTTCGTTCTGCTGTGCGCCCACATTTTTTCTTTTCACATTATAAAAAATAGACAAGAAGGGACATGTCTTTTTACCATGTTTCCTCCTGCCATATGGAAGGAAAGGGCAGAGAGGATTCGCACGTGTGCACTAACATACACTGAGGGGGCAAGGCGGAATAGTCGATTAACTTCTTTATGTGGTTTGCATGCTCGACTTCTTGAATGAGGTCTGGGAAAATGTGGAAATGTGTTTAGGATTCATATGAAGGGACTGAGAGAGAGTAGATGAGTGTGTAAGAGAGTCAAGCCTGCACAGTTAAACACTAAAGCTGTTTTCTGCCCCATTGAAGCTGCTTTTAGCCCATCTGTATTGGAGAGGGGCATTATGGGAGAACCGAGTAAAATCGAGGTATTGACATGAATTAAATATGTAACATTCACTCGCTCACACACTGGCATGAGGACACGCACACACAGTCCCTTTCTCTTCCGCTTATTTTTTCTCCCACTCGCCCTAAAATTTTCTTTTTGTTCTTTGAACAATAGACGGAGTTTCGCATTGACAGATTAGATCATATGATGTCACCAATTGTGCCAAATTAAAGCTTAGTAAAACACATTCACGCACGTAAAAAACCCAAATGGATGGGGAAACAACTTTCCTTCGTGCTTATGAGACAGTTTGATGATGTCATGGTATTAAGAATTCGATGATGTCAACCATAATAAATCTTTTAGTGCATCCGATCTGTGAATGTCACATACTGTGGTTGAGTTTTCAAGCAGGAATCAGACCACAGAGAGTCTATCGAAAATGTTTGTTTTATTTTACATATGAAAAAAAGTAACTGATTTGTTCCTTTCCTGTTTTAAGCCCATACATTTCTTGGGGTAAAAAATAAATAGAATAGAAATGTTCTGTTCTGGCAAAATGTAAGCATTAGTCCGTTGCCCACGAGCCTTTTTATCCAAGAGGCCTTAAGCTGTGTCCAGTGACTCATTTAAAACACGCAAGCGGCATCTTCACTTCATACCAAATAGATTTCGGTCCAATTTTATTTAAGCGATCAAATAAATTATCAAAATGGGTCACCGCATAAAGATTGTGTGTTTTAAAGATGTGCTACAAATAAATCTTGGAGTATTGTAACCTGATTTAAATAAAACTCTATTTTAAAGTACAAATTCTCATTCGTCCCATTCTCCCAGTCTGTATTTGAAGAAGCACATTAAATTGCGTTCAAGGTCACCGCTGTAAGGGACAAAGGTCACCGGTGATAATGGTTGGGTATAAACTTAGTGTACACGAGACATATCATTACTCCAGAAACAGGCGGCAGAATGAAGTTTTAATTCAGTTTGAGAGGTTGAAAAGACTTTGGAATGGTTTATAAATAATGCAGTGGTCAAGTGCCCTATTATACGTTTTATTCTAGTCTCCAGACAATATAACTTTGACCACAGACATAAGTCGCGATGACTCACAGCTGTTCGCTAGATTGACTCGCATTGTGAATTGGGTTGGTGAAGGAATCATTAGGAGATCAAATCCCTTGCGGAGACGTTGTCACTTTCAGGTTTACCGCAAAGTGCCTATTTTACGTGTGGCGCTTTGAACTATAGGATCAGAAAAATGCAGTACAGGTCTTTTCTTGGAAGATAATGCTTTCAGAGCTTTGTTGTCAAGTTTCAATCTTTTCTTTTAATCTCCGCAATCCCTCTATATGTGAACCTTGATTACCCCTTCCATATCTCTCCCTCTCATTCCCTTTTATTTTCTTCTTTCTGACTTCCTTCGGGGTTTATCAGAGTAGAGGGTCTACACAAAAGATCCCTTTCCCTGCCAGACCCCCAACACGTCCTTTTTTATTTTCTCTTGCTGTTCCTCTCGCTGATTCTTTCCAGTGGGTTGTAGAGGACAATTGGGTAACATGGAGATTGGTGGCTGCATTCAAGACCGAATGAGGTCATTTTCCCTCTTAGTTCTGCCTTCACAGGAGATGACGGTCTATATATATATATATATATATCTCAATGAGAGAAGATACTTGAAATACCTTTGAAAGCAAGAGCTTTTAAGAGCTATGTTTAGATTCACTATTCCGAGGTCTTCTGCGTTTAGTGCGACACTAACTTTATGAATATTGTATAGTCCGGTAGACACACAGGCTAATTCGTTTAGAGCGAAGCGTTAACCTCATAATTTATAGTTTTCTCGGATTTGTCGTGGGCCAGAGGCTTCCATCGTGCGAGGGTTTACAAGCGTGAAAAAATGAATTATTTAGATAGACAATGAGAATGTGAGCCATTGCGAAAATTAGCTAAATCTGATCATATTTCTGCAGCTTGTTTTCTTCGGGAAAAAGTCACTGCTGAATACTTGTGTGTGGAATATGGATTATGAAGCAATTAACTTTGCTGAATCTATTCATTTATTTGCAGCTTGTTTTTTTTGGAAAACCAGTCACAGATGTAAACTGATATATGGATCAAATCTACCAGATAAATATCTACTGTATGTAAAGCTTCTATGTCTAATGCATGTCCCAACACTGCAGGGAGTTGTTGGTTTAATATAGTTTTAGTTCTATTGCAGAGGTTTTGTCTAATATAGATGAGTTCTGGGAAATAGATTTGTCTATTATTTCTATAATGCTTGCAATGTTGTTTAACATATAGTTTTAGTCTTAGCCCGTGCTATGTGTCTTTATTGTTTATTGTACACACTTTAGAATTTGGCAATTTAGGATTCACGCTTAAAGACATTATTGATATGCTCAGAATTCAAAATCACAGTGATGGTCATTGAAATATTTGCATGCCTGATGTGGAAAAGGTACAAAAATGTGATGCTAAAGTAGTACTACTTTGAGTTAATTTTAAACAACCACGTTTTACTTTAACTTGAGTAGATTTTTTGACTGATTATTTTACTTGTACTCAAGTAAATTTCATCAAAGTAAACGTAACTTGGTTATTTTTTAAATGCGGGAAGGGGACCCTTTCCTATTTTGTGCAACACCAACAATAGTCATATTGCCTAATGGTATATATTAGAATGGGTTACCACTGCACTGCAACAAATAAATAATTATTTTGTCTTGATTTGCAGAAATTTCACAATCATGTAGCAGAAATATGAACTAAACAATTCTTAAGGCATAATTTTGCTTCTGAAGAAACTGTATATTGATTTAAGAAAGATTTTGTTCAAAATTCTCATTAGTTACCAATGCAACAAGGGTACCAGCGTTATTTAAACAAATGTTATTTATATTACCGCTACATTCTTGCACATAAGGATGTTTTAGATACTTTGCACAGCGTCCATAATCCTGTCTTGAAGCTGAAATGGTTGCTTAAATATGGCCAATATGAACTCATTGTCTTCAGCGGTTAGAGTTTGATGGGTGCACCTTTAGGACAGGTGTACTACCGAAGTCTAACTTCTCCGTCTCCGTCGCTCTTCTGGTATTGGCCCAAACTCATACTCGCATAATCCACAGGAGTAATTTCCATTTTCGTTTTTTCCCTTGAATGTTTTCATTATTTGTTTTACTCCGTAACGGATGTGATTTTAAATATAGCGAAGTACAATATTAGGCCTATAACTATAAGAATGTACTGTACTCTGTAACCCTGCAACAAAACACCTCAGTAATAAGTGTCATTCAACATTATAAGCCAAAAATATGAATAAATGAAAACTGTTGGAAACTGTCGTGCAAACGAACGACGTGTTGTGGTGCCATCGCAAAAAGGTAAAGAAATCTACTTATGCTTTTTCTTGTCCTTATGTTTGCCCAATTGCTTCCATTGTTTACCTCATCTGTAAGTCGCTTTGGATAAAAGCGTCTGCTAAATGACTAAATGTCTCGTGGCCGGGATGCACAGAACATACTTTGACAAGTTGTTTAGTGCAGGGAACTGCGTGCACGCGACCACTGTATGATGTCAAAGGATGTTGTGATCTGTGGGGCTACTGTCAGACCGCCAATCTGAAGTAGACAAGTTACCGACTGGTAAAGACGCTTTCAAGCTGAAATGTAATCTGGTGTTGCAAGTTCCGTGCTTTGTCTTTCTCTGACACTTTAAAATGCTCCACACACTCCCGACACGTTTGCTGCATTAATAAAGCACACGGGTCGCTCTCTCTTTCACTCTCTCGTTGCTGCTTGATCATATCATGTTCGATCAAATTGATTTGGCCATTTCACTTATTCGGCTTGCCGAACATTCGGTGCATCCCTATTGCCAACAGTATTCATAGCCTAGTATAGAGTACAGAACTAACCCCAATGACTCAATGTCTCATTGATTCAGTTTGACCTTTTCCATTAGATTACATAAACCCTTGAATTCTTAGATTTTTATGGAAACACATCACTGTACATTTCTCTACCTGTCATGATCACATATTGCCATTGATGACTTGACTGGTATACGTCATTTCGCAATGATATGTTTTGACATTATCTATGGTATGTTCTCTGTTCCGTCATAGAAGGACGAGTAATTCACTCTGCACTGTAGCTAAAAATACTTTGGCATACTGCGCCCGCCATTGCTATCTCACTGCGTTATTTAAACAGGTTATAACACCTGAAGATTGTCTAGGCTTGACAGAACCCTCTGAAGTGAGGTAAAAATGCCACCGTAGCTGTGTTTTGGTCTTGCACAGATAGATGATACAGTGGCTCGGTAGGAAGATAGGCGGCCAACGGTATCAGGAAATGACACATTGGTTTCAATCGCATTGCCCACATGCTCAGCGTGTTAAAGCATGTGATTTAATGTGAAGGCTGTAAAGATATGCCTTTATTGATTAGGTTTCACAGAGGAAGGAATCTTAATATATTATTGCAAAATAAACCTCTTCAGGCTCATGATAACAATCATTCACCTACATATAATAGTTTGATGGTTAAACATAAGTAGCATGCTTGACCTGCAATTTAAATGGATTTGACCACAAAACATTTTGCATCTGCGTCTATCGCCTGTACAACGCACCTTGAAGAGCTGCATGTCTGCCTTTCGTTTAGATACGGTTTGATAAAACAGTGATAAATTTAGAGAATGTCCATATTTGTCCATATTTGGTTATAATGGTCTAGCAGTCATCACATGATCAAAGACTGCCTGGCGTAGGATTAGATGTCGAAATGTGTAGCTGTTCAAAGCGCTGGGCCATGGTAGCTGTGTGTGGGACTGATCGCTTCCAATGAATCACTTCTGTACTCATGTCTGTTCAGGCAGGATCACATTTCTCCTTTTCTCTTTCCCAACTGCATGTCAGTGCGTGTTTTATTTTGTTTTTAGATTTCATTATTATAGCGGAAACGTTGAGGTCTTATGCTGTTAGAAACAAGGTCCTTTTTAATATATCAAGTGTTTTTATAATGTCTCCTGTAGAGATCTCAAGAATGTGTGGCGTCTGTGCCATGTTCAGTAGGATTTTATCAACCACACCAGCCGGTACAAAAGCATCAAGAGATGGGAGTTGGGCCAGATAGTAAAAAGGTTCCATTAAAGGTCCTGAGTATGATATTTAGCGGCATCTATTGGTGAGGTTGCAAACTGCAACCAACGGCTCACCCCTCCCTTTCGAAGCACTACAGCGGCTGACACAGAACTACGATGTCGTCACGGTTTCGCTTCTTTGCCGAAGGAGATAACGTATTGACGAAAAACGCTGTGTAGAGCTGGTTGTCCATTTAGGGCTACTGTGGAAACAACATGGTGAATTCCATGTAAGGGGACCCGCGGTGTATGTAGATAAAAGATAGCTCATTCTAAGGCATTAAGAACATAGCGTTTCATTATGTAAGGGCTTTATACACCTCTGAAGACAGTATATGTATTATATTGCGTTTCTTTCAATAGATCCTCCAAAACATTAAACACGGCACCTCATTATTTTTGGTGATGATAGTGAAGCAGCATTACACCCTTCATCTTAATATATGTCTTATTTTTTAATTTGTTACAAAACCATCCACGCACTGGTGCTTTGAAGAGTTCATAAGACCAATAACCTGATCTAAAGAACCTTTAATGTTAACACCGCATCGACTGATCTTCAGAAAATCATACAGCCAATTCAATAACCCAGTCGAGTGAAAAATGAAAAATGATTCCTGATCAGCACAAGGTTGCTTACTGGATCTAAGGTGCCGCACAGAACCATCGAAAAACCTTCATTTTTTATAGAGATTATCTGAAAAACCCTGCACTATACACAATTGTGCCCTTGAGCGAAGCACTTGAGCCTCATCCGCTCCAGGCAGACTCTGGTTTGGCTGACCTTGTCCCTCATCCCCTTCCTCTCTCCGAGTATGTGTGTGTCTGCCAAAGATTCACAGAACGTTTCATACACATTACATGCATACGACGAGTCATTATCGTCATTGATCGGTGCGATTTCAAAAAATGTTTTTATTAATTGTAGCATGGTGTTGCAGCATGGTCGTGTCAACAAGTATTAATTGATGATTATGTAATCGCCATTAGCGTGTTGCTTGCCTGATGTACACATCAAAGGATCCATGCATAAATGTATGCATGCATACATGAACACATTTCCAGTACATTTTTTTCTACACTGTAATTGCATCATTTTGATCTACACTTAATAGATGCGTGTAGTGCAGGTGTAAATGATTAATATATAACCGGTTGAGAACAGTGTTCTGTACATTTTCTAGCTATACAGCTACATCTGTCGATTTGAACCGGGTGGCATATAAGTACCCTCAGGAGTATGAGGGGGAAACAGACTTTAAAATGCCTTGGGCAGGATTGTGGTGTTTATTGACAAATGGACATTTTACAAAACCAACTAAATTCAAATGTTGCATTTAGAAAGAATGTCTGACTGCATTATCAGTCCATTGAGAAAACATTTTAACAGCAGTATAGAAAGTTGGCAGCTTTATTTGGAGTGCTGAAAACACAGTTTTGTTATGGAAAGTGTTTCGTGAGTTGATGTGTACAGCGTTACTGCTGTTGACTTGTTGTCTGCCACATCATGGACATATGTATGACATTAGCATGCGCTCATTGCAGGTTGTCAATCACTAATGTTTAGGCTGTCAGGTTGTGAAAAATGGCGGAAAATAGGGTTTTCTGTGGCGAGTTACTTGGAAACAGATTTAGTGAGCCAACAGTTTAAAATAAGAAGCACATGCACATAAATAAAGGTGTGTTTTTATTGTCATTGATTAAAGCCACATTCACACTGAGCCAGAGCTTTCCCTATTCAATCTTTTTTTCCTTTTCACGGTGTCGTCTCAAGAAATATCTGCGTACACACGAAACCACTGAAACGGACACAAAACGATTTGGTAAACATGCCAAATCTGTAATTCTGCTGCAGAGATGCACTTAAAACAGAGAAGACTGCGTGGTGCACGCACACAAACTTGGCGCTGGGGTGATGACTTCATCTTTTTAGAAAATATACAGATCGAGTGTACACAAGAAAATGCAAGGGTGGGGTTTTCAGAATGACCCACTCTGAGACCCGGGTTGGAAAAATAGCAGTTTCAGGCTCTCAAAAGGCCGGATTCACCTGGACGAAACGTCGATACTACACAAAATCTTTGTGCGCAGCTAAACGCATCTCCGTGTGGATGGCCTCCAAGTAAGGTTATAGGCATTACTCCAAGCTAGAGAAGGGGAGGCAGTATTTGTTTGCTCTGGTTTGCAGCTGTTTGTGAGACTATTTAAGAGTCACACCTCTCAGTTTGGCATCTGTAGTAAACCAGATCAGATTTTGAAGCTTTACTTTAGGTGTCATTGGTTCTTGGTCCTTTTTGTTTCTGGTTCCTATTTCAATACAATGAATACACCTCAATCATTATAAAGGGATAGTTCATCCAAAAATGTGAATTCTGTCATCATTTACTTGCATTTAAGTTATTCTGCACAAAAAATATATCTGGACGAATGTTTTTAACCAAAAAGTTGACACTATTGACTACCATAGTAGCTTTTTTTCTTACTATAGTAGTCAACGGTGTCCAAGAACTGTTTAGTGTCCCACATTCTTTCAAATATCTTCTTTTGTGCTGTACATAACACCCTCAAGATGTTACAAACCTGTATAATATTTTGTGAGTAAATGACAACAAAACGTTGACCCGTTCCAGTAAGATTGATTTAAATATTACGTTTTATGATAGTATTAGAATACGAATAATTTTGTTACAAACTGTGGCTTATCTCCTGTGTTGTTCCATGTTAAGATTACTTTTGTATGCTGTAGTTACATGAAATAAAATCTTCCTCTTGTTGCTTGGACAAGTTTTTCTTCGCTCATGTTTTGGTTATGATATCGCTTTACTGCTTGTGGAATTTGTATGCAGTTGAGAAAAGTCAGCAATTAGCTGTCCAACATCCTCTAACATGAAAAATGGCCCTTTTTATCTGTTTAAATGAAATATCAGTCCGGTTAGTAATAAGTGAAGAAATAGATTTGTGTGTGAGAAAGAGAGCGAGCGAGCGAGAGAGAGGGAGGGAGAGAGGGAACACTAAAGAGGTGAGGTCCTCTTATGCAAGTCATAGGCTCACTGTGCGTGGGAAGTGTGCAGTATAAACACACACACACACACACACACACACACACACACACACGCACAACACACACACACACACAAATCAGGGTTCCATTTCAAAACAAGAAGATTCTTCGTTTATTTGTGTTAGATGCCATTTTACCAGCATTCCTGCTGAGTTTATTTATGTTGGAAGTAAACGTCGTAAATGGCTAACAAGGAAAGTTCTGTATGTTACGTATGATTTGCGTAGCGCATATGAACATGACCAAAAGGTAGACTAACTGAAGTGTATTTTATTGGGGAAAATCATTTTGTCATTAAAGAAATGAAAGCATTCCCTGGTGATTTTTCATGTTTATTAAAAAGCCTCTTTGTGTTCTCTTCTCAATGTAACTTAAACAAAATCTATGTAATGTGGACCTTTTCCAAGGAAAATGTGAGCTGAACGATTTCGTTTTCGTTTTTAACCAATATTGCGATTGAATATGCAATTATTTTTAAGCACTTTCTGTGTTATTTGATAAAGAAAATCAATGAAGCGTGGTAACCAAAGCAATATTAGACAGATTAAGTCTAACTAGAGGTTAGGCTTAAGATGATATTAGTTGATGCATGAATTGATTGACGTATTTTTATAGAACTACCCCAATCGTACTAATATATTGAATCATTTTTTATTTCTAACCACGTAATGATGTAATATCATAAAGCACTAACAAATTAACTTGGTGTAATACGAAAGTCATTGACGTTAGTAGTATTGCCCCTTGGGTTAGCAGACACAATACCTGACAGAACAGAACAGCCAAAATAGTCCCACACAACTAACGTTGCTCTTTTACACGAAAGTTTCCACAGTGCCACGTCCTGTCGAGGCTGAGGTCATTGTACATCAGGACAATGTACAAATTCATCATTTCAAATGCAGACGTGCGGGAAGCGTGTGGTGCTACGTGCTCTTCAGCCGCGGCTCATGGTTCAAATACAGACGCGAGGCAAGCACGCTGAAATAAGAGGCGAAGCAGTCGCGACGCGGATGAGGTTCAACACGCTCTCTTCACTCGCAGGCAGTCATCACGAAAGGGCAAGCTTCCATCCCGAGCACTTTGGGAAAAAAATATATTTTGCGCTTTTGAGATGGTACTGGTCAGCTCCGAGCAGGGTCGCATCACACTGTGCATCCCCATAAATAATCGCAGTCTTTGCGATTTGAAAATCGTTTGCAATTTAATCGCAAATGCAATTAATCGTTCTAAGTAATTTCCTTATTTCCTTATTTAGGCTTTTACACGTTTACATATATCTTTTAACCAACTGTCACGGTAGCACAGTGTCTACACTGGACCCGACTGGTGCGATGCAGGAGGGACCAATACTGAAGAAAAATGCAACAAATCGAAAACGACTTTCTTTGGCTTCTACGTGAATGATTGCCAAGGTGATGCTACAATATGTGGTGCTAACGTGTACTGGATGGCTGGTAGGGCAGAGTTAAAAATAATAACCCAGGTTTCCATCATACTGAGTCCTCATAAACAGATTAAACTTTAGTCCAAGGGCATTTCTATGTGAGATATATTTTTTCTCGCCCAAATCACTTAGAATGGTATCATTCACGCCTGATGCTTAACACTTCGGGCCAAGGGCGAGGGGTTTTATTGAGGCTTGCATTTCTAAAGGTCGTTTTTGACAATCCACATAGACATGAATGTGAAATACGTAAATATGTTAATGTTATGAATCAGGATTGATTCTATATAAAAGTGTGTGAGTCACAGAAAAACTTGCGGTCTTCACTCCTACAGTCATCCAGTAGGTTTGACATGATCTCCTCTGAACACGTACTGTACAGTACACAGAGAGAGAGAGAGAGAGAGAGAGAGAGAGAGAGGGGAAGTGAGATAAACAGACCTCTTTTTTAACACTTTGATGCTGACTAAATTAGAACCAAAAGGGCTTTTATAAGCTGTTACCGTAGGAGAATGTTCGACAGAGAAATTGGTATGGACATATATTACACTGAGAAAATCAGTAATATACCTCAATACCTAATATTTTTGTGTCACAAACCCATTTTTTATGAATTTAAAATGCTTCATAGAACCATTAAAGAAAGCTTTGGAAGAATGTTGGGGTCAAAGGATTCTCAGACGTATTTTACAATGTTGTTATTCCTGTATATAAAAGAAATTCAGAACAAATTAACTTTGCTATATTGGAAGGGTGACTCTACGGTATTACACAGTTCATTAGTGATTGATCCCTGGTCCATTTAAAACACTCGTTGCACGTTTTTAGGCAAGAGACTGCACATTTCAGGCTTATTAATGGCGGACCACTGGCTTGCCAGGGCTCTACGGTAACTTATTTTATTTAGGAGCACTTGTGCACAGGAGCACAGACAATTGAAGTTTTCTTAAAAGAAACATACATTTGGCGCTGTATAGCATGCACAACGTATTGGAGAGCATGATAAACTTAATGGTTATTATTGATTATACCATCGAATGCTTCGTTGTGATTGGCTGACGAACACTCTAAGGGTGTGCTTTGTTTTTCGGGAAGTGCACACCTATAAAGCATTTCTGGATCTGTCAACCACATTACGGTTTCATATCACCAATGCAAGTTTAAGTGAATAACGTTATTATACTGTGGCCTATTGTCCACCACACAGAATACATACAAACCACAACACACAGAGAATAATTTAAATATATTAATATGCATACGCCTAATTGATAACATTTGATTTGAGATTTACAAACGATGAAATCAAATTGCACATAAGTCTTGTGTGAACTTTGTGTCTTGTCTTTGTTACAGCCAGTCTGAAACTGGGGGATCAGATGCAGCACTTTAATAAATTGTTTTTGTAATAACTTGTTGGGAATATTTATAGTATATAGTGTGCGGTCCGTCTATTGGCCTCTCCGCTTTGCATCTACAGCTGTCACTGTATGTGGTTCCCAAACTGTCATTTTGGGGAAGGTCAATTGGCTGTTGCAGTGCATTGCACTTAAACCTGGAAAACTCAGGATGCGCTGCTTTCATGAGTTTTAGGTGTTAATGGCCCCTTAACAATACACACCTTCCACACGCATTTGTTAATTTCTTGCATAAAGTGGTGGGGACATGTCCCACCCGCCTATGCAACCAAATATTTTTTTATCAGCACCCAAAACAACATCAAACAACAAAAGAAAGCGTGTTGGGCTCAGCTGTCAAACGCTAGGCGATCACTCAAAGCAATGCCACACAGAAACATTAATTAAGTGTCAGTTATGCCAGACACACAGCCCTCCAAACGACACCTGATGATACACTGACTCGCACAGCCACAGATTAACATCACCTCAGAACCGCAAGTAAAAGGCAAAGCACTTAATGGGGCGTAAGCGTATTTTCCTTTTCATAACGGGAATATTATGATATTATGAATGTGTAATATACGTAGAACCGACGACTCCCAAACGTGTCTACAAATTTGATTGTATTTAAATGGGTTATGAGTATAGATGTGGTCAGTCACACCAGTGTGCCTAAATATTCTTTCACGGTCACACAAACGCCAATGCGACCCAAACGGTCGCAGTATAGAGCTCTGCTTGCTCAATTGCTTGTCTTCTCATGCGTGGGATCCTGACACCCACCCAAAATGATGCTGCTGTTAAACACTTTATAGTGCAGTAAAACTGTGCTTTTCATTTCTGTTGTTAGTAACACGTACACGTACAATCGTAAAAAGATAATCAAACATTACATTTTATCAAGTTACATTTTGCTTCATTTCATATATTTATTTTATTCACGCACACAAACACACAGGTGGGTTGTAAAGACAGTTCAATGTGTTACTGAGGACAATATACAATATTCTCACACATATATAGCCAAACTAGGACACACACGCACATTTACATACAAGTTGGGACTTCTGTTCCTAAAGCCGTCATTTTGATTGATGCCAGTTTGCCTCTTTTTTTTATTTAAGTAGGTTGTCTCCTTTACCGTATAATGCCTTCACATAGCTGTATGTTCTGGTTGGCTGTGATTGTGCCGTGTAACTCAGTTATTTCACCTTCGTTGAGGACAGATCATGAATGCTAGGTGCTACCAGACATCATCGTCTGGGTTTTTAGTAGGTAGTGGATTGCCAAATCAACAAGACAACAAGAGTTTTATAGTTTATAGGCACTTTACATCAGTTTTAACTTTAGCTGTAATGGAGAGTAGTAAGATGAGTTTTATTGAGGAGCAGCTATAAACTTGTTTATGAGGATGGGATAAAAAGTTGTCTGGTAGATATACCGTATCAGAAGCAAAGAATAAGAAAGTGTCCGTCGTGTCTTTGGGTTTTATGTTAATTGGGACAAAGAAAAGTTTTGGCTATGTATCTTTTTCCATATGCTTTTAAAAAGTAATGGAATGGAAATTGTAAATGGAGATTTTCTCTGATTCAAGTAACAATGTATATTGTTAGCTTTATTTCCTTGAGCGTCCTTCATCTGGAGTAATATGTTATACATCCATTACAGGAGGTTCCAAAAACAGCAGGCGCACATTAGTATCAGCAAAAAGACAGCAAAAGAGAGAGAATATCTGAGGGAGAGTTTATAAGAAAGGCACAACAAACACATGGACGGAAGGAGGGAGAGAGGGAATTCGAGAACAAGACAACAGGGACGGCAGGATAAGAACGAAAGGAAGAAAACACGACTGTCTTGTAAGGGATAAAGTCTTTCAGAAGAAGAGCACGAGGGAAAATGGGATAATTTTGAAGTGCTCGGAGAATATGAGACAGAGTTCTTTTCTCTCATCTGATATAAAGGATGTTACTCCTCCAAGCCACGCTTCAATGAAAGAAGAGACACAGCGAAAGATGAATAAACAAAAGGAGGTGTCATCGAATCTGAAAACTAATTACAGGCTGACAAACTAAGCTTGACTGTTCGGCTCTCCTCCGCACGAGAGAGGCAGGGATGCAGATGAATATCTATAGATGAAGACGAATATTAGGAGATCTCCAAACATAGACGCAGCGTGGCGGAGTCATCGTCTTCATAACATCGCCCGTGTTTGGATTGACTCTCAAAGGCCACATTTCCAGCTGATCAAATTGCTCAACAGTAGGGCATTTTGAATTGCGACGCAATGAATTGAATCCAATTTGGGAAACGAGAGGGGAGAGGCGAGAAGAGAGGTGATGAATTTAAATGCTGCGGCGTTAACCACCTCTCTTATCTCGGTCAAACGGCTTTGTTGCCATGGTGTCGCTATGGTGTTGCCAAGGCTACCGAAAGGGTTAGCACAACAGTAATGGGGTGTTGTCACGGTAACCCCAGCTGTTGCAGTGAAGATTGAGGAGGTATTTTCCCCAGGAAAGAGATTCCGTGTGCACACATCCTAACACGCGTGCACTCGCAATCACACCGTTCGAACGCGCGGTTACTCTTAAACGGCTCATATGCGGCAGAAACGAGAGATCCAAATTCTTGCAAACGCAGCGCGTTACGGCGATGCATGCTAAAAAGGATGTACACTCTTCCTTTAAAGTTGATATGCTGCAAAAGAGAACAAACCTTAGAGACCGTCTTTGTTCAGAGCGGTTAAACAAGCACACACACGGGAGAGAAATGAGAAAGATATATAGCGGTAGGAGAACGTGTGAAGGAAATTTGTTGGTTTTGATAGTTTGATCTTTTAATGAAGCTCTCATGGGTGCAAACCAAATACACATGGCATCATGGGAACTTTTTCTACGGTATCGCTCTTCCTTCCACAGCGCAGTGCACCACATCGACGTGAGCGTGCTCTTTACATTACATAACCGGCTTGGAGGGAAATCTTTTGGACTATCCGGATAGGTCACCTTTGCAATGTACTTCCACATATCTACAGTCTTCCCACTGGAGAAAAAACATTTACAATCATTTTGCCAGCATGGCGCTTGCAATGCCAAGGTCATGGGTTCGATCCCAGGGATACTTGGGAACAAATGTATAGTACAATGCAACGTGAGTCCCTTTGGATAAAAGGATCTGCCAAATGCATACATGCAAATGTAATATTTTCTCTCTGCACACATCATTCTTTTCAATTCCAATAGAGCTCTGTACTTTCGACTCGGGTTTGGGCCGTGATGCGATTTGGATTCCCATTCATTTATATTCCAAAACATCGAAATCACTGAAGGGTGACACAACTGCTTTTTTGACTGCCGCCTGACAGCTGCGGTCAGTAGCCATGTCTCTGCATCAGCCGGTGAATGGTAAAACCATCTGATTCTTTTTCTCGCTGTAGGAGCATGAATTTAAAAAAAGGATATTTTGCGCGCCGCCTC
Source organism: Barbatula barbatula (assembly GCF_947034865.1). Taxonomy (NCBI): domain Eukaryota; kingdom Metazoa; phylum Chordata; class Actinopteri; order Cypriniformes; family Nemacheilidae; genus Barbatula; species Barbatula barbatula. The sequence goes on from NC_136771.1 coordinate 22,952,952, forward strand.
TAACCCAAGATTTTTTTAGAGACCTCACTCCACACATTACATGTTTAAACAAATAAAGTGCACAAAATGAACATGAATGATAATTCTCACATGGTTACAGTGTTTGTATAATCCTTCGGTTCACCGCTGCGTGTGTTTAGGCATAATATAGCAAACAACAGTGCAGTAATGGCACGGTAGAGTGTGGGACTGTATGTGAGAGAGAGAGCGAGAGACATAGTTTAACAAGAGGGGAAAAAGGCAGAAATGAGTGTAAGAAAAAACGGAGTGTGTGTTTTATAACCAGCAGGGCTTTGTTCTAATGGCTGGTCTCGTACTGTGCTTATCAATGCCGTACAAATACATTGAAAAGGCAACAGCATGTGCCAGAGCGATATGCTTACTGTCACTGCACATATCCAATGAAATATTGATCACAGCAGCCCCAGTCTCACACACAGCCGTGTCAGTCGTACTCGTCCAAATGCATTTGATTAAACTGTTTATTACGCAGCGTAAATTGGTTTAGGCTGATTAAGAATACATTACTGCGGATAAATATCATTACTAATGAACTGTGTTATGTAAACCTTGTGTATGCTTAAAACGGAGATCGCTGGCCAGGAAAATCTGAAGGTCAAATGAAAGGCACTGTCTGTTGTTTATATTGGTTGAAATGATGAAAAATTAATTACGTTCAAGTAGAAGTTTTGGGGAATATGTTATACGACCGACAGCATTTGTATTATATACTTCTCGACCATCATTTTCTGAAATACTGTAATTGCACTAAACATTTTTTCTAAAGTGAACCAAATTCTTATTGATGCTACATAACAGATTGCATATTATATTATACTGTATATATAAATTATATAGACCTCTGTAAGGTCGCTGGAGGGTTTTTCATATTGTATTGTTTAGATAATATTTAAGTTAAAGCATAGATCAGTGATGCTTTATGATTATTATGATATTTCTTGTGTTCTGAATATACTCGCATTTGTTTTTCAAAGTTGATCGAAATGATTCACCTCAGGAGAGTTTCTCTACAAAAGTTTAAGCCTCTAAGGAATAAAGATAATAAGCTTCGAAATCCTCCGCACAACGGGGTACTTTGAGAGATGGTCTGAAAGAATTAAAAGGGAATCATAATTCTCAAGAAATTAGTCGGGTCTCTGCTTGCTTTTATCTTGTGCTGCTATTGCCTGGTCAGCTATGAACAAAGGTCTTGTGCCGCGGTCACAAACCAACTTCAATTCGTCGTAAGGTGAAAGATCAAAGCTATAGAGCTATTAGTAGCATTGGATGAAAGCAAAGCAGGACCCATCTACTTACCCCGCTATAATATTTCCCATAATATTCATTTATTACAAGCAATTTATGCAACCAGTTATGCAATATGTTTGATCTAAAAAGTGAAATTTGTTGATTGTTCCATAAGAATAAGATTGAAGTCATGATTTATTTGGCCAGTGTTTTGTAATGCATATTTGGTATTTTGGAACTTATTTGTGTACATCGAATGCACTTGCATTTTGCAGATGCTTTTATTCAAAGCGACGTACAAATGTGAGGAAAACAACATAGTGATTAATCCTTGAAGGCAATAATAAAAAATGTACACATATTTTAAACTTATTTTTCCTAATAAACTTGATGTTTTAGAAAACCGAACATGTACGTTAATGACGAATTTTATCATCATTTCTTTGTTCATCCAGACGGGAAACTCAAGTTGTTGGAAGTGATTTTTCATTATTCGTCAAATATAATTCAAAATCTCGTGTATCTTCATGTATTCATATGCAGGGTTTAGAACGCATAAAATTGAATTCATAATTCACTATACAGTAACATTGACTCTCACGGAGTAAACACGCCAAATAAACATTTGACCCACTTGAAATGCTTATTTGGAGTAATGTAGACTGAGTATATTTAGTATGGTGTGGAAATATTTAAAATTAACAGTGTTCGGGAGCCTGCAATTTTATACTCAAAAGTGATTACATTTTCCAATGCTGTATGATGTTTTGGCAGCAGAATAATGGATTAAATGTCTAATCTGGTTTGGAGTTTACCCAGTGGGAGGGATTTCTGGAGCACCTTGAAGAGCTCTGAATAATCTGAATTATCTAAATCATTTGGAGAGCAAAGACCCATTTCTATGGATTCCTCCAAACGTTCAAGTCTGTGGGGCGTATCGGAACGATTTTCTTTCCATCCCTTGATACGATCGCGTCGTCCGGTCCAAGTGGCCGCAAATTTTGACCTCCAAAGTTTGTGTGTGCACCACAATGACGTGTGTCAGTTTGTCTTTGAAGCTGCAATAGCGTCGGTCAAGTTGGGAAAACATGTCGGCGCACCCCAGAGCTTAGTGAATTATTTAGTGACTGTGGGGTCACTTAGTGAGAGATGTCTTTGCAGACATTTGGTTGTGGGGAGCTTGGGCACATTTTAAAAGAAAGAGCAAAAGATCATACTTTGCCTCGTGTTGAATCTAAACTGAATATACTACAGACGAATACTACAGTAGTAGATGCTGGAAGACAATAATTGGGGTTGTTTGTTCTTCAAAGCATCTTTCGGGCCATTGTGGTTCTTCGTCAAGTTTGTGTTTCTTCGCTCTCTGTGGGCGTACGTGTGTGAAAAGTATGTCAAAGCATTAAGTCATGTAGATTCCATTAGATTGGCTATGTGTGCATGTGTGTGTGAATAGATATGCTCTTGAGCAACTTTGGTGTTTTATTCATGAGTTCCCTGAAGCAGCTATTTCTCTCCATCAGCAGGGTCTTGAAGCTCTAAGAATAACGTGCCAGTGTTCACGAGCACAAACATTCAATTTGGTACTTCACAGAATGGAGGAATCTTCAGATCTTTTGTTTATTTACATGGATGGTATAATATCCAATTGATCATTACAGAGTACAGATAAAAAAATATGTGTTAAGGGCAGGGTTTTATTGATTATTGGTTTTCATTCATAAATAGTCCAGTCCATTGTACCTTGTTTAATTATATCAATATTTTTGTGACCGCACTACTCAGTCGATGCTTTTCCTGTCTTGGTTTTTGTAATAAAAATGTAATAACTTGCTCTACGTCTAAAACAGATTCCTGATGCCACATAATCTGAATTTCGTTGTTGAGGATAGTACTGTCTCAAAAATTCATGTTTGTGTTTATATCAATATGAGTGTGTGGCGTGTATTTTATACGCAAATGTATTTATAAAACATAAGTAATATATATTTATATTTATACACATCTTAATTATACTTAAATATAGATTATTTGGAATGCACAATGTATAACAAGCAGTGTTTCCGCTGGAATTTTTTGACATTGGATGACGTCACATGCTAATATTTGTGACGTAGTTTTAATGCTGCGATCAAAACACCTCGCAAGTGGGATGTTTCCCACCACGGTGGATTTACTAACATTAAAAGTATTTAGTAACATTCATTTTGCTTATGATTTAGTAGCATTAAAACATTACAAGTATCTGTTAACATTAAAAGAGCACCGTTCCGTAAATTATTTAATTGAAGTGGGAATAATCAAATTTCCGAGAGCACATAAAGGCACTTAAAGTTTGATTCTACTTTCTGATCAAATCAGCTTTTGCACAGGGATGCCTCACACGACCTGAAAAGTGAAGCTGCCGTCTCTTTGATCGCCCCTGGTGGGTGGCTGCAGTACAGCTCCATGTTAACAAATGGGACAGGGCCACAATATAAAATCCAATTGCACTTCAAATATTTTTTCCGAAGTTGCTTTCTGGTATTTTAGTCAGTTTTTGTCACGTTGATGAATGTCCAAGTGTTGTCCAAGTTTTTTTATAAGTTTGGTTCTAGCTAGTTATAAGAATTTATAAATATATTCCCCTCATAATCATTTAATAAAGGTTACATAGGTTTCACAGGTTACGTAATAGCAAAAATGAATGTTTACGGTTAAAGGATAAGTTGAGAAGCTTTTGAGGATAAAATTGACCTTCGGCCAGGTTCACATGCATGTCAGAAACCCTCCTCGCAAGCGCATACACGTGGTGTTTCATACAATTGAATAAAGGTACTTTTCCACAATTGACCGAAAACACATTCAGCTGCTTTTCACGATCAAATCCATTCCCAAAAGTATGCAGGCAAAATGTTTTTTTTCCCCCTCATTGAATATTCTGTTTCACTCGGAAATACATCACAACACAGGCATAAAATAGGTTGCGAAAGCCATTTCACGTTCACTTTAACATCAAAGCCCATGTCATGAAAAACACGTTTTTAATATTACGAAGATACACTCAAATGTACTTGGGGAGGACTCGAAGCCCACTTCAGTTGGCAGAGCTCAGCCAATCGTAACAGAGGTAAATTACAAATGCGGCAATCCTTCAAGGTACAGTAGTTAAAAAAGGCATGTTTAATGGTAACATTATGTGTTTCTAACCTAGTAAACCTTGAATTTCAGCTCTGATCATGTGAGAGAAAGAGACTCACAGAGGGATTGAAATAGGCTGCGTAAGCAGAGAGGATTTCGCAGGTATGTCCAGCAGGACGTTAGATTAGCCCTTAGTGACAGCAAAGCACAAAAATCATGACAGACAGGAGATGGAGGGGGAGACGGTGAGGTCACGTCAAAACAGAAAAGGTACAAGAAGATGATGGGACGCATGAAAAAGTGCTCCATCCTGCGGGTGTTTTGAACCATAAATATATCATTTTAAAAGGAAAATGGTTGAGCATCCCTTTTTATTTTCTCCCTTCCATCTTGGCTAATGGAAGTCAAATGATCAGCTTATTCTTTCTGCCAGTATGTGTTGTGATTAATCACAGTAAAGTGATAAAAGACTGAGCAAATCCATAAACCGAATTATATGGTTGAAGTTTTACAAAGGCTGATGCTTTATCAGCAGAGTGATTTAGATGTTACTTTTTTGCCATAGTAGCTGGGTTTAGTTTGGGATGAATTTGCATCCACGTAGATATTTCATAAATGAACGCAGTGATGCAGCAAAACTCATCCATAAGACTAGCAAAATTTTCTCTATATGTAAGTTTTAGGTGAGAAGGTTTTGCTTTTCATGATGATCTTTTTTTTGGCACACCACCTTTGTAAATAAATAAGTTTAACATTTGTACTTCTTTAAAAAACTTTGTCCACTAGGGTCAGCGTCTGTCACAGATTACATGAATAACTATTAATGCTCCAGAACCTTTTGGACCCAATAGGCCATATGCTTCTTGTTTTCTCATAGTGGTTGAATTCATAAAGAACATTTGATTCTTAAAGGTCCAGTGTATGAAATCTAGTGGTGAGGTTTTGAATTGCAACCAACGGCTCAGTCCACCGCTCCCCCCTCCCTTTCGAAGCACTGTGGCGGATGGCACAGGACTAAGATGTTCACATGCTTTCGCTTCTTTGCCAAACGACATAACATGCTTGCGAAACATTCCCTGTAGAGCAGTTTATATGGTGTAGATAACCATAGCTCATTCTTAGGTAATAAAAACATAACACTTCATTATATAAGGTATGAAAACATAGTTATGTATATTGTATTGCATTTCTGTCAATAGATCCTCCAAAAAATGACACATTGGACCTTTAACACAGGTAAATGTTAGAATTTTTATGTAAATACAGTTTCAATGGGAATCAAGATACAATGAGAATTTCTGTAGCACTTGACTTTATGCATAGTGCTCACAACATACAAGCCTCAAAGCACCTGATGAACCTATCAACGTCACTAATCCAGTCAATTGTTGGACGACTAGTTCACCGCTCCACCATTGCGACCAATTCCTAGAATAAGCATCCTTAAGCCTTTTAGTTTTTCCAAAACACCAGCGTGATCTATTTCATGCACCTGCTTCTCTAATGTGTTTATTCAGCCTAAACTGAGCCAGCTGGTTCCTCGTTGCGGTAATCGTCTACTCCATTGCTCAATCTTTGTTACCTTTCTTTCATACCAGCTAGTGTGAAGCATTTCTGGTGATGATATGTTTCGTTGGCCGTCCCGGTGCGCTGTTGAGTTAATCTTCTCGTTTTGCTTGGAGGGTGCTTGCTGGCTCCAGCTGAGGAGATGACAACAAGATTGAGTCTTTAAAGTGGAGTCTGTCTTCTCTCTTTTTAAATATGACACTGGCACCAGTTCTCACCAGGTGAACATTGAGGCTCATGATAATCATTCTTAATTGAAACTTAAAAGGGTTTCAGCTAGTCCTCGACTCGGTTTGAATTCACTAAAAATGCTCATGAGGGACTTTAGATTTGCACAGAATTCAGATGTTCATCATTCACAAATGGCGCTTTTCCGCTGCATGTTTAGTACGACTCAGGATTAGTACCGCTTCAAAGTGGGTGGGATTATAAACTTATCTCTACTGCTGTAGCGTCATCGTAAACATAACACAAACAAACCGAATTGATGGCGGATGCGAGGAAAACCAAATACTACTAAAATACCAGCGAGTTTGGTCAATCTTACAGCAAAGAGCAGACAACGATCATTTGGTTTGCTCGACGGCGCGCAAGCGTAAAATAATCTTGCATTTAACATTGCGTTAAGGGTCTCAATCTCTATATTACGGTGACCAAGCATATAACAAAATGCCAATATTACTATTAAAATACGTATTCTTGTGTTGCAAAAATGCTGGTAATGATTCTCTGTGCCAAATCAATGATCTGTGTGTAAAAACATCACATTATACCGGTACGGTATGCTTGGAACCTCAACCGAGGTAGTACTAAAGAAAGTATCAGGGACTAGGTTCTGTACCCAAAACCCCCCAAAAGTGAGCTGTACCACGTCCTACCAAGCAGTACTATGCAGTGGGAAAGCACCAAAAGCTTTCCACATACCTTGTTAAATTTAAGTATCGGTTTACCTAAAATTATGAATATTTACTTTTGGTACTGAACCTATATTACATTTACATATATTACATTATTGACAAAGAAAGCATACATGTGTGCAATGGGGTTACATAGCAAAATGTATAAAACAATCGTTAATACTACAGTGTTTTATTTTATTAATATTAATGTTTATCAAATGAAAGAGCATAATCAAGATTTATCTTCACTGTTAATTTGTTCCTCATTTTTTGCTATCGCACCATAGGACAGATTTGCACATTAGTCAGTCAACTACACATTTACACATCGCTGCTGTCCTGCTAAAACCTTGTATCTCCACATTCCGTGATTTTAATTTTTGCCATAAATCATTATTATCAGTCACCCTTTATGTTTGTCACTTGGTTTTGCAAATATAACTGATTTTGACTTACAATGTACGTAGATTTTCGTTTCTTACAACAGCGAATTTGGACATACAAAGTTCTGGAACGATAGTGACGACATTTGGCAGATGCTTTTAATGACTTGCTTTCACAAAATAAACAAAATGGCACATGTGTTAACATTTACCTACATTTGTTCGACGTAACTGTTAAACACACATTTGCTTGCATTTCTCCGTCCATTTTGTATCGTTTTATAATTATGATTTCAGAAACCAGTAACGGTTCAGTAAATATCTTCCCAATCCACATTTAAAAATGCAAAATATTTGTATCCATTCAATAATCACCTGGATGTTTTGTGGAAGTGGTTCCTAACAGGCTTTTTTATCAATCTTAATATACATTTTGCTTACATTGCTGAAGCAGGCTGTTGGCACACAGTCGAATGCCCTCAGCGGTCCCACCAGCAGTGATTCAATGTATGTGTCTCAGAATCTAGTAATGTTTAGTTGTTTCACAAAATGCAACAGGTGTTTAGGAATCCAGAAATGCTGTTGCTGTTTTCAACTCTTTCAGCATCTGGTCATTTTTATTCATTGTGCAAGAGTGCAATTAATGAATTGGCGTGTCGTGTGTATGGTCTGCCTGTGTGTGATGGCGGGGTGATGAAGGTTTGGTAAGTGTGTCATAACTAAATGTGCGTGGGGGTATAAATGATTTTGATTAGACGGGAGTCTTTTATTCAGTCTGTTTTGCCAGGGTGTTAACGTGTCTGTTTTTTGTGTTTGTGTTTTGTGTGAACTGGATGGGGATTTGTTGTCACATCTCTAGACAGAACCTTGACTGAACATTACTCTGGGTAAGGTAAACAAACAGGAAACTGCTCAAACTAATGTGATCTGATTTTAGCATTCGTTTTGGGGTGTGGTGATGAAGTGTGTTTATCTTTGCTTGTGTTGAGCGTATTATGCCTCGGTTCACGCTGAATGCGAAATTTGTTTGCATGTATAGGCAGCAAGCAAAGGAAATGTGGATGAAAAAGGTTGTTTTATTTACACATCATGGATCCCAACATATTTGCAACCGTTATTGTTGTTTTTGTTATTTTGAAGCTGTATTGGACAGAATTGGATTGTTTGATAGAATTCCTTCTATTCAAAAGGTCACAACTTGGCATATCGATCCTGTATTGGTCATACATAGACACGGGATGCTAAATCACAGGTCACCAAACTTGACCTTTGGAATGCAGCGAAATGGGAAATTATTTTGCAGGTGCTGCCGTTTCCAGACTAACCCAATCGCATGCGTATAATGGAAGTCAACGAAACGACAAGTGTAGTGTGACGGCGGCATCAGTTTGCCTTTTAAAGGGATAGTTGACCCAAAAATGAAAGTTCTGTCATTAGTCACTCAAACACATACACATTACTCATACAACATTCTTCCAAATAAAATAAGAAACTTGAGGGTGAGTAAATCATGACAGAATTTTCATTTTGGGATGAACTTTCCCTCTACATATTTTGTTTAAAAACCTTTTTTTACTACATGTAATACTATTATAAATTTCAATAAACTACATTTTACTTTTGTAAGTTGAATTAGCGGCTGTACTGGTTCAGTTTAAGTTGTTGTTTTTATTTTTATGTGTTAGTAAAGATCTACAATTCAGTTTCAAACTCCAACAATTTGAATTAAAACAAAATGATACTCTACTGTAAGGGTATTGATGTCAAGCATTTTTGTATAGGCAGTGTTGTTTTCTTTTGTATGGCGTTCTGGGTCAGTTGCATGAACTGGATGTAGTTAACCTGTCTGAGAATGTCGCCTGCATGTCAATGCTCTCCTGACAGAAACCAAAAAAGATAAACAGCACAGGTGCAGTCAGCCAGAAATGGTGTTCAGGATGCAGGCTGGGGTTAAAAGCATAAACAGGGCTGGTCATTGGTGTAGACCTGGACACATCATTTCTGGCCAAACCTACAGCTATGCAAACTGCTCACCTTTAAGCTGAATTCATATGCATGCCAGTTACCTTTAATTTAATTATAATTTAATACAATTACAATGACCAACCCATCTAATGTAACGTCTCGTTGACATGTAAAACCAATGGGCAAGTCAGCCAATAGCCAAATACATTTTAACCGGAGCCAGCCATATAAAACATATTTTAAACTAGCATAGCAGCGTAAGTCACAGAAATTGTAAAGAGGTGCTTTTGTGTCCGTTTTCCTCCCAGAACTCTTTCCTATTCCCAAAGTACCCCGGTTACGGGCCCACCGGCTCGAGTTTTTACACTTCAAAGGAGGAGGATGGAGTTTGATACAGCAGTCGAGTGGAAACGTCTACTAGGTCCAACAGTGTTTGCAAGCCCTAGTGATTTAATTATTGTTTAAATGAACGTACATTTTAGCAGTCTCAGTTTTGATTAGCATTGTAAAGTTAACATGAAATTCAATTTAACCCCATTCGCATCTGTAGTATACGTTCCTTTTCTTATCCAGCGTGATTTATCCAGCCTCATCTCACGGGAAGTCGTAACTATTTTACGAGGTGGCTAGTTCGTACAAGGTTAATCGTACAATTTTCAGGAAAATAGCGCCCCCTTTGTCATTGTCGTGAAAATGATATTGTACTAAAAGGTATGAACGCGATCATATAGATTTATACAAATGATCCATCTCGCTAAATAGCTATGAATTATAGTGAGATTGTGTTGGATTTCTTATAGAATACGCTTTGTCTGTCTACATGCAATAATTTGTTACACCATCTTATTTATTTATTTTCTTATTTATTTATTTATACAAAAATTTTCCAACCTCTATTGTATACAATAACCGATTCCTAGAGTGCAAAGTCAAGCATTACCCTACATTTTCTCAATATGAATATCCTCAGTTTTCAATCGCAAACGTAAAATGGGGTGCAAATGCAGGTTCACAGCATTACACAAACAATTAGTGCAGAAAATATGAGGAAAAACAGCAGATTTAGTTTGCGCCCAGGCATTGCTAGTATCTAATATGAGACTTGAATTAGATTTTTCCATCGCGCTCTCATTACTCTTCATCTAATAAGGGAAGGGAGCTAAAGAAATGCTTACTTTGGTTGAATGGCACCTCACAGCATAAACTCAGTCTTGCTTAAGTCGCATGATGCTCAAAGTCTTACAAGTTTATTGGACTATGAGTTTTTCACTGTAATGAAGTTCTAATGAATTCTGGGATTTTGAGTATTTGGGGCTTTGAATGGCCTAAGGGGGAAAATAATCGAGACATTAAAAAGGCATCGTTCTGCAAGCAGAAACAATAATGTGTTTCCGCTCTAAAAGAGAAGCTCTGCACTGAATGCTAATGTACATACATACATAAACATTGAATCCTAAATTATATAATATATCCCTCTTTTTTGTCGAAGAAAGACCACACACAGTATGTCGTGTCACGGTTGGCAAAATATGAACCCCATCTCTCTCTTTTTCTGTGTGTGTATTATGGCGTTATTTGATGGATGAGTGGATGTTATGATAAAGGGCTTTGAGAATGGAGAGACGTCAGGTTGGAGGTGTGCGTGTGAAGTGAGGAACATTTTGGTGGCTGATGGTTAGGTGGATGATAGATGGTTGGAATAAACAAGTGCAGTGTTGTGATGAAAGGATGTTTGTGAAGAAAAGTGGAAGGAATACATGATTGCTTCATGAAGAGATGCTCAGATGGAGAGCGACTAGAGCCTTCTGATAGATGTTTTGATAGCGAAATGTTTTTGTTAATAGATTTGAGGAGATAATAACTAAACTCTTTGAAAGTACTTTACTGTTTTTGCTGTCACTTTTAAAGGACCTTAAGTTACTCTTTGATGAATCAGAATGAATAAAACCTTAAGAATGAAAAAAGCTCTAATGACAGCCGGCGGTAAAGGGACAGCTCACCCAAAATCGAAAATCCTGTCACAATTTTTTTACGCATGTTGTTAACCAAACATCGGTGGCACCCATTCACTTCAATCGTATGGACATAGAACCAATGCAAGTAAATGGATACCGTCGCCGTTTGGTTAACAACATTCTTCCAAGTATCTTCTTTTGTGTTCAGAGAAGAAGAAAGTCTTACCCTCTTGTCATCTCAAACCTGTGAGTGAATGATGACAGAATTGATAAAAGTTCAGAAATCCAACAAGTCCGCAGCACAAAATCGAAACAAATTTGTATAGTACTTTGGCCGATGCAAAAGTGACACAAAAATCAATGTAAGAAGATTTACAACTGTACACCTGTATGAACTTGAGGGAACATGCACACCATTAATATGACCTTGAGACTAGTTGGTTGAAAGATGTGGACTGGATTGATATTTGGATGTTTTATCAAAGGAAATTCATAAATTCTTCAAATACTGTTTTAAAGCCTTGGTAAAGTTTAGCTCCATCCCTAATCATACAAACCCTAAGCCGCTTATCAAAGTTTTCAAAATTACATTAAAAACAAAACTTAATTTGCTTGTAATTTTATGTTCGACCAGCTTAAAGGAACAGTTTATCCAAAAATGAAATTATGTCATCATTTACAAATTTTTATAAATGTCTTTGTTCTGATGAACACAGAGAAAGATATTTGGAAGAATTCTTGTAACCAAGCGGTTATTGGCCACCATTGACTACAAATGGTGCTTGATAAATCTCTTATTTCTCTTGAAAATATTTGAAGGATGTAGGAAAGCAAACAGTTCTGGGGAACTTTTGACTATAGTAGTCAAAGGTGGCCAAGAACTGTTTGTTTACAAGCATTTTTCCAAATATCTTTAAATTTATTCATCATTAACAAAGACGTTTATACAGATTAGAACAACTCCGGGGTGAGTAAATGAGGACACAATTTTATTTTTTAGTGAACTGAATTTTCATTTTTGGGGGAATTATTCATCATTTACTTTCCTTTATATTGTTCCAAACAGTCCACCTAACATCTCACTTTGTGATCCAAAAAAAGTATAATTTAAATGACAGGCTTGGAACAACATGAAGGCGAGTACATTTTTCATTTTTGGGCAAACAATCCTTTTAAAAATGAAATGTGGGAAATTGTTGAATGATAACACGGTAATCCTAAACCATTTCAGGGCTCGAATGCAGTTGGATGTATGGTTTGATGAAAGCAAACGTGTCACTATAGTTTTGCAGTTAATCATCGCCTCAAGTCATAGACATCAGACAACACTGATTTTCCTTTTTTGTGATGCTCTGCCAGAACCGTAGTTGCATGTTTCTGTATCTCCTTATTTGCTGCCATCAAAAAGCACTTGTTTGGATTCAGATTAAACAATTGTTTTAAACAAGCAATTTTTGTTAGATGCCTAACCAGAGTTGTTTTTTAGTCGTGATACCTAATGAAGACTCATCCGGTAAGTCATTGGGGTGGATAAGAGCCAACAGTTTAATCATCGACAATGATGCATGGAACACAACCGGTTTTGCCCATATACCATTGATCTTTGGGCCATTATTCTCCTATATAATTGTTTGGCTTGGATATGGTTCAGTTGCTTTCTCACTGTCACCTCACGCCTGTCTTCATCTGATTTATCCATCTCCGTTTGGCTAACTTAACTGGCTCATTATCTCCTACTCCTGAGATTTCATCATTTGCTGTACCCTGTGAATGCAAGAGTAATTTTATAATGCTGGAATTCTCCATGTCTGCCATCAGCGTGAAAGTCTTTCTTCTAGAGGCGAGAATCAGAATAAATCCCAAGACACGATATTATCTCCATAGTTGGGTCAAAATAACATGCACATCTCAGTATTGTTTATGTGCCGCAATATAACAAGTATTGCATTACATTCTGATTTATTACTTTTGTTATATCACGAATGCAGTAAGACAGACCCTCAGTTGCCATCACCAAATGGAAAGGCTCATATTTAGCTTGTTGTTCTGTGTACTGCGTTAAAAGAAACTGCATTGATCTGCATATGAATGTGAATGCAGATGGGACATTTCAATTCCCAGCTGACACCGTTACTGTCACAACATTTACCATGACGATTTTAGCTTGAAGGAGAAATGAATTGCCCCATCTAATGAACTTATGCAAAACGGCATTGCAGGGTAATAATATACTAATTCAAATAGCAGAACCTGGGTCGGTGTACTTGGATCGATTTAATATCACGGCGACTTCAGATGCTCCCTGTGGACCTCGAGTTGACGATTTCCAATTCAAAATGCTTCAGACGAATGCAAATATAAGAGGCACGATGCAAAAACAAAAAGTAGGATGCCCAACTGTATTCGTTACAGGAAGCTAGCTGATTTTTGTGTGTCGTGGAGTGCAGTTGCGATGGCGAGGGAGGGATTTTAGCCTGCAGGTTGTTACAGATCGTGCCAACTTGTCACTCATGTGTGAAGTTCTTGGAGCAGTGAAGCGGTTGTGCTGAGAATGCTAAATGTATAGTGACAAGCTTCCAGGATTTTGGCGGTAGCACAGGTTGGAAGGTTAAGGGATGCCAGGTGGCTCAGGTGAGTAGAAGTATGGTTTTTTTTGCTCGTAGATAAAGAAATGTGGGAGGCGCCTTCTTTGGCTTTCTCGACTTGGATACACGAAATAAATTCTGTCTGGTTTTCTCTCCAAATGCTGAACTTCTCCCTTTGTTTCACTCCCATTCATGGTGTTGCGGAGCATGCATGAAAGCCTACCTTGTTGCAGAAGAACAGGAGGGAAAGAAAACGAAAGGGAGGCACGGTGCAGCCTACATCTGACAGAATGGCATACATCCGGGAATAACAAAGCACTGGTTTTCCCTTAGAAGTGTTTGAATGTGTAAAACTTGATCACGGTAAGGCATTGGCCCTGCAGATATTACATCCCCCCTTGATGCTAAAGGCGCTTTTTTGTACCGTTCTATACCTAGACTTTTCCCAGGGTCGGTTTCCGTCATAGGGACCCCAAGGTTCTAATGCATCTCTTTATATTCAAGGGTAGGTTGAAGTTCAAGACTCAAAGGGCCACCTGAGTGTAGATGGTTATCAACCGATCTATTTCAGCTGCCCTTTCTTAATCAGATCTGAGAGGTGGTTGAGGGGAGAATTGCTCCTTCAAAGCGAAAGGGAATGACTGTAGCTCAATTGGTACCCATTGTTCAAGCAACATCAAGGTCAAGGGTTCAATTCCCAGGTAACGCACAAACTGCTCAAAAGTAAACATCAGATGTAATGTAAGAGACAAATGACAAATGTATTCGCATGGAAGCCGTACCTGTTGTTAAATAAGAATGATGGGCAAGCAACCAGTTGAGTCAGAGAGACTGTCACACCCCCTAACGTCTAAAAGAATCATAAGAAGCTGCTCTCCAAGTGGCTTTTTCATTGCAGCAGAGAGCTTCGTACAGGTTTATCTTCACAACATCAGAAGTGCACATTTGAAACCTGTCAACTAGACATTTTTTTTCAAAAATGGCTGTACATGCGCATGATAACTATCTGTGATCATACATGAAAATAGACTCTGGTATCTGTCCATGACATTTGACACCATTTCAAAAGATCCACATGGTTGTTGGATTATTGATAAGACTTTTCCAATGTATGTTTGCATAACATTCCGGAGCTGGAAGACAAACAAACTAACAAAAAATGTCTAGTACACATTAGGGGGACAGTGTGATGTATATCGGCGCTCGAAGATTGCTTTCGTTAAGCGATATGCGTATGCAGAAATCCTAAGATGATGACTGTTTGAAGGTCAGGGTGCGTCGATTAACAGGCGACAGGATTGAAGATGCGGTCTAATGGAAAAAATTTCCAGAGCTTTGACCGCACACCTGCTCTGAATAAAACTATTTCCAGGTGTACACATCTTTTATGTTTTTGTTTGTGTGTCTGCCTGCATTCCTCCAGCTCTCCGGCTAAATCCCGTTCCTCTTCACCTGCTTATCAACTTCTTACCAAAGAGGAAAACCTGTCGGCACCTCAAGGACCAAAAATGATTTTAGTTGCAAGTGTATGATTAAGTTTCCACATCTGAACTGACTGCAAGTATTTTTGAGTAGATATGATTGTGTGTGTGTCTATATACGCACCTGCATCTCTGCTTGTATGGGTTTACACCTGAGACATCAAGATTTTCGTGTGTTACAACTAATGCGGTTGCATCCTGCGCCTTAATGTGCTGCATTCACTGTATGATTAGTACTATCAAATGAAATAGATAAAACTGTTAAGTGCATTGTAGTGTATTTGCATTGATTTATTAACTCCTAAGTGTATCTGGGACACAGTTTGAATGTCTCTTGAATTGTTTGCGCGAGGTATTTTTAGAACTTGAAATAATTGCTTTACGTGAAGTTTGGTGCACGCTCAGTTTGGGATCTGCGTAGATGGATTGCCTTGTGACTCAGTTACACGCCGTAGATTAAATTTGCTCCGTAGGTTCGGTTACAGTTACAGTTTAGCTGAACCAGATGAGCGTAGTTTTTCCTCATGCTAATTAAATTGCGTTTGGCCTCTTTTTTATATGCCGCAAAAGCGCAATGTTAATCCTTGTCAAGCACCTCCTTCTTACCTGGTTACTTGCGTGCCACTGTTTGCTGAGTGTCTTGAATCGGTCACGGCGCAGTGGTGGACAGATCAGCGCTCGTGTGTGCGCACCGCGTGAACTATTATATTCATAAGCCGCATTGTTGTCCGTGTATGTGTTTGTGTATTCGGAGATATCAAGCTGTCAGCTCAAGAGGAAGCAGACATTATTCTTTACTCACTCAGTGACTGCTGGGTGACAGTGTGCAGTAATTTCTGCCTCTCTTCTGTATTCAGCTGCTCCCTGTCGGTTCCTGATACGTTTTGCCTTCTATCTCTTTTTGTTTACTCTTTTCAGGGGTTATCTGCAATTTTTTTTGATCCACAACCCATTTTTTCCAAAATTACACCCATGAAAACAATTAAGCAGGAGTTGGGAGGGCACATTATAAACCTTCAGCTCGGCTCATGAATATTAATTGGGTGAGGTAACACACGCCTGGTAGTCAGGGCTGAAATGATGTGAATAGTAAGCAGTTGTTTACCATAAGGCTTCAGTATTTTAAAAGAAAAACACGATTTCTTACATGTGAGTATTGTTGTATTAGTTTTTGATCTTGTTAGGTTTTTGTATTATTCTTTTTATACATCAAGCCAAGGGCATAATTACATCCTCCTTTAAGGAGTGACATCATTTTTGGGGAAAACAAAAGTACAAACATGGGAACAATGGATGGGATTCCATCCAGTTAAAATTACAAATCGTAGCTTTAATTAGCTTTTAATTTGAATTCTGTTGGTTTCCAACCTTTTAGGAATGTTAATTATTTTGTGTTTATGTCAGAAGTGAACTAAAAAATACTACAATTATAGTCAATTACATTAAACATTAATTATTCATATTAATACCTGTAAAATAAAATGAAATATTATAAAAAAACAAGATAAAACGTGCTCAAAAATGTAAGATCTTGTTGGTAGAAATCTCTGCACTTGTTTTATTTGTTTGAATGAATTTTGTTCCAATTTCTTCTGTGCTATATATAGGCCCTGTTGTGTACCTGTATTTCCTTGTATTTTTTCTTGGAAAATACATTGGTTAATGTTCTGAAATTTATCACGGTATCGTTTCATTTAGGTTCATTTACACTGCCAGTGATTTTCTGGAATCCGTGTATACGTTCACACACACATCCTGTAAAGACATGTGACTTGTAATGTACTGCAATGTTATGTTATGTTCATTTGTTTTAGTCGTGAACGTTGGGCTGTCATGGTGAAGGATATTCTTTTGCTGGGTTTTTACGTCGCTCAATAGCTTATTACCACCTTCCTTCTATATTTAGTACCAAATAGGCATAAATAAGCTCTATTGTTTGGTTATTATTATGCAAATAAATAAATACTTTTTTATTGATATATGTATTTGTAAATGCAGAACATCAAACAGCAATGAGGCGCAAAAGGTAGGCTATACGCCAGCTAATGCTAAATATAAGATAAATCTAAATTATCATACGAAAATAAGTTAAAGCAAATTGTTTAGACTTGTTTAGTGCAAAGTTTTAATACAAATTATATTGGAATGCTTTAACGAAAATTACACTGGGTTTTTGCAACTGTAATTTAAGACACTATTATACTGGCCATTTTCCAGTAACATGATGTATAAAAATGTGAGTTAATTTAGAGTATAATTTTGATTTTATAACCATTTCAAAATAAGTTTGCGCAGAGCGAGAAACAACCTGTTACCAAAGCAGCATGCACATAACAAAGACTACAAAAACGCTTAGGTGGATCTGTGATCATTGTGTGTATTGTTTACAATGTTTTTGTTGAGAAAAACCAGCAATCAAAATGTTTGGGTGAAAGTAATGCCTCTGTCTGCACAAAACCTTGCTAGCTTATCCGCAGAACAAGACCAGCACGTACAGACATATAGTTTATTGAAGCCCTTTCTATTTCTGTAGTTTATTTAAAAGTAATTTCAAACTTTAAAACTGCTTTTAGAAGCAGACAACGCTCTAATCTCTGTTACAGTTTGGCGATTAGGACGTCATGCTTTACTTTTTACTTTTTCTCTCTCACTCTTTCTCTCTTTTTCTTCCAGGATTCCAGTTCTTCATTTTTCCAGTTCGGAGCCTCCCTCCCGCAGGAGGCGCTGTTGATGCTTGCCATAATGGAGGAGTACGACTGGCATGTTTTTTCTGTGGTCACCACAAAGTTCCCAGGTTACCAGGAGTTCATAGCTACCGTACGTGTGACAGTGGACCACAGCTTTATTCGTTGGGACCTTCAGAGCGTGGTGACGCTGGACGGTGTCGGCGAACCCGAGGACCGGGCCCACGTGCAGCTGAAACGCATCCAGTCGCCCGTCATACTACTGTATTGTTCCAAAGCCGAAGCGGCGTTGGTCTTCGACGAAGCCCATTCGTTGGGGCTCACCGGGGCTGGTTTTGTGTGGATTGTTCCAAGTCTCACAACAGGAAATCTCGAACATACCCCAGAAGCCTTTCCAATGGGGATGATATCTGTGACGTACGACGTGTGGGATTATCCCTTGGAGAGGCGCGTGCAGGACGCAGTGGGAATTATCAGTTCTGCAGCCGCTGCCATGTTTCGGGAGGAAGGTCGGATACCTGATGGGACAGCAAGTTGCTCGAGCCAATCAGAGCAGCCGGAGGTGCCGCCCAGCGCTCTGCGAAGGTAAGCTGACTTGTCCACTTGAAAATAAATGCCTTCATACGCACCATGCATTGACTGTCTGTACTCTTCTAGCGATTTCAACAGGTGTTGACGTTATGAACGACAATCATTTTTAGATTCTGTGATCACAGCACAGTTATACAGGGCCTGCATGCTGTGTCTTTTGGCTTGGCGAGCTGTACTACAGCTTGGCCACCTACTTCTCTGGGCAAGCGGTCGCTTTTACAAGTCTTTTTCACAGGCGAACAGAACTCTTGTTACTCAGTTAAGCAAAGAAGTTTATCTTTCAAGAGCGCATTGTTTTGAAGGAGCACTTACAAATGAAAAATTACTTAAGAAAATGAGAAATAGACTATTGACAGATGCGTTTAAAATGTGGTGAGGACTCCAGTCACACGAGTAATCTAGAAAGCGTAGTTCTTTGAAAAGGGTTAAGGACCTTTATATTGCGATGACTATGCAATTCAATAAAGATTAAAATGTACAATTTGACAGATGCTTTGATCTAAAGCGTCTTAGGCAGTGTTCAGACTTGACTTTTTTTTTTTTAGAAGAATAAGTTGACAAAGGCGCTGTTTAAGTAAATAAAACACAAGCAGCGTCTGGTTACAAATAGCAGCCTAACGCCATGACTTTGAAGGCAGCGTCTGTGCACAAAGACAGCCCAGAGAAACAGATAGGCAGTGTAACGGAAGTCTATTTGAGAGCGTCTTTGCAATTACTAATCTCATATTTAAAAACTAAATACTAATTTCTCCCTAAAAATGTAATCAGAAGTTGTTGAAAGTGGAAATTAAACTTGTAATTATACAAAACTATGCTCCAAAGGGCATTCGGCCGCCATTTTATTTTTCGAGCTTGAACCTTTTCGAGCAATCACCTTCCTCGCATGTTGGTATGGAAACAACAGATCTCTGTCATTGGTTAGCTGTGAAAAAGGAGCTTGACGTAGGCTGCCTGGTTTAAAAAGATGCCGGTGCTTAAAAAAGTGCCTGGGATTTATTTTTTATAACACTGTTTACTCCATAGGATTACAATGTAAAAAAGATGCTAGCAGCTTCAAAAGAGAAGTCAAGTCTGAACACGGCCTTACTGTTTATTCAAGGTATACATTTATCAGTATGTGTGTTCCCTGGGATTTAAACCCACAACCTATGCGCTGCATGACTTTTATTTGACGTTATGAAAATGTTTCATGAAAGTTACATTTTGCTTTGAGGGCATTTCGTTTTTTCTTGGCATCTCTGCAAATCTCTTTGCATCTCAATGCCCTCACCACTGACAAACAAGGAGCGCTATCAGGCAACAGATTGCTTGTTTCATTATGAGATGTGCTGGATATTTAAAGAGACACAAAGATTTCTATTTTGGATCCCGTGTATTTCCTGCCCAATTCCTTTTATATCTCGGTTATTGGATTGAGTTCCGTTCTGAGTCGCGAGGGTAGCGTTGCGATGGCCAGGAAGATGTGGATATCAGCACGGCCGTGGGAAACAAAGCCACTGTTAGTTTGGGTTGTAAAAGCACTTGCTGTTGCTTTTTTCAGAAAGCACAGTTATCAGGAGTTGCCATGGGTTACCATCAGTAGCTGTTTGCTGCGTTGGTATCCGTCTGCTCCGAGTAGGTGTTCCTTTTGATCTCTCCCTCGTTGCTAAGGCTGTCTGTATCTGGGACACTGCAGACTCTTCAATGTGAGAACATTTTGAATGACGACACCATCCAAAGAGCTAGAATTAACCTTCTAAATGCCTTCGAGATTGATGCACGGACGCATTGTGCTGCTTGTTAAAGCGGATGACACAAATATAGAATTGTAAGCAGCATTATTATATACATAATACACTTGGATATATATCTGATATACATCTTAAGGCAATTGTGCAGATATATACGTGGATAAACCCAAAGACTGTTTATGAGTAGCAGATGTAGATCTGAGCACCCAGGGGCAAAACCCAACTTAATTAAGTCTGTTAGTCCCCCCCCAATAGATACACGTTTGTATACGCACACATTTAGTGATTGTTAGCTACAATATACAGTAGGAAAGATGTGTTTACATCACTGTTCAGTCTGTTTGTAACCTGGCATATAGGAGCATAGGAATTGCATCACTGGTGGTTGCTCAAAGACTTTGAAAGTACTTAAAGGGACAGTTCACCTGAAAATGTAAGTTCTTTCATCATTTACTCGCCCTCATGTCATCCCAAACCTGTATTTACTTTTTTTGTCTGCAGAACACAAAAGTAGATATTTTGAAGAATGTTGGGAACCAAACGACATATTGGGCCCCATAGACTTCCATAGCGTGGACACAAAATTTCTCAAAATATCTTCTTTTGAGTCACATGCAGGCAATGAAGACGTGAGTGTGAACAAATGATATATTAATAATATTTACAAATAAATAAATAATATCAAATAAATAATATTTATTTTTGTGTAAACTTTCCCTTTATATTTGATGCTTCAAATGTGCCATAATCTTACTTCTAATGATTAAGAAAAACTGCTAAACGATAAAAAGCACACATTGCTTAAATCACTTACATAAGGAAAGGTCAGATGAAATTTTCAGTCAGCGTTGTTAAACGTCTTTAATGTGTATTGGTCAGATCAAGAAAGGTCAGATTATCAGCCTTAACAGTTTGATTCAATTATCTATTGTTTCTTACGAAGCTGCTGGCAAAATGGCCAAAAGCCTATTACAAACATTTTGTGCTTGACCAGTGTTTGTACACCGCTCATGGCCGTGGTAAATTAAACATGCTGTGTACCCTAACTAGGCTCAAACACAATCCTTGTTTACTTTGAATATCAGACAGATGTTGATCATTTAGATAAATACACGTATCGTAGTCTTCGGTGTATGTACGGTTGTGATGGGTTAACTGCTTATTTAAAGACTTCTGTAAGCTCTGCCAGCGCCTATGTTTGTCTGAGACCTTTCGCTGTGTGTTATGAGCGCAACCCGGACTTGCCGTATCTGTTGGAGCACAAACACACCAGCTCCTTTCATGAGCTTTTCCTGCAACATTATCACCTTTATACAGAAATCGCTCCCATGCCATCGACAAGTGTCGTGTTTTAAGCCCCTGACTGATTTCGCAGCCTAAGGCTTCCTTTTGTTATGCCAGAGCTGTGGTGACTCCTTCAGTGGAAATTATTCACCGTCTGACACATTAACTGTTAATAGCATCGAAATCGTATTATCATAGACGCTGTTATTGTGTTTGTTATTGTCTCACTCAGGTTTATTGTGGGGCGAATTTTAAATGGCGCTTTTGAGACCTCGAAAGTCGATGCAGGAAGACGATGCTACTCATAGGGTGAAAAGTGAGCAGTTGAGGAGGTCCGTGTCATTTCAACATTCAATAAAGGGGTCCTGGGTGGCACATCCTCGTGATTCATTTTCAAATCCAATTTTAAATGTATTCAAGATCTTTTTAAGATTTAATACGCTTTTTAATTTGAATTTGCTCTCATGCACCCACGGACTAACAGTGGGAACCGTTCCTTTGTTTCATTGTATGATTTTACCAAAATCACGTGGTCTGAATTAAACACGCAGAAAGGTTTATTTGCCACAACAATGTTATCAAGGTAACCTTTTGATTTATTCGTATAGCCTTTCAGGTACATGCGTGCGAGACGGTAATTCCCTGCTCCTTTCAGATTATTTACTGCAAGTGCTTCGACCTTCGGTGTGAATACAGGAATAGCGATCCTCACTTCAGGTCGCAACTAAACTATACTACAGTTAGATTTATGCATTTAACAAGGACATATATTTACCCATTTTTACATACATTTATGTACTTAGCAGACACTTAATGTAATCGTGCATTCGAGCTATACGTTCCTTGGGAATGAAACCTGTGACATTTACGCCTCTTATCACAACGCTCTACCGGTTGAGTTTACATGAATTCGTATTAAATACTGCATTTCTTACTGTACAGTGTGACGCAGATGCAAATTCTAGGAGGGTATTTTCCACGTTTGATATGCTTTTAAAACTTTAAACACGTTGCGAACGCTGCGTTATGGGAACACGCCTCTGTTCTCCATCAGAAGATTTCCTGCTCGCTGACTGTCCTTTGATTCTAGCCTTGTTTACTTGCCTCGCTTGTAGGCAAGTCAAGATTGCCGCGAATCGATTCTGAAGCATTACGTTGTAGCCTGCCCTTGTTGTCGGCCTCCTATTTATTGTCTTTCAGTGCTCAGAACAACATAACTGCTGGGGCAGTTCTTATTGGTCGCATTGGATATGTCAGCCTCGGTGTTATTGGCAAAAGATTTGTGTTCACATAAGTCTCGGGTGTTATCAAAATGCCATTCAAAGGTTCCTGTTATTCAGTTAATAATTTGGTGTGTTTGTCATTTGTGATCTGACAGAGTCTCTAAGTGTCAGTAGATCACACTCGCGTACCGTCTCTGGATCTGTTCCACATTTATGGAAGGATCTGCCCGCTGCTACAAGATCAGCAGATTCTGTAGCCATCTTTAAGGATGGGATGAAAACGCATCTCTGCCGTCAGCACCAGATCCGATTAGTTCTGATCTCTTTTCTACTCTTTCTATCCTTATAAAACAAAAGAAAAAAACTTTGTATACCGTGGTAGGCTACCAGTTTTACAGCGTGTATGCTTTTTGTTGTCCTTATGTTGTCCCAATTGCTTCCATTGTTTACCTTGTAAGTCGCTTTGGATAAAAGCATCTGCTACATGACTAAATGTAAATGCCATTTCACCAAATAGCTTTTTTCACATCGTGTTTTTAAATACAAATCTTTTTTCATGTTGCTTTACACAGAATGTTGTATATTATCATAGGGTTGGATGCTAAGATGTTCTATGTACCTAAACATGTTGCCATGTGGTTGCTAAGGCATTTCTAGATGGTTTTCTATTGATGAAAAATAACCACCCCCAAGTCACTATGATATTATGTTTCCTTGGAAGTCACAAGGGCGTCTCTCAGTGTTGAAGGGGTAGTTCATCCTAAAATGAAGGCTGTCATGTTCCAGCCCCATGTGACTTTTTCCATAGACAAGATGAAAAATGAAATGTTCGTGATTGACAGCTCCAGTCACTGTTCACTTTAATGATATGGAACAAAGAGCAAAAATCTTCTAAATGTCTCTTTTTGCTTTCCATCGAATTAGTCATTATGGTGCAAACTAGTCTATTCGACCTCAAAAAGTAATATTACATCCAGCTTGTCCTTAGCAAACAAGCATGAATTATGGCCGCATGAAGTATGATTCACGTCCATTGCACAAACACTGCCTGATGAGTTATGCATTAAAATCCCTAAACCCTTAAAGCGTTTTCATTCTTTTTTTATATCAGGAAAAGGTTATAATGATTTGCAGTGGGAATGTAATTGTATCCTTCAGTGGACGTTTCATTTTAAGGGCTGCCAATTAACTTTGATCGAATTCTCTGCGTGATACGCCGATTAAACGAAATAATTGTGAGTAATAACAGAGATTTGCTGAGAAAATCCACGATCCAAGATTTTTTTGACTAGACGTTACAAAAACTGCTTTATACGATATAGTGTTGGCTTTCATTCATGAATCATTAAATATAAGCTGCTCCATTGTTGGTCTGTGTAAACTTTCAAAAGGTTTGTATATAGTCTCTAAATTAAGTCGTATGCTTTATAAAAGTGTTACGTGTTTCTGTACTTAAGAATCTAGGCATCGCAGATAACTAAAGAAGGTCTGTAATTAAGTCAAAATGTAAAAATGTGGATATCACTTCAAGGCGCACGGTCCAAATGAACCACGCTGCAGAATAACACGCGTACAATACTGTATCTTTGCCTTCACTGAAGATTAGCTCAGCTGTGCACCACTCAGATGGCACAAACACACACAAAATCTCGTCGGGATTTAATTAAGAAACCGAAACATAAGAAAATGGGATTTAGCTCCAAGCAGAAATCCAGAGAATGGGGTCGGAGCTACACCTGCTCCTCGGATACAACTTCTGTTGTAAGTGTGTCATTCACGTATTAAAGATTTCCACAGCTGAAGAATGAAAATTGATTTTTTTTCCACACAGCTGTCTTAAATAACATCATTGCGCATATCTCATCTCATCGGACGGAGTCCAGTATATACTGCTGAAGAGACTATGCAGGGTGACCTTCCGGAATTAATTGAAAGCTTAATACTAATTGTTTTTTATTGAGTTCACGGTTTGTAAAATGTCATAAGTGGAGATTCGAATGACTTTTTGTACACAGAGCCTCTTTCCGCGTGATCCCAATTAACAGTTAATTGCTATTCCGAGATTAGATGTAGTTAAATGCATATTAGGTGTTAATAGTTTCACGTGGATCCACGATCGCTATTTGTCTTTCTGTGCGTATCATCACAAACCGGGCACAGGATTAAAATGCGGATCGGCACGAAGTTATCTTACCTAATGGTTGCTTACAGGTGGATTGCTACTGCTCATATAGAGGAATAATTATTAAGGTTGTTAATCTAAAGGACAGCTGTGACCGTGAAGACTAAAGAGCATTATATATATGTCAGAGAAAATGTTAAACAAATGCTTTAGGAAAAGGTTACAGAACATTGTTCGAGTCTTGGCTAGTCCCGGCGGTGTTGGTTCAATTATTAGGAAGTGGAATCTACTGGAAACCCCCCAGACTGCGTCTAGAAAAGGTCATCCCTCAAAACTCTGCACAAACAAGCAGATCACTTCGAAACAGACACAGAGTCTGGCAGTCGACAATGGAGTATAAGGTGAAACGAACGGCATTGTTAAGAGCTTTGCATAGCACCGTATGGGAGAATGAGGCGGAAAGAAGCACTATTCAAAAAGCGCTGTGTCAAAGGACATCTGGCTTTCGCCAAACAAGCAAACCGTAATAGTGATGCGACTGCTATTTG
Organism: Barbatula barbatula; assembly: GCF_947034865.1. Lineage (NCBI taxonomy): Eukaryota > Metazoa > Chordata > Actinopteri > Cypriniformes > Nemacheilidae > Barbatula > Barbatula barbatula. Next base: position 22,978,333 of record NC_136771.1, read on the forward strand.
CAAAGGCAAATTTGACCAGGATGGAACGCTTTCGTTCTTGGGAAAATGTGCCTGGTAATCCCTTAAAAAATGATAGTTAAAGTTTGAACGATTTCCAATATTAAAATGTATATCGTCCCACCTCAGGCTTACATCACCAGGGGGGATAATCACTAGGAATTTAATGAGTCTGGTCCTGTTTCCACTTAAGATTTACAATAAGGCGCTTTTATGAGGAACATCACAGGCAATTTACCATATAAAAGCAATACTTGCCACCCATTTAATAGCGGAAAAGATTAGCACAGAAGGTAGAGCAGAGTACTGTAGGACAGAAGGTAGAGCAGATGTTAAATGGGAGAAAATGAAATGAACTAAAATGCATTTATGAGATGCGCATTTGATTATGGATTTCGATAATGGTTCCATTCATTTTTTTTAAAGAAATGTACCATTGGTGCATCTTAAATAAATTGTGACTATGTATGAATTTCTTTACTGATGTGAAATTTGAATAATATTTTGGATTCTTGGGAACTCAACATTTGTCATTCCAGGTGGAGACCAGACGAAGTAGATTGTAAAGATGTCCAAATTGTGCCGAGCTGTTGATTGGTTACTGAAGACGTTACCAAACATTTGACTGCTAGTTTACATTGTTATATTTTAACTTAGAAAGTTAAATACAGGTGAATAAATGGATGTTTGTTTTTTAGTAACACGTTGATCCCGCAACACAAAGTGAAATAAGTCTGAGGATCAGCGGTTCTGAAATGGCAAACTACATCATCCTATTATACTGTTCAAATCTGGAGCACGTCTGCCTGAAGAAACAGGCAGTTCCCCTTTCAAAGAAAACTGTGCCATTGCTAGGTGTCTGTACCATAAATCCAAATCTGCATATTTTGGAGTATTAATCTGAATATTTTATATTCTTTTTAATTTCTTGCAGAATACTTTCCTCTTGGAAAAAGTTTGAAGTTTTAGTCCTTGATTGATAGCCGAGAACAAAAATTATGCAGAATTTGTCCATTCAGATGAATTAATCGCGGGTCTTAATGCTTTTGTAAGACACTGTGCGCGCCACTGCGTACGTTTTCCCTGCCTCATTAAAGATTTCTGTTATGAGTACAAATACTTGTAATTCTGTAATAGATAGATTTGTGTTAGTCATTTTCGCTCACCAAGGCATTTTAATGGAAAAATTGGGAAATAGATAATGCATCTAATGGGGTTAAATCAGTCGTTATTTAGTTGATGTTGGATGGTTGTCTACCTCACTTAGAGCATGTTTCACTTGGATTTCATTAAAGAGCTTTTATGCAGGCCCACAACAGCTTGAAAGCACTTCTAGTAAATGAACGAAGTTGTGTGTGAGAACGGTTCCAAAAACTCTATTGATTTGAATAAAGAGTTAACCATCAGAATGATTCTAAGATAAGGGCGAGATGCTCTTTTTAAAATAAAAACAAATCAAATTAACACGGAATTATGATAGAATGTTTATTTATAATCTGCCTTTTATTGTTGTACACAATTTAGGATTTAGTCATTTTATAAAGGTAGTAAACATCAAATTTAGCGCTGTCAAACGATTAATCGCGAATAATCGCATCCAGAATAATGTTTTTTTATATATTTCTGCGAACTGTGCCTATTATTTTTGTATTTATAAACACGTACACAGATATGTATACCTATTTAGGACATATTGTCATGTATTTATTTATGTATACCAATAATTTTAATTATATATATATATATATATAATATATTCACCTTTTCTACTCATTTTATCGCAATGCGTGCTGGGAATTAACTTTTTTAACCATTTTAGAAGGAATAACCTTAAATTCCCTAAATGCCTTGAACCTTATTTTTAAGTACTTTATAATCCTGCCCTCATATGGATCTCATTAGGTTATTGTACATAAACCTTAAAGCCTGCTGATATTGATCTGTTGTGGAATTTGTATGTTACAGATATATGATGGGCGTCCGTCTAGGGGGTAGAGATCATTCATTCATGGACGATGGCTACCAGATGAACCCCAAACTGGTTGTCATTGTTCTGAACACACAGAGGGATTGGGAGAAGGTAAGATAAAGAGCATTTAATCTTTATATCCCCGAATCTTCATTTTCCTCCATTACCTTTGCCTGTAAGGGGCTTGGGAGACCACAAGCAATCAATATTCTGTTTTCTAGCTCCAAGCCTTTTTGTGGCTGTCAGTGAAAATGCAGTGGCCTTCACTATTAGAGGAAAAAGAGCGTTTCATTTAGACTTTTCATTTCACACCCTGAGGTTGTGTCTTGTATTGCATTATGACTTCAAACATTGTTTACTTAGTCAAAAATGGTCAAATGTGCCTTATTAGTTTCATTACAAAATGATTTCCGGCAATAAACCGGAGCACAGTGCACGGCAGTTCATCTCTGTCATGTTGAAATGTGCGACTCGTTCCGTTTCTGTTTGTGTCTGTAAACATAAACAATTTGCTTGTTTTCTTTACGCTGATCTTTTCCTTTTCTCTGCTCCCTTTCTTTTAATTAGCTTCATCTTTATCTTCGAGCTTCACACACTCGTTCTCTTAATCGGTCGCTCACTCACGCGTTCTTTTACAGAGTTGCGTTTGATGCCGTGTGTTTTGACAAGGCCCTGCAGTGTGCGTGAAGACACAAACTCGCACACATTAAACACGTGCAGTGATTGTTTGAAATGTGTGACACTAATTATTTCTCACTGCAGCGGGGCTATATTGATGCGAGCTTATTGACGAACCCGTGCACATGACAGAACTCACGACTGTCGAACAGGACGTTCGCCACATGAGCACATTTTTACATGTGCTAAACATTCTTCTACATTGTCATGTGTTTCCATTCTCTAATAAGTCTTATAGGTGTTGTGAAATTCTTAAAGTTTTATACATGTAGTTTTGAATACAGGTCAAATATATAAAAAATTAATTTCTCTCGCTGCAGAACCATTTTTGTTCATGAACAAACAGATTTGTTTATAATTTGTTAAATATTCCACATTGTTTAATGTGAATATGAACTGCGTAGATACTTAATGCTAAATAAACGTGACATTGTGTGATTTTCCAGCTTAACACATGGAACAAACTGGGCAAAATATACATCCATGGAAAACATTAAACGTTTTTCTGAATTTAATATTTGTAGGTATGCGTTTTGGGAAAAGTATCTATTTTGTTTCGTTCTGTGAACTACAATATTTCTCCCAAATAAAACCAAATATATTCTTTCTATTTGCACGTATTTGCAGAAAATGAAAACTAGAGAAACGGATCTAAATAACCGAAAAGATGCTCCGTATACTCAAATACTGAAAAGAAGTTCATATTCACTTGTACGCAATCCAACAGTCATATTTCTACATATTCTACTATTTGGAAAAGTCCGAAATTATTTTTTTATGTGATAACCTGGTCATGTTGTCAGTCTTTCACATTGCTGTTGGATGACTTTTGTCACTCCTGACATTTGATTTTGTTGAAATTCAAGAGAAACCGGACTGGAATGGGCACAATACATCTAGAAATGCTTATTAAATGAAAGTTTGTAATGGACATTTTTTCCGCGACTGTATTAACATCCAATGTGAATTATGTAAAAATGTATACGGATAGCCACCTTAGAAATAAGTTGCGAAATGCCATGAGATGGGTTGGACTATTATCATAAGAAAACTGTGATCCATTTATAGGTTACGGACCACTGTGTGTGTGCGCGTGTAGTATATTTGGCTTAGATGGGTATAACTTGGGACATCCGTGCCTGCCAGCAAGCAGGTTTGAAAGTATCATGTGTTATTCTAATAAAAAAAGCTGGATGAGCTTCAAGCTTTGATGAACAGAGAATCTCACATTTTCCCCAAAACGTTTCCGCATAATCCAAAATACAGTGTTCGAAGAACCTCCCAAACATGTTTGTGCTTGTGAGCCAATGCTTGTGTACGTATGTCCTCAGATGGGACGATGGGAGAATCACACGTTGAGGTTGAAGTTTCCGGTGTGGCCACGTTACAACTCGTTCGGGGACATGGATGCCGATGAGAACCACTTGAGCATAGTGACTCTTGAGGAAAGACCCTTTGTCATAGTGGACGACGTGGACATTCTCACTGGCACCTGCATGCGTAACTCGGTAGCGTGCAGGAAGCACGTTAAAGAGTAAGTTTTATTACAGCAACTTTAAAGAAGAATTTTGAAAGATAAAACCAGTTTGAATAAACTAGCGTGTACCCCGGGCACTATGCATTTCGTCTTTGTTAACCTTTAGCCGGAGAGCTTTCTTTGCCTGGGAAACACAGGAATAATTGTGCTGTCTCTAATGTAGTTAATGCTCTGCTCTTTGGATGTTATACTAGGCACTTATTAGATTGGGATTCCAAACACAATAAATGTTTATCTTTAAAGTTTCACTGCATCAGCTGTGTTTCAATAACTCTGTCTGTATGTGCTGCAGTAACGTCACCGACGGTTCCTACATCAAAAAGTGCTGCAAGGGCTTCTGTATAGACATCCTGAAAAAGATTGCAAGGAATGTCAAATTTACCTATGACCTTTACCTGGTCACTAACGGTAAACACGGTAAAAAGATCAATAACGCTTGGAATGGCATGGTGGGAGAGGTTAGTCACTTTAATGAGACATAAAGAGTAAATCCTAATTTTATATCATATTTTCTGTTGTGTGTGTGTTTTTCCCTCTTATGTGTATCTGTCTAGCTGTCTGTTTGTCCATCTCTCTCTGTTTGTCTGTCCATCTACAGTATTTGTCTGTCTCTCTGTCTATCTATAGCTATCTGTCTATTGGTCCACCTCTATCTCTCTCTGTCTGTGTGTCTGTCTATAGTTACACAGCTATTTGCCTTTCTCTTCATGTCTGTCTATATTGCCCGCACCCCCTCTCTCCCTCTCCCTCTCTCTCTCTCTCTCTCTAATTATCTATCTTTCCCCATTACTATTTAAGAGCATCAATCTATGCAAGCGTCCATCAATAATGTATCCATTCCTCCATCCATATCTAACATCTGTCCATCTGCTCTTTGTACAATGTGTTTGACTCATTTCGGTCTTGTTGTTTTAAATTCTCTGCTCCGTAGGTAGTCTATAAAAAGGCCATAATGGCCGTCGGCTCATTGACCATAAATGAAGAGCGTTCAGAGGCCATAGACTTCTCCGTCCCATTCGTCGAGACGGGCATCAGTGTGATGGTGTCCCGTAGCAACGGAACGGTGTCGCCCTCCGCATTTCTAGGTAATAGATAAAATAACGTGTCTGAATTCCCTCTGGATTGTGTGTTTTTTATCTCTGCCTTCCCCCATGAATCTTCTCCGCTCTCTCTTCTCACCTCAGAACCCTTCAGTGCTTCGGTGTGGGTAATGATGTTTGTCATGTTGCTCATCGTCACAGCAATCGCTGTTTTCCTCTTTGAATTCATCAGTCCTCTCGGTTTCAATAGAAACCTGGCACAGGGCAAAGGTATGAAACGCAACCACACAATCAACCAACCTCTGCTTTGATCAGAAACAGAGCGTGGTTACAATGTTAAAATGTAAAATGTGTACTTTAAACGTTTAAGAAACAAGCACTGTGACCGTCTGTAAAACCACAGCGCTCTTAAAACTTCCTTCTCGCTTCTCACTAACTTTTTCCTCTTTTTAAGACCCACACGGGCCCTCCTTCACCATCGGTAAGGCCGTCTGGCTGCTGTGGGGTCTGGTGTTCAACAACTCTGTCCCGGTACAGAACCCGAGAGGGACCACAAGTAAATTTATCGTGTCCGTGTGGGCCTTTTTCGCTGTGATCTTCCTGGCTAGCTACACTGCCAACTTGGCCGCCTTTATGATTCAAGAAGAGTTTGTGGACCAAGTCACAGGCCTCAGTGACAGAAAGGTAATTTTTACAGTGATCCGGCTAATGTTTTTTATATAAAATGTTCAAAATTACTATTTTTTCCACACCTGTTAATGTTTATGTGAATGTGTGTATTTAATTTTGTTTATTTTGTTTCTTATATACAAATATTTTATACACTACGTATACCTTTCTTTTAGGAGGTAATTACCTTTCCTAAAAATGTATGCTTGAGGCCTTTCAAAGTGAAGGATTTAACTTCTACCCGACCTCACCCTTACAAATTACTTGCGTTTGTGTAACCTAATGTATTCATGTTGATTCAGTTGTAATAAATTATTTCTCTGACTTGAATATAACCAGTTCCCTTAGATGTTACCAGAAGAAGCACAGTTTTTAGGCTACCTGACAAAACAATTTTTACGCTGCTGTCTCGATTGACAGCTCACCAGGGCCCTTACATCATTATATATTTACAACATGGAGTGCCTGATCTGGTTTCTAGGTTTACCTCTTCAAATAAATATTTATGTTTGGGTTTTCTTTTTGTGGATCTCTTAATGTTGTCATTACAGACAATTTATGCATTTTCTCAATCTTGTTTGTAGTTTCAAAGTCCCTATTCCTACTCGCCACCGTTTCGCTTTGGGACGGTGCCTAATGGGAGCACAGAGCGAAACATCAGGAAGAACTACCCTGACATGCACCAGTACATGGTCAAATACCATCAGACTGGAGTTCAGGATGCACTGGTCAGCCTTAAAACCGGGTACGGCTGAAATTTTATTCAAGTTTATTTGCATAATAATGTTTTGAATGCATCATTTTGATCTTGTTTTCAATGGCATCATGTCACATGCACAGACGGATTCAACTGCTAAAAGTTAAATTAAAGAATTTTAATTTAAGAGTAAACCCTCCCTTTAAAATTCACGAATATATTTGAATGAAAAGCAAACATGTCGATTTTCCAAAGTCGGCCACTACTGTACATTTGAAATAATTGGCTGTTTATATAAATGAAGTTTTAGCTACATTATGTTTCGTAACACAACTCCTTGATTTATACAGAAAACTGGATGCTTTTATATACGATGCTGCTGTGCTCAACTATATGGCGGGACGTGATGATGGCTGTAAGCTGGTCACTATTGGCAGCGGCTACATCTTTGCCACGACGGGATATGGAATCGCCCTGCAGAAGGGATCTTACTGGAAACGGCTGGTCGACCTCGCTATCCTTGGGATTATTGGAGACGGTATACGTGTTTTCCTGTTATGTACTATACGTGGTTACAGTACCATAATGACATGCTGTCTATATAGGGATCTTCAAGGGTAGCATTCTAGTAACCGATTTCAAATGAATTCAGCTGAATCGCCCAGTTGCAATTATCCATACACAGAAAATGTTCACAGTCACAATGCATTGTGGGATCGCCTTATAAACCACAAATGCATGCATTATTCCCTTAGCTTAAATAGAGACCAGAATATTTTCGAACAGCCAAAGCATCAGAAGTGCACATATAATGCCTGGAACGCAGGCAGCTCACCGGAGTTTGGAGCACAGCCAGCACGTCATTCAGTGTTTATCCGTGTTTGTTGGAATGAGCATTAACTGTGTTATTTTGTGTTGTGCGCTAGGTGAGATGGAGGAGCTGGAGGCCCAGTGGCTCACCGGTATCTGTCATAATGAGAAGAATGAAGTGATGAGCAGTCAGCTGGATGTGGATAATATGGCTGGTGTGTTCTATATGCTGGCGGCAGCCATGGCTCTGTCGCTAATTACTTTTGTCTGGGAGCATCTCTTCTACTGGAGGCTACGGTACTGTTTCACTGGCCTGTGTTCAGGTCGACCAGGAATGCTCTTCACTATCAGCAGGGTACGTGACGTAAGGGTTACGGTAAATTAACTTGAAAGTTTCTTTCCTGAAGGCGAGCCTTAACTTGACATATTAACATGTCACTGTGCCTGTTTGCCAACGATCAGTGTAGGGATAGCTGTTTATGTGCTAACAAGCACGTTTTCCGCAGCGAAATAAGACCGAGCTCGTATAACCGAATATAAAGCACCAGCCACCAGAATAAAGTTATAGGGCATGGTTGTTTGTCACAGCAGGATATATAATTTCATTCCGTCTGGTTATAGTGTTTCAGAACTCGGCTTATGAGATCAAGGAAAAAATGTTGCAAGACTTTATTGAGAAATATTGTGCTAATATATCTTTTTTGTTGTTAAATTCCTCTTACGTACTCAGCCTGTTTGTTTAACCTCTCCTCCTCCTTTCTGCCTACAGGGGATTTGGAGCTGCATTCACGGCGTCCATATCGAGATGAAAAAAGCACCGGAGTTGGGCTTCAGCCCTCAGGCCAACATGTTGCACCTGCTGAAATCCGCGAAAGAGATCACCACCCTGGGAGTTACCTCACCGAAACAGCCCATGAGTATCCTCCCTAATACATCTGGCCTGCTGGATTTGATGGGTGGAGGAAAAGGCAACAACCTGTCCCAGAAAAACGCGCCCTACAGCAACACCAGTACCATGCTCAGCAACCGTCTCAAAGAGCCACTTAACAACACACTGTTGCCAGGGCAACGTGCCCTGAGCCTAACGGATGCTCAACCAGGTGTTGCTGGAAATGGTGGCTCGGGAGGCGGAGGCGAGGTGGCACGACCTCCAGCTTCCAAACCACGTGCTCTGTGGAAGAAATCGGTTGAGACGTTACGACAGACACAAAGCCCGGGGGATAATTCCCCCCCATCTGCGGCATCGGCCTCCGAGACCCTTCCTATGAAAAGCCAGAGATACCTACCCGAGGATGCACCAGCCCGTTCGGATGTGTCAGATTGCTCTGGCCGAGTGGACTTGCAAAAGCAGCAGAAGTTAAAAGAGACGCTTCGTAAACGTAACCGCCAGCCACGAGACCTGAGCGACGTGGAGCTGTCGACGCTCAGGAGTCAGGCCAGCCAGCAGAGCAACCACAGCGCCCAGATCTACTCTCAAAGCAGCCAGGGGAGTCAAATATACACGATTGACTCCATTGACCAGGAGCACGGACTACACTACCCAGATATCTTCAGTGATCACCGTGACAACATGCACCGCCCACCCTCGTCCTCTGAGCAACAGCCAATCATCCAACTCAACAGCAGTCTGCTTACCCAGGCCCACGAACCAGACGTAATGCAAACTGCGATTGCAAAAGATAAAAAATACAACACGTACGGAAAGACCGGGGGAGCGGGGAGCATCGCCGGTGGGTCCGCTCAGGACCCACGACAGACGCACTGCCGTAGTTGCCTGTCAAAGGTGTCCAGTTACTCTGGGCTTTACACCGTACGGTCCCCTCAGTATCGCTGCGATGCCTGCATGCACTCCGGGAACCTCTATGACATCAGCGAAGATCAATTCCTCCATCCAGATAGAAGGGGGATTGGTAGTGGAAGTGTTGACAGAGCCTTCTCTCCTTATCTTCCCCAGCCCGATGCTTCCTTCACAACCTATCTTCCCCAGAGCGACCAGGAAGGCGACGGTCTTATTAGCCACTACCAGAACGAGGGCGTGATCATCCACCGCCAGCACTCTTACGAGAACCTGCCCCAGAAGAGTCCGTTGCGTCGCGTCAGCCTGCAAGACAACACACCGTATGCCAACATTCCCTCCTCAACACTGATCCCAGACAAGCCCCACAAAAATCCGTCGGCGCATCTAAACCACACGCTGGCGGGGGTGGGCGTCAGTGGACTCGGGATCGGTCGTCGCAGCAAGTCGATGTATCCGGCCCGCCCGACGGAAAATCCATTTCTCCAGACGCTTCGTGACGATCAGCGTCTGGCTCACGGCCGCAGCTCCACAGACATTTATAAGCAGCTGGTACCGCTCACATTAGGCCATGCTGACGGCAACATGCTCGGCATGGGGATGCCAACCCCTGACCTCTATTACGCCGAGCACGTCATGCCTTATGTAGCCCCTCCCCCCGTCGGTACATACACGGCCCCCAGAGCGTTGAGCGCTGGGGGCGCTCGGCGTGTCTACAAGAGGATGCCGAGCATCGAGTCGGATGTCTGAGTCTGAGACGGCGTGTGTGACAAACTTCTATAAAGACATGCATGGATACTTCCACTGGGATACCACTCGAAAGCGGAACTTGTTAAGCTTTATGACTGCAGGGCGAGAAAGTTTGGAATATGTTTTGTTTCCCATCACGGACTTATCTGTCTGAACAAAACTCAGAGTTCAACTTTTACATCAGGTCATCCCCTCTAGTCGAGCGGCAGCTCTGTGTCTTCCAGAAAACATCTGAAATGGCGGGCAGGACGCTCTCGCGCCTCAGAGCCGAGAAAGAGCAGCAGTTGCTGCTTGGAAGTACAGGGGCAGCTCCAAAGAGTTTCCTTTTTTCCAACACGAGCAACCAAAAAGTAAATTGAAATAAATATCCACATTCTGCACTTTTACACGCAAACACACACGCACGAGGCACAAATGATGTCAGATCTGTGAAGGAACAAAGTTAGTTATAAAAATAGAATCCCTCGACCAAAAAAACACAGTCATGTGTTCTGAAATGAATGATTACGTTTTTGGAGAGGCAGAAGAACGTCTGTTATGAATGATTTCGGGGTACAAGCTGCACTGAGGCACGAATCACAAAGACTTCGTAGAGTTAAAAGATTAGATTTTCATTCCAGCCTGAACTGTGACAAAATGCACTGCCTGAATGATTAGCCTTGGGTGAAATCTCTGAAATCGAGTGCGCTAGAGAATTTCACAGGAAGGAATAATGGTGCACACCAGACCTGCGATTGATTGGACTTGTTTGTATGTTTGAGGACGTCAACGGGGAAAAGGTATTTTTCCCTCCCTTCCCCTAAATCCGACCTTACATGCGTGCGAACCCGGGACGCACGCCTCCACTCACAGCACAACCGTGTAGTAGTGTCGATGTTAATTCATCTAAGATTGCTCACATCGAGCGCATTTCTATAGTTGTCTAGACTATTAAAAAAGTGATTTTATCACTTTTATACACTGCCAAACATTTGACAGGGTGGGCAAAGCATACTTGTAGAGTTAAAAAACTTAAAATGGGATGAAATGAAAGAAGCGAGGGGAAGAGAGAGAGAGAGGTTTTTGTGGTGGGAAGGGACTAAGGAACTTGTCGTATAAAAAAGGAGCCGGTGTAAAAAAAAAGAGTAAAACCCCACACCAACTAATGATGTCAATGCAGAACCACAGAAATATATAAAAACGTACCTGTTTGCCTCGAACACACAAGCGCATCACTTCCGGTAGAATCCAACCACGCAGTCTTCACGAATATTTGGGTTGTTTTGAAATATAAATGGTCGTTCCAGCGATATGCACAATATCAGGTTGCAATATTATATTTATCTATGAAATTTCCTAGTTTTACTATGTTTTATTATTAGTTCCTCTCATTTATGAATTGATATACGTGTGGAATTCATTTATAAATGTGATTTAATTGCGTATATATTAAAAAAAGATAACAGCATGTTAATCTTCTCTATGGTCAAACTTTTAGAATTGTTCTTTTCGATTTTTGATGTGAATGGGAGTATATGTTTACAGTGAATGTGAAAATATGGATTCATCTCAGATGTGATTTTGATTCTCATTTGAATATAAACATAAAACTGTCGTATGGAAAAATGTCAACCGCATCGCACAGTTTTTTCAGTAAACTGTGTCTACAGTTGAGTGAGGTTTATATTACAGGATATATGCTGGGTTTATAACTCAAGTGGTCCTCCTCGCGACACAAACTAGGCTTGACATAAATAATGAAGTATACGCTGTGGCTACAGAAGAAGCATTTTTAGGATAGTCAGTCTATCGCTCAGGCCTTGTTTGTATCATACACGTCTGCCTCAGATCATATCAGATTTTGTATCTAGCCAGCCAGCGTGTACACTTCCCAAAAAATATCCAAGTCAGTTGTTTCTAATTGAATTAATACACATGAAATGCGGTCATGTTCATGTTTCTTATTTTATACATCAGCCTCCATGCGGTAGGCCACGTAGACCATTTTGTGATGTACATCAACATCTCGATTGAATGTAGACACCATTCAGATCCAAGACACTGTAAACATTTTATGTCAAGAGTAGATGGGTTGTGTCTAGGTGGTTGTGATTTATGCAACCTGTATGAATTTGTATATACAGGTAGATTTGACTTTCATCTGAATAAATCTATTTGCACATTGATCTGTTTAACATCATTTACGTCACTTTCGCGATACAAATTTGATCCCAAGGTAGCACACCAACAGGTTTTATTAATACGTGTAATAATAACTTCCAATTATGGTCATGTTTAGTTTCATTCCTCACAAATATTGCTTTGTATTCTTTCAGTTGTCCCCATGTTGAATTATAATTTTTTCACAGATTTTTGACAAATGACAAATGTATGTTTATTAAAAGCACATAAAAATACAAAATACTCCTAAATTTTCCTCCGAAAGAAAGTCAGAAAAATGTACACAAGGGTGATTGACTTATAACATTATGTTTGGGTGAACTGTGAATTAAAGTTCTTATAGGACTTCCAAATGTTTTGCTTTTAAAGTTAAAATGCAATTATGCAAGTAAATCAAGAATTAAAGTAAAGTCAGTTGTCGAAGTGACGGCTTAACATATTCATGCAGATCACATTTGTACAAAATTGAGCACATTGCAAAAATGCCCCAGGAATAGCTTTAATACAGTCTAAAGGTTTATGTTCTGATAGCTTATATATGTTTTCTGTTGATCGCCTGCGCTGTACTAAACTAACAATATTGTGGCTCCGTCGCATTGCCCTGTATGATCCTGTCATCAGCCCAGTCGTGTTTTTACATAGTTGCTACGATTCCAAACAACCCATTCATTTGAAATAAAACAAATTCATTTTGATAACAGCTACACGATGGGGTCTGGCAGATCTTTCAAAACAACTCTGCGCTGAATTTTATTCTGTAATTTGCAGTTGCCAAAAGCCCCTGACAAATCTGGCATCCCGTGGCACAACAATTGGCTCAGAAAAGTAAGCAGCGCTTTGATTCCGACGCAAATACTCCTGTCCTTATAGTGACTAGCAGCACTTTTAAGACGTTTGGATTGTAACTAAAAGCATTAAAGCGATTTAACATGAAAAAAATGCAGATATCATAAAAATCATTTCCCCATCCCATGTATGTTCTTTTTCGTTGTGTGCCTTTTTAAAAAGATGTCAACATTTGTCATACTACACAACAGTCAAACATGTATGTGCCAGGTGGTGTATATACTGGTTAAGTATAGGTTAGTGTCTTAGAGTATAGAGACTGTACTTTGTGGATGTACACTGGCAGTAGACAGATGCTGTTTATGTGGTTCACTGTGTACGTGCCTCAACTTCCTAAATTCAGATGTCTAAGACTAGTGTGTGTGTGTGTGAGCGTGTGTGGCTTTTGGGTAAATATGAAATAGTTTCCTGCATGAAAAGCAGTCATTTTGATTTTTTTCATTCTTGGTTTGAGTAAAGATATGGAGTTGAATTAAAAACGAAATATCTTTGGTTTTATATGAAATGAATTATGAATTAATAATTTAATACATTTATGAATGAAAATTCTGTGAAAGGCAACTTGTTTTTAGAAATGTTTGAATGTTGGGATAAACATTCTGTTGCCTTTGACTGAATCCTACCAGATTATGATCTGAACGGTGAAATATCTCTCTGACATTTTAAGATTTTCCTTCATAATGCCTTCATGCATGTTATTATGTTTTTTGTTTGTTTGTTTATTTATCGAGACCTTTTGGAAAGCTAAATAAAGTGACAATTGGTAGTAGTATTTCTTCACTGTTTTAATGGATAATCTAAAGATCGCTTTGCATGCTTTTCAGATTTCAACAAGACGTGACCTGCTATTTCTCGAGACCACTTTAATGGCAGAGAATTGATTTCATGAAAGTACCTCAATGGGAGGCAGTAAGTGCACTACAGAATTGTTTGGTTTTAAATACTGTAATTCAGATGATTTTATAATGGTTGTTGGCTTGTCGTTTGAAACATTATAGGTCTTTTTGAAGGATGATAGGAGTTCAGCCCATATGACTAATGATACGAAACAAGCTGTTTTAATGAAACGTGGAAAATGAACTGTATAATGGATATAAACGCATAAATACATATAATAAGTTACATATTCTTTAATGCATTCATATTTGCAATTGCATGCTCAGATAAAGTTTAGGATTAAAACTCGGTTTTCAGTTTAATAATTTGGTCTAACTGGGGCATGTTGTCATTACTGTGTTTTAGGCAAATGTGTATTTCACACAAATGCTTGTCTCTAGTATAGTTGTATTTCAAAGACCTCAGTCAAAGGTCTTAATATAGAATCGTTGTTATGAGTCATGTTTTCCAAACTCTGAAATGAGAACACAACACAAGTTATCACAAAAGGGCAACATGTAGGCCTATTCGGTGAACTGTGTATTTTTTTAGGGGGATAATATTGTAAATGTTGAATGGCTTTATTCTAGCAAAGACCTTTTGTGTGTGCCTATACAGAAATTGACAACACTCCTCAAAGACGTATTCCTTGTTGGACTTCAGGTACCATGTACATCCACAGAACAGTTTTTTGGCACAAAAGGTCCCTTGTAGTGGAAAAGGTTCTACATAGTATGAAAATGTAAAAATACACGTTTTCCTTAAATGTACCTTGATAAATATCAGCTAGTTATTATTGTGACAACTTGCCCCTATTTAAAATGTATTTTTGTTAAAGGAACATTTCACCCCAATTTTTTATTTATTTATTCACCCTCAAGTTGTTCCGAATCTGAATAGTTTTTGGAGTAATGCCACCATTGACTACCATAATAAAGTGAGTAAACGATGAATTTTTATTTCTGGGTGAACTGTCCGTTGAATTCACTCTTTCTGTTGTTATTTACCTTCGTCCTCTTTTCCTTCTCCCTCGTTATTTATTTGTTTTGGCAGTTTTATTTATAATCTCTGTTGTGTTTTAATGTATACCGAGAACCAAACGCCTCCGTACAAACATTACCACTCAGAAAATCTGGAGTCTGTCTTCCGGTCTCTGCTTGCGCGTGTCAGGACGCGTTTAGTTACGCGCACGGATGAAAGCATGTACTTTACTCATCACTGGGCACAAAAAGGTCCTGACGTATGTTGGAGAGATTCGTTCATTTGCGCTGGTTTAACGCGCGCAACTAAAAAGGCGTGAATGCCCAGTCAAACCATCCTAATCTAATATAAACTCTGGCATAATCCATATGCACATCAACTGATACAGTAATAATGCGCGCGCACGTCAAAAACACCTTTACATCGATGTGTTATGGGATCTGTTCAAAGTAATAGCACGATCACGTCATTATTTAGCCTAAACGCATATGCTTCCATCCAGATAAGTGACTTAATTACAATGCACCGTCAATGCGCGCGTTCCTCGGGATTCGAACCCACAAATGATACGCTCCTAACGCAAATCTGCGCCAACTGAGCTGCGAAACGCGAGGAATGTGCGTAACTGCGCGCACGCGTTCATGCGTGGATATGTGCGACGTGTTCCCCTAAGCCAAATAACAGATTTACACACGCGCTGGAACGGAAGTTCATTCTCGCGCATCAACTCGTCCGCAACCGTGCGAGTGAACGCGCGTCTGATCTTAAACGTGCACGAGAGCTCAGATCCGTGAAACCCGATTACGATCATGTCACTAACACGACGCTCGCGAAGAAGCGATTATTTTGTCTTTGAACCGTGCGCGCGTGTATGTGGGCACACGCGACCGCGAGATACCCAGATCTAGCCATATTTAGAGAAGCCATTTCTCATTGTCTTAACGTACCGTGAAACGCCGAACGTTCACGTAGCGTTTAGGTGTGTACTGTAACTCGTGCGAGTGTCTGTGTGTGTTTGTGCCAAACGCGATCTGCGTTGCGCTTCCCATCGAACGGTGCGTGTTTGCGCGCACGCGTATTTCTGAGCTTTTGCCAGAAGAGCGCGCTCTGCCTACACAGAGAAGAAGCCATGAAAATTCATAAGGGCGCGACGCCTACTCTCCAACACTAAAAATACAGAAGGAGATAGTTGGAGGCAGAAGAGGAAGAGAGAAAGGAAGAGCATCGCGCACTTGGCGCACAAAGCGACGCTTTTGCTTCTGTCATCTGTACACTCGGTCGCAACCTTTTTGTCATCTTGTGCATGTGTGTTTCAGGTTCCAAAATCCAACTTCACGTTATGTGGGGAATCAAAGTGCAGGATATTGGATCTGATGTACAAAAACATGAAATCACAGTTGATTCTTTGATCTATTATTGCATTTTCCATCTGCTTGAAATGAATAGTGCATTAAGCTCGATTGGAGCATGTCAGCGTCACAGAGGTCATGGGTTTGATGCCCAGGGAACACGCATACAGATTTTGATTTTTCCCCTGTATAGCTGCTTTGGAACAATGCAAATTGTGAAAAGCGCTATATAAATAAAATTGAATACTAATGTGTAGATTGCACCGTAAGTCACTTTGGATAAAGTAGCATCCAAAACGCGTTCATGTAAAAGTAATGTTCCTGAACTTGTTAATTATGTACAATATTCATGTCTTCATTCCTCATCATCATCAGATACCTAATATCACAAAAGGTGTTATATCAAAATATGAACAAATGACTTTGGTCATATCGCTTTAACCCGGAACTGTATTTGCAACGTTGTCATTTTAGTACGAAGAAAATATAGAAATAAGTCGGTCACAGTATTTTGTCTGACATGTATTTGTCTGTAAAAAAAATCTATAAAAAACACACCATTTAGTGGAAGTGATGCAAAACATCAATGTGTCCCAGTGCTAGAACAGATCATAAGCCCTATCATAGGGCGTTATGCTTGCATTATAACTGTTTTAAAGCTAGCTTTGTAATACGTTATATAAAGGCTTCAAGTACAGTTACCTAATTTCACACTAAACCTCAAAGCCTTTTTAATTTAGGCAAATTAAAACTTAAAATTTCACCTTGTGCACGCGTGTGCGTAGACCGCGAGCACTGTTATGCTCCCGGAGAGTGTCGGTCCATGCGAATGCGCTCATTCATAAAATCACTTGGGAGGCAAACCGCACAAATAAAGCAAAGTTATGACTAATTATGCGTACACAAAGTACCAAATGGGAACTCTTTATGCAAATGCTCATGCAAACTAACGTTATTTTAGGTAAGTTCCCAGTTGGTCGTGCCATCAGGGCTGAAATATCATTTCAATACAATGAAAGACATAACCCAGATCATATCGCAAGATGCCTGGTGCGGACGTGTGCTTGAAAGGTAAATCTGTAGTGTGACGATATTGAGATCTGACAACTACATTGGATCAGGAAAAAGAGCTTAAGCTGCCGCCGTACTGTATAAATGTTCAAATATAAAGAATTCATCTCACACTTCATTACTCTCACTTCTTATGGCTTTTCGCTTGTGGGGATAAATAAGCAATAATTCTTCTGTGCGAAAACAGTAGCTTTTCCTGTGTCCGTCAGTAGATGCCAAAGCCTAATTTCCCTCTGACAAACGCGTGTGGAGAAGTAAGAAAGGATGCGGAGAAGCTTGATGAGACCACGAAAGTGTCTGCAGCCTTACGCAGGTGCCCCCCTCCATGTTTAATTCATGCCGAGCGTTATATATTTATCTTTTAATGTGATATCCTAACATTTAATATGCATCTCTTGAGCGTTGACTCGAGTGTGGGCTGCAGGGATGATGTCATCTTGACATTCTGACAAACGCAGGCTAACTTCAGAAACAACACATGAAGGAACATCGAAACTGAAAAGAACACATTGACAAAAGCTGCCATTGAACCACTGTTTCATTTTTAATATATTTATGTGATAATGTAACCTTTCTTTAAGGGAAATTGAACGTACAGAGAGGGGAAAATAGGTTCAGAGCACAAAATAGGCCAGCCCAGTGGAAAATGTTATTCTATGTTGAGATTCAAGGTTGTGTTTATCTGAAAATAAAAATGATTATTAGAAGAAATGAAAAGAAAACAAATGTTGAAATACATCCTCAAAGAAATGATGAGACCATTTCAAAATCAGTTTTTCTGAATTTACTATTTATAGGTATGTGTTTAAGTTAAATCATCCTTTTGGTTTCACTCTGTGAACAAGAATATTCCTACCATATGTCAAAAAATATGGTTTCAATTTTCATTTATTTGCAGAACATGAAAACTGGAGAAACAGGTGAAAATAACAAGAAAAGATGTTCTATATTTTTCAAACAAGTTCATAATGCAACAATTAGAAAAAAAGTGAAACCGTTATTTATTCATGAGATACCTTCCGGTTTTCATTTGTCTTTACTGCTGTCAGTCTTTCACATTACTGTTGGATGACTACGTCTCTCCTGAGGTTTCATTTAGTTCAAATTCAACAGACACTGGACTGCAATGGCCACAATGCATCTAGAAATGCTGCTCAAAAGAAAATGTGCATATGGTTGCAAAAAATAAATAATCTGGGGAAATTTGGTGAGAAATGTCTAAGTTTAATAATTATATTCACTCTTTAAAAATACAGTTTGTAACATTAATATCTCTTCTGAAACTCCAGTGGAGACATTTGTAAGATTTCCGAGTCCTTTTCCCCGGAGAAATATTTGAGAAGCAAGCAAACCCTTTATATGTTCTCCATTTGATCGCGTTAATGTATTATAATTGAGATCTCATCTGCGATTTTTCTCATTACAGACTCGATCCTGAATCCCCACAGGAGCCTCCAGTGTGCCACGGCTCCATCAATAAAGTGGCTGTCTAACTTTCCAGAAATTTGTAAATATTCAAGCAGGTGCTTCACTTTTGTTCCTGAGAACTTGCTTCTCAAATACCCTCCCTATGATTTCTACTTAAAATACCATTTAAGTCTCGCTAATTGCTCTCCAGAGGACAGAATATCAAACCCTTGAGTAATTTTCACTTTGAGTTAGCTTAGTCAGTCTTACCTACTGTGAGCGGATCCAGTTCTGGGGCACAGGACACGAAATAAAGGTCCATCAGTAATTTGACTAGTGTGAAGCACCGGTCACAGCTAATTACTTCTGCCGATGTGTGTGTGTGTGTGTTTTAGCAGGTTTTAATAGGGCAGAGACGAGGTCGGCACTTAGAAGTTCTCTTCCAGGGAGTCTCTATTAAACCTAATTGTGGCGAGAACACATTTTAGAAACAGATGGACCAAAGTTTCCGGTTGGTCTGTAGTATTAGCCCCAAATCACACACGCTTACAGTACGTACGGCAACCTGTCAAAAGGTTTCAAATAAAAACACGCACACTGAACTTTGAGGGGTTTTCAAGTTTGGCATGTCTCGTTGACCCTGACGTGTGTTTTGAATGTGCACTCAGTACATTTCTCCTTTTTAAATAGTTTTGTCCCTAAATAAATATACAGCTTCACATTAAAACACTTCGAAGCGTTTTCTAGGAAGTCCACATATTGTCCACATGTGATAACGTATTTCTTTTAAAAATCAGTTTAAATCACGCACCCTCACGTGAAATGAAGAATCATGTTGTGTCGGAGGATCGCCTCGTGGGGGCCGTCATGTTAAGATCACGTGACCCGCGAACAGTACTACTCCATTTATCTCACTTACACCCCCGTGTAATTGAAAATGAATCGTGGATGAATGCAAACAGGGGATTCGTATTGAGTTTCCGTGTCTCAAATGGTAGAAAATGCTGTTATGCGTGCCAAGGTTGTGGGTTTGATTCCCAAAGACAACACGTGCTGATCCCTACACTTTTTTTCACCCTGAATATGTTGTTTTTGTTAAAAGCATTTCCTAAACATGTGAAGGATACTTCAATGGACTTTTTCTCGCACTTCAGGAATGTAGTCATGTGATCATATTATAAAACTTTTATGATGCTCATTGGAATTTCATGAAAAGTACCACAATCTTTACAAATTCATTTTTGGGTGTTTCACAGATAAAAGACAGCGAGCGGAATTCAATGCAACGAATTCGTGCTTACGGTTAACATGTACATCTTTAACCTCCGCGGTCGGATATCTCGCCCATACAAGAGCTCACACAGATGTTTCCAACAATTCGACTGCATGCATTATTAAATTTCTTCCTACTGCGTCTTCAAATGGATCTTGTCAGGGAGCAACTTCACAGAACGTTGGGCCAGAAACCCTCAGAGAATGCTGTAGGGTACCTTTAAGCGACCTGTGGGAGGAATGGGACCCTTGGGGAGCCTGTCCTCTTTTAATTGGCAGTGGGCAATTACTGTACTATAGTTAGGGGGTCTTGCTAACTCATTAAACATGTATAAGGGGGTTTGGGATGAGACATTTGGCTGGGAAGAACCGAGGGAATGCGTGGGAGAGCTAGGCAACTTGACGGCAGTTAGAAGGTGAGGAGACCAGCAGGCTTTTCTGTCACTGGAGGTGGAGCCGGATTTTGCACAAAGAATGAAGAATGCCGTGCACCGTAAAGTCCAAAGCTGGATTTTGAGTGCCGACAAGTGTTATTAAAGGTAAAACCCGTTTTAAAGTTTTATTGACTTAAAGTCTTGAAGGGGAGATAAAGTGGGAGTTCCTTTATCTCCCATATTTCTAAGAAAGAAATATTACAAATTAAATCTCTCGAATGTCTCATTTGTTTCTCGTAGTGAGCAAGGAGCAAATGAAGTGGAAACACAATTCTGTCCGGTCCATATATGGCATAGGATGCCGAGACAGCTGTAAGCAGGCCGTACGTACTGTATAGATTGGCCTGAAAAAGCACAAAAAAAACACTTTATACTAAATAATTTATTCATTAATCTAGCGTCTCCTTTAAAGATGAAGAGATCTCGACAGGGTCTTAAAACGTGAAAGATCAGAGATTTAAAAATGTTAACAAGGTTATTATAGTTGATTAAAACTACAACATTTAAAATATTTCCATTTGAATAAATCTAATCAAATATAGGCTTGAATATTATTAGGAAAAAATATAAACTAAACTAATATTGAACTGTTGCCTAATAGCAATAAACTGAAATT
This sequence comes from Barbatula barbatula, assembly GCF_947034865.1. Taxonomy (NCBI): domain Eukaryota; kingdom Metazoa; phylum Chordata; class Actinopteri; order Cypriniformes; family Nemacheilidae; genus Barbatula; species Barbatula barbatula. The sequence continues at coordinate 22,999,287 of NC_136771.1, forward strand.
AGTTGAGGCGCTGATATAATCAATAAAAAATACATAAAGTAAATAGAAATTAAACATGTATAGTAACATAAAAAGAAACTAAACAAATATAGTCTTATAAAATTATATAAATAAAGGCTTAAAGGTGGAGAGTATATGTAACATTTTGTCAACATTCAATTATAAGTTGTAAATTATAAATTGACAATAGCACATAACAAAATAGCAAAAATTGAATTAAAATTAACAAACAAATATGAAAAATACAATAAAACAAAAAACGAACTTATAATAACTCTGTGTTAATGTTATAAATCTTGTTTTTAAAACATACCTCTCTCTCTCTCTCTCTCCCCCCCTCTCTCTCTCTCTCTCTCTCTCTCTCGCTCTCTCGCTCTCTCGCTCTCTCGCTCTCTCGCTCTCTCTCTCGCTCTCTCGCTCTCTCGCTCTCTCTCTCTCTCTCTCTCTCTCTCTCTCTCTCTCTCCCTCTCTCTCTCTCTCTCTCTCTCTCTCTCTCTCTCTCTCTCTCTCTCTCTCTCTCTCTCTCGCTCTACTGTATGTTCACATACACTGAAATGTGAGCGACTGCTATCGTGTGTCATGAGCTACTCTTTTGACTTCTGAAACTTTTATCCATTATCGCTTTAACAAGCACACACACATGATGAACAGAATGATATTTATTCAGACGGACACCCTCTAAGTACATTATTCATAACTCATTTTAGACATATATTCACATATTTATGAGCGCCTGCACACACATGAGACTTTGACATATTATTGTTATTATGTATTTATGAAAGACGCACACATAGTCCCATGCCTACTTGCGTTCATACAGGATTCATAAATGTATTTATAAAAAGGTATACAATATTAGACTCACAAGTTCACGGTTATGAGCATACATTTGTCCATCCAACCTATAGATATCTCTGGCTTTACTGTATGTGCAGGCTTTTAGTTTGTTTTTCTGACCTGTCAGTAGGTTCACCATAGTATGTGTTCAGTCATGTGAGGTGGGGTGTTAATGTTGATGAGTTTCAGTGATCTACATCTACAAGCCCGTTTCACCAAACTACATTTATATTTGAAGTGTTCATTTGAAAACAAGATAAAAAATCATGTTTTCATTGTGTAATATTTGATTATTTAATTATAATAATAATAATTCATGTATTTAGTGTTAGATGCAAGTAAGGTAAAAACTATATAACAGATTATAAATGATAACCTGTTTGATATGTACATTATCCCTCTTATTACACGGCTACTTGCCACATGAGAAAATAACATAAAATGTGAATTTGAAATGTTTTCTAAGCTCATTTTTATCCGAATGCAGACCTTCTGCGAGGAAAGCCATTTACTTACAGTTTTAAAGTAAGAAAGGACGTTCAAACATCACAAACAGGCAAATTGGTTCAATCATTTGTAAATATAATGTCATATACCTGTATGTTATTAAAAGAAATATTTTTGGGAATTTAAAAATTGGAAACTTAAAAATAGAATAAATAGGCCCCTATACCCATGTGCACTACCGAGGGAAATAGTCGTGCCTGAAATATCGGACATTATCAAGTGCACTCATCATTCAATCCCATAATGCACCATGTGTTCAATGTACATTCAATGTTTTTATTCACTCCGTCAATTGAACTTTATATTAGTGAAGGAATAAAGGAAATACATGATGGCATGGGGAGATTTTAGACACCCAAAGATTTGTTGGATTTTCAATGTGCTTCACAAAAGTCCTCATCCACAAAATCCTCATGACATTTTATTCAAGTATGTTTGTTTTACAAGACAGATGAGCTGAGAGAGAGAGAGAGAGAGAGAGAGAGGAAAAGGACCGAACTTGAACCTGCTTCCTTCCCCTTGAGCCAGTATGCCACGACTCCAACAGAGAAATATAATTTGAAAAGTTTTCTTCATTCCTTGAGGGTTCACGCTGGGGCAGAATCACCGGCGTCTCCCCAAGACCAGCTGTTTGGCTGAATTTCCCAGTCCCCTATACAAAAACATTCCAATCAGTGCCATTCATAGCAAATGAGATGTATAAATGCCCCATGTAGCGCCCCAGCTAGCATAAAATACTTGCAGTGAAATGTACGCTTCCTCCAGATTGTAGCGTTTGGCAGAAGCGTAGCCATCAGTTTTACTGGAAGGGACATGTTGAACATTGACATCTTTCAATGTTTATTGTCTGAACATTGTGGCAAATTATCTTTCGTTTTTCTGTCTTTCAAATGATTCTTTTCAATCTGCCCGACCAGGAAATGTTAATAGGAAAAGTCAGAGCAGACCACCGCGTGACCTTGTAGGATCACCAGCTGTCCTTCTCTTCTTGCTGTAATCATTTCTTAACCAGAATTCCTCATTTTAACACGTTTGATGGATTAGATTAGAATTTGATTAAAACGGATCAGAAGTCACAGGGGATGACGCAGCTTTCGATGTGTGCCAATGCCTTTGGGATTTCTGCTAATCTATGAAATTCCAGCTTCAATAAGAAAACCTGAATTTGCACTCGGGTCTTGATTATACAAAACCCTGAGCACCCGTCAGCTATTGGCACTTTTATGAGACCTGTCTTTTCTTGTTTTGTTGAGCTGCTTTGCCATTTCACATGCAGATCACTTTTTAAACATTTACAGGAATCAGGAAGCGTGTACATCAGGATGATTATCCTTTAAAGTAAATTCAATCTTTTATTCTCCCAGAAAGAATTACAGTATATACATAAAGTATATTATATATACACACATAGCATGTGTTCAGTGTGGTGGGGTATAAATGAGAGTTTTAGCTCTAGTCAGTGATGGAACAAGCATGTTTCACCAAACAACATTTATATTTAAAGATATATTGTTATAAACATTTTAGGAATTAAAAGTTAGAAACTTAAGAATCTAATAAATAGGACCCTATACCCATGTGCACTACTGAGGGAACAGCCATGTCTGAAATATTTGTGCCTGAAATATCGGACATTATCAAGTGCACTCATCATTTAATCCCATAATGCACCGTGTGTTCAATGAACATTCAATGTTTTTATCCACTCCGTCAAGTGGACTATATATAAGTGAAGGAATAAAGGAAATACATGATGGTAAGGGGAGATTTTAGACACCCAAAGATTTTATTTCTTCAAAACATATTTTAACTGTTTGGATTTTCCATCGTCCTCATCTACAAAAACGATTTTTTTTTCATGTTTCATCACGATCATTAGCCTTTAAATTAAGTTTAATCTTTAATTTTCCCATGAAGAAATACAGTGCCTTTAATATATATACATATAAAAAATCACATATTTTATACAGTAAACACTGTATATATATAAACACACACGCATATATATATATATTTTTTTTTATTTTTTTTTTATTTTTTACAGTATATACATGTAATACTGTATATGTCTATAAACATACGTGCATGGTATTTATTAAATTCTGAAGAGCCAAAAAACAAGCATTTGAAATCAATATGAATAAACCCAGTGTCATTTTGACAGCATCCAGCTTGTTGTTTACTTGATTATTTGTTAAACAAGTAAACAAATACAGTTACAACCTTTTGAACTCAAATGTATTTTAGGAGTGCGTAAAGAATTGTGTTGACAATGACTTGTGGAGTGATCCGTGAGCATTAACCATTGTGCACTTGAGCAAGAGACCCAGCTGCAGGTAGCTCTAGGGCAAATCGCATTTAAAGTATACTGTAAATGTCAATCAAAACATAAATATTACATTAAACATTGCTAGCATCTGTAAATAAATGCATTGTCAGTTTAAAATAAACATAATGGCAATGTATTCGACGTGGGTATAAAAATTCCCTTTCAATATACAAATGAAGAAATGATTATTTAATTTCAGTTTTGCTCAAGAATGCTTTTATTCATGCATTCTGAACTGTCAGATGGATAAAGCGCTTTATTTAAGGTTGTGTTTTGGGGGTTCAATCTAATTTCGGCATCTGAGACGCCACATCCAGCCTACAATGGCCCCCGCAGCAGTATGAGGTCAGACTTGCTCATTTCTCCTCCCTGCTAAACGTAGGATGATCATCTTGAGCTGCTCCTGTGGTCAATATATATTATTCAAAATATAGTGCATAGGTCCATGCTGAGTCCTGCGACTATGTGTGCGTGTGTGAGAGAGAGAGAGATAGAGAGCGAGAGAGAATGTTCTGGCTGTGAGAGCTCTCATCCCAGACAGCACACCCTGCGGGAGATAACGGGAGAAAGATAGAGTAAAAGAAAGAGAGAGAGCGAGAGAGTGTGTCTGGGGAATGTAAACTCAAACTAAAGTTAGCATATTTCCTGTCCATTCTGATAAGTGCTCTCTCTCTCTCTCTCTCTCTCTCTCTCTCTCTCTCTCTCTCTCTCTCTCTCTCTCTCTGTGTCTTTGTATGTGTTCTGGACAGCTGGTGTGGGCTAACCCAGATTAAAAGGAAAAGTTGGTCTCGGGTAGAACATTGGCTGAATGGCCTGAATCTAGCGGTGCTTTTTATATTTGAAACATAATAGATATTTGAATCAATGAAGGGCCGCTTATCAAAATTGCTTATGTCTCAATTGAAGTCTGTACATGAGAGAGCAAGGTTTTGCTCCGTAGCAGAGACGAATCCTATATAGGATTTTTTTCATCGATTGCTATTGTAGTTAAAGCGTGAATGAACTAAAACTGCAGGATGATTATATTCCTCAGGAATTCATTAGATTGTGATTAGTGGTCGTTTCATCCTAGAATGAAGATGGACCGAATGTGAATTTGCTGTGGATTGTGGCCATCTACCCCCTCCTGCAACACAGCTGTCACATACTTTTGAGGAGACTCGGACGTGGAGTCTGAAGGTCAACTTCACCCCTGAGATCATGGTAACATTTATTTTTTAATGCTGTCATTTATATTACATTAGGTTGAACCGGCTTTAAATCACTGCTGACTACCAATTTTCCCCTTTACAGTTATATGCTATCGATGAACACGCGTGGCCCACGTCGCCCCAAAAAAGTAATGTCAGAGCAAGTTAAAGCTTTTGACAAAACAAACGTTTTATTCTGAAATAACCTGGACTGATGAACCGTGCATAGAAAAACAAAGAAAGCTATTAATAAACCATTTAAAATTTAGATTTCGAACATCTTATCTTTGTAAACACGTCAAATATGTGTCTCCTGTAGATATAAGATGATGTTGATAAGAAAAGGCTTACGACTCGTGTTCTACTAAAGTAATTTCACAGAAGAAGCCTGAGGGTCCTCGCTTTGTGTGTATATGGCACAGATAGAGGCAGAGACAGAGTTGCCCTTAGACAGACGTAATAATATTTTGGAGGCGCTCCGGGGCTTGCTGTTGTAGACCATTCGATGCACGCGGGGAGCAAAAGCGTTTGTATGTGTGTTTGCAGCTGGAATGCAGCCGAAGATGGACGAGAGCACCCGTGAAAGATGGCGGCGGAAACGTTTAAGAGGACAGATGAGGTGAGGTCACAATCATCTTCGTGGTCTTCCAAACCCTTCTGACCTTTTTATTCATCAAACGTTAAAAATCTCTAAATAACAACCTTCCATGCAATGAAAGTGGGGCAGCTGAGCTTGAAAAATGACAACAAATGACCACGAAAATAGTCCGTACTATGGACGGTCCATGGCCTATATGTCATGTCTTCAGAAGTAACTGCGAAGAAGAACATTCTTATGATTTGCTCATCCTTTCGTTCTCCCATCGCTCTCAAATGCCATTCGTGTTCAGGTACACGTAGATACACCCGTAGTGGGCCGTCAATCTTGTCGTGACACATTTCGAGGTGCTTTTATCTCATTCGTGGATTTCGACAGCTTCAGTCCCCTTTGAATTCCTCGCGCGCAGGACATCCTGCCTAAAATCTCATTTTGTATTCACAAGATAGAAAGTCAAGATGGGTAAATGATGGCAGAAGTTACATGTTGCGGTGTGTATTATACTCTACTCTATTTCCATGCCCTTTTACTACCTTTACTCTCTCTCTCCTTCTACCCACTGGCTTTGTTTGTGATTTTTCTCATTCAGCACAGCACCAGTGAGCTCATCTTCTTCACAGAAATGCATCTCTCTCTAAGCCCACCCTTCACATTTCTCTTCAAAGAGACGGAAACATCACCTCTAATTCACCTTTTTACACAAGCTGAACGCAATAGATCCCGACTGCTCATTTACACACAACCTTTGTCGTCGAGACGCGATCTGCAAGGGCAATTTAGGTTTTTACGCACTTGATTTGTCACGCTTCTTTATGTTGTTAACTGCCGCCCCCTGGCGGGGGATGACGGGTATTACGTGGCGTTATAGATAAAAACAGCCTAGGCTTATCTTTGATGGGATAAATGTTACTTCTGGATATGTAACGTGTTGCTATGGTGACGGGCTCACGATCATCTTTACAGAAACTGAGATGATACAGAAGACAGCGGTGTAAAGGAATGCAGAGCCAATGACATTGTACGGAGCGGCGGTCTGTTACCATAGCGACAGTGGATGGTTACATCCCGATGCGCGCCCACGACAAACGCGAACTGTTATTTTATCAATGAAACAACAGGTTGCGGAACAGTAAGGACTGAATGTAAAGAGCTTTGTGGAGGAGAAACGGTAAAGCTAAATAAAACATGAAAAATTTGAGGTGCAACAAGGACATTATTGGAAATATTTTAACTTAAACCTATTCATGCCAAACACACAAAGGTTGATATATGTAACTTACCTAGATGGCTCTATGACTGAGGTCAAGACAAAGCTTGAGGTCCATAAGGTAGTCAATGTCGATATTTCTATTGGCAGCAAAGGTTTAGACTTAAAATCTAAACTCTGTTTGCATTTATCTTCACAAATGAACTTTTCTTAGTGACCATGACTGCACAGAATTGCCTGGGATGTTCTTGGAAATTATTAGGATGTACCGTCAGACGTACAAAATCAAATGTGTATCTTAAAAATTGTCTGTGAAGTAGCATGCGGTAAATGAGAATGTGTAAAATTACTTTGAAAGTTCACTTAGCAGATAATAAAAGTTATGATTGAATGTCAAAATGTTTTGCATCTACTATGATTTCATGTTCTTCCAAAAAACATGTTATTACTGTACATCTTAGTTTAAAGATAACATGGGTATGATGATGCAACTTATCAGGAATATCTGTTATCTTAGGTGAAGCCATCTTTTACAGTGTTTCACCATGTTTTTAATCACAGTTTGGCTTGCTGCAGTTTACTTAAATCCAGTGCTCGAATTGAGAGAGGAGGGATTGGTAAAAATAAACCTGGGGGCCCTTTAGATATTTCCTTAAATATTAATTACAAATGTAATAATTGTGAAATAAGATACTGTGAATTAATTATTCTAGTATAAACAATAATAAAGTGTATTATAAAACATTTGGTGTTTTGTCTTTTTGTGAGATTCGTGTCTCTTTTAACATTTTGTTTAAAAGTGCTTAATATCCTTCACGCCTCCCTCAAGGTACCTTAGGTAAAAAAAAGAATGTTAAGATACAATACAATTTTAAAAATGTTTGCCCCCCAAAAAACGTCTCATGCTGGGGACCCTCTCCCACATAAGATTTATGCATTCGCAGACGCTTTGATAAAAACATGATTCAATTTAAATCAAGTGCTTTTAGAAAAGAGTATAAGTAACTATCACTACAGACTCAACACTAATACACGAGCTGGCCTTACATATCTTATTTGTCATGTCTACCTCATGTTATCCAAGTATTATGCTGTTTTGACTCCTATGCCGATAAATTCATTAAAGTGCCGAGCAACAGTTGAACACATGGATGATGGCAGCCATTTTGAACGCATTGTTATTAACAGCTGTTGTTGACAGGCTGTCAATTTAACAGTAACCGATTGTACATTAAACACAACATTGTGTACATTCAACATATTGGTGTTTTAATCCCACTTCCCAGGATGTTATAATAATCTGTCGTAAAAAGTGAACAGTGTGCAATGTCTGACATAAGACGACAAAGATGGCAGAGACATAAGTAGTTAAAAGCTTGATTTCTTTAATGCAAGAATCATTATTGTACATTAACAATTCAATGGTCTCTGCACAGCTTTTTTTTTTTACAATATGTACCACAAGTCTATGTCAGCACCTACAGGTATTTACATTACATAATGTTACACTGGAGACAAAGATGCTGGGGAAAGTGTGTCAAAACAGGATGAATGAAAAAGAACGGGACGCTCTGGAAGAATGCTGAGAAACTGAAGTATTGAAGACAAATAAGATGTGCATGACAGCAGACGTATGGCTATCGCAGCACTTGTGCCTGCTACTGGAGCAGAACTAAGAGAAGGCAAAAGAAAATAATGAATAACATCGTCAATAATATTAAAAAATAAAACTTTTGAAGCCGCAGTGTGGTAACTGAGAGCTGGGGCAGTGACAGATGCTGGAGGAAGAGGCAGGTACCACACACCAACACAAAACTGACCATTCGCACCCTCACACACACACACGTACTCCCATACAGTAAAACACACACACACACAATTGAACATATGTAGCTCAATATATTGCGAACATGCACACAAAGATGTTTTTTTTTCTTGTTCCTGCGTTCAATCATGTCAGTTCAGCCTTCAACACAAATCTTACACGCACAAACAGTCCACTCACACAACAATATAGTGAACGGTGTTGTGTGTTTGTCAACAGAATCCTATGGAAGGGCACTTAGGCCTCTGCACTGAGCACCGCCTCCAACTGATGACCTCACTGGGCTCTTGGGACCAATCAGAGAATGTGCTGGGCTGTGGTGAGCACTGTTACTGGTTGCTTTCATTTCCTGGTCTGAATAAAGATGCGAGGATGAGTGAGGAGTGGCATTTTCTCATTCCGCAGTCGTTTTCTTAAGAGCTCAGATCATCCTATTGCGTTTGTGGGTGGGCGAGTCTGTAATGACATCATTGCACTGGGCGGAGCTTCGTTTCCGATTTCCGTTGTCAAGGTGCAGCGCCATCTCCTCGGCGATGAAAGTGTTGAGGTCCACATCGTGAAGGCCGTTTCTGCGACGGCTGGGGGCGGAGCTAGCGCTCAGGTGTGTAGGTGAACCAGGGGCTCCAGAGCGCATACTGATACTCGCCATTGCTCCGCTTAGACCTTAAAAACACAGAAACAAAGACACAGCTTTAATGATTAAAGTATTTATTGACACAACCCTTTACATTGCCATGTAGACGAAGGGAACATGCTATTGAATGTTTCAAGCAGGGTTCAAATGAAAATGATTAGGTCTTTGGTCCATTTAAATTGTGTATCTACTATTGCAAACTGGTGCAAAGCCAACTAATAAACACATTAACAAGTCTCAGAGGAATCCAGTTTCATGTGTTAAATATTGCAACTTGTACTTTGATATTCTTATTGTGTGAACATTTCAAGTACACTGCTTGACACCAAGGCACTAAGTGTCCTTACCATGAAGTGCAATGGCCTCCCTGAAGGGCTGCAGATCGGTTTCTACAGAAGAACTTGTCTCTGAGGATGCGGGTCGGCTTGGCGACACCATCGTCAGTCTTGGAGGAGCTCTGGAGCTCCGTGGCGGTGGGGCTTTACCACAGAGGAAGCTGATGAGATCCTCACGTCGAATCGTCCGCCTCCTTTTCTTCACCCATGCCAGGACGTCTTTGTTCCGTCGCTGATGGCCGATCTGGATACCCAGCTCGTAACTGCGCTGATGGGCGTCAACGCTCTCTGAAAAAGAAAAAAACACTGTAAGAAATCAGTTATACTTTACTTCCTTAACTCAATGTCTCCTAACCTGAAAGGCTGCCACTCACACAAGTATTTATGGCAATGAGATGTGTTTAATAATGTCAATATGCAAAGGACACATCTATAACATCTAACAAAACTGCATGTTTTTAACACAATTCATTTCCGTACATTGAATTCTTTCAGCATCAGCTCCTCATAAACAGCTGCACTGTTATTTTCTTCAAAGTTATTTTCAACTTAAAATCTGTAACAGGCAACAACAAAAAATGCAAAAACTGAGCAAAACAGTCGTGAACATATTTCAGCCTGTACCTGCACCAAAATAAAAGTCTGCTTCGCTTGAGATGGAAAACATTTGTTTAAAGCTTAAATGCATGAAATGATACAAGAAAAAGTATCTAATTTGTTATTTATGAGAAATGTCTAAGATCTTTGAATACATCCACAATCACGGTAGACTCCAAGACTTCGGACACCAAAGTTAGGGTTCACCAAACTTGAACTTCCACATGCAGTAGAATGGACGTGTTTTCACATTCGCTTGCACTTCCGGTCTCCCACGTCCCCAACTGTATAAACAAAGGCAGTGGGGCACGAATGTACTCACAGGCAGATATTTACCAGCCTAGTGCTAAAACATCTCAATGAGAACATCATATAAATAACGCATGCATGTACTGAAGAGCATGTTGGTGCATGCTGTTAGCTGCGATTGAGAGATGAATCTGGTAGATACACATCAACTGAGAACAGAATGAAACATACTGCATCTGCATGTCTCCAACACAGGCCCTTATCAAGGGCTACTGGACGCACTCACATCCTGTCATACCCGGTTGTACAAACTTCAGACGACAGCAAAAAGAAATACCAAATCGGTTGATTTGCAAGCAGTCATGTCCAGTAAACACCTTCCTGTTCCTGACAGCTCCTAATAAAGTGACAAATCACCCGTGATGCATCTCACATCCTCCATTCATTATCCCAACCAAACTTATCATTTCTGAACCGTGTTATCAACACCAGCAGCGCCTACATTACATAAGTCAACGGTGCTGCTTAGACTTAAAGGGACAGTTCACTCAAAAATAAAACTTCTGTCATAATAAACTCACCCTCAGGTTGTTTCAAACCTTTTTTCTGTTAAACACAAAGGATACTTGTAAGAATATGAGCAATTTTCAGTTCTGTGACATCATCCACTACAATAGTAGGAATAAAATATTGTTTATTTTGTTGAACACAAAGTGAGAAGTTTGGAAGAATTTAGGAACACAAACCGTTCTTTGGCACCTTTGACTACCATTTCATTTTTCCTACTATGGCAGTCAATGATGTCACAGAATTGAAAATTGCTAACATTCTTTCAAGTATCTTTCTCTGTGTTCATCAGAACAAAGCAATTTATACAGGTATGCAATGACATGAGGGCGAGTATATCATGACAGAATTTGTATTTTTGGGTGAACATTTACTATTCTGAATCAGTCATAAGGATTTGTCAACTACTTTCACCATTACAGTTCAGACAGATTGTGTCCGGGGGAAAGAAACTGATCGTTTTGATACAAGTCAGACATGTAGTTTCTAAACATGTGAACGAATACTGACAGCTGCTTAAAAAATTCTTGACATTTCTCCATTAAGCAAGGAAGTACTAAACTACATTGTTTTCCGGTCGATTCATGTAAATTGCTCTTGACTAATATCTTTGCATAAGTGCTTTTGAAAAGAAATGAAAGTAATTTAGTCATAATTGACAGACGCAGCGATTTAGTGTGTGTTTGCATGTTACTGTAAAGTCAAGTCAGCTTTATTTATATAGCGCCGTTGACATTTTCATTGTTACAAAGGAGCTGTACAAGAAAACATTGACTATACTTTTATGGAAGTCAAAACACAGGTCAAATATCAGACAGACTATAAATTCCTATATGCAGTGTTATTCCTATATGCAGAACTGTCCTTCCGTCCAACACAAAAATCCACTTGGACAAGTTCGTCTCATAACAAGACTTGCATGTACTCCAAGTCACTTTTGGTATGAGCACCTGCCAATTGCATTGATGTAAATGTACTGCAAACCTAAAGGACAGTGTTGTTGCACAGTCTGTTGCTGAGGCTTTCATTCCTGGATATCTATGAAAAAAATCTTAAACAAGCTGAAATCTTTAGAAAATCGCTTTCCTATAAGTTTGTGATTTGGGAATACCAACAGCACCATGTGTTAAAACAACACAACCCCGTGAATTATTACGTTCACCTATAGAGTATACTGCAATACAATAGATAAAACTCAAGCGACAGCAGAATAAACACACATTAAAGGCAATAATGGTTTTTTAACTTACCTTTATATAGATTGGTAACAGCAGTTGCAGCATTTTGAAAGGGAACCCACAAGGAAAGCCCCTGTTGTTGTTGACATACTCTATCTGTGGAAGTGAACAGAAAGCTCAGGGAATGTTTACACTTTCTCTCCCATCCAAACATACATTTGCCTGATGTTCTGAAAGAAAACTCAACTCTCTTCAGCTTTACATATTCGTTACCTTGGCAACCCTACACACGGTTTGTCTCAATAACCCCCCGGACTGCCATCCCATAAGCACTTTTAGACACCACAGCGTCTAGGATACCTAGAAATGTCGTCTACAAAGAAAGCACACTACGTTTTGAGTCACGGCCATTAATAACACGACGTCTATAGATGTGAACTAATGTTATATGTAGCCAGAAGACTCTACGCCATTTTGTTGGGTAGCTTTAGTTTATCAGACTGTTCCGTTTAAACACATCTATAAAAATAAATGTAAACTAGCTTTTAGTTGAAAACATGAATCGACATCGCAGAAGCGTTGAGACTCTACAGCGCCGACACGATAACTCACAATCTTTGAACTTAGCCTGCTAATCCTGCCTTCGCCATTTTGTTTCGCATATTATTATTGTTTTTATAAAACGGCATATTTAATGCGTTCATTGCACGTACTGCATCTACGATAGTTGTTTTAACGCAAGCACTGCGCACGAATTCAAAATAAAGACGCGTCGGGTGGTAAATCGAGTTATTTTCACCAGACGAACTCCTCCCTGTACTTCGCCATTTTGTTTCGCGGATAGACAACCAGCCGGGAAAGGTTTAAAAAATATCAGATCATATCCGCCAAACTTTCTGAATCGACTGTAAAATGCGTTATTTGCGAACGTGAATCTGTAAAACGTGATATGTTTGGACTTTAAAACGAACTGATCCGCCACTATGTCACTCAGTAGCGACCTAGCATCGATGCTAGTCTCGAAAACGCCACCGACCTTCAAAACAACCAAACGTAAAATAAATATACTCTGAAATAAAGTCCAAGCGTGTGCGTTCGTTACAAAACAACACCTATTTATATTCCGACCTCGATTAAACTAGACCGAGCTCGCCGATTGACCGTATCGGTTAGTGTCCTTTGTTTGGCAGAGTAACCCAATTAGCATGTTAGCCTCCTTATGGCGACGCTTCGTTATGAATTTCACACCTTTATACAATTGCGCGACGGCTGTGGCGGAGTTCTGGAAGAGGTGCCAGAGTGTTTGTTGGCTCTGCTCGGTTTCCTCCTCGCTCGGTTCCTGCTGCTCGGCCTCGGCTAGGCACTGCCGCTCCCATTTGGAGAACCAGTGCTCGGGTCCGTGTTCCTGGATCTCCGCTTCCCCCTCCTCCTTCTTCTCCTCCATGGCCGCAAAAACGGTTAAACCGTTGCTGTAATGCTGTAAAGTGCGTTTGGAAACTTCTCCGTGACGATTAAACCCGACCGTGGTCGTTTGTCGGCGGCGGCCTCATCGACAGCTGTTAGTTTACGTCTGCATAGCGAACGGTGCACTTCTTCTCCACGACCTGCGACGCCACACGGGCGATGAAAACAACTTAACGCTGCCTGCCCTCAAACCCCGCCTCTCTGAGTTACGCTCGACTCCCGTTGGCCGTTGAAGCGCGGGGGCGCGGCTTGGCGGACCCGGCTCGATTGTTTATTAGATGTGTCAAGTGTATGTCATCTGTCACGGGGCGACAGTGAACGCAGACCACGCCCATGTTTACGTGAAGCGCCACACCGCATACTTAAGCCTCAAGTACACGCGAGGATTGCGCAAACTGCGATAATGAGCCGCTGTTCGTGCACTGGATTGCAAAGTGTTTTCCGGTTATCTTTTGTTCGTTAAAGAAGGCGACTGTTACACAAAGAGAAATTATTTAGTTTTTTTTCGTATGTTGCAATTACTCTCGACGGCCTACAGAGGGAAACATAACCTCACACGATGCAAACTGTGCGCACACATGTATAAAGGCCCTGCAATAAAGCCCTTTTGAAAAAATTGAAACAAATAGATTAGATTAGATTCAACTTTATTGTCATTACACATATACAAGTACAGTGTAACGAAATGTAGTTAAGGTCTAACCAGAAGTGCAAGTGCAGGATATACAGTTAATCAATACAGAATACAATATTAGGAAAATATTATACAGCAGGTGTGTTCTTATGAAAATATGACAGTAGGTATGTAACATGAACAATATATCCAGATGGCTATATACTATGAACATTAATGTACAGGTGGCTATGAACAGATAATAATTTAGACTAAACGATAGTGCAAGTGACTTGCAGTTGTTGAAGTGACAGTGCGGTGGATGAGTTATTCAGCTATTAAAGGTACGGTGCAGTATACGAGTTAAATGTCATCTAACAAATGGGAACTAGGCCATTAAATCCTAATAGAATAAGGTCTGACACACACTACAGTCACATAATGAAATGCATAATGAAAACCATTAGATAACAAGGTATTTTGAAAATATATGTATTTAAACTACAGTCTTACACACACAAAATGTGAACTAAACGTGCAAACTAGAGCTATTGCATATTGTGATTTGACTAAATGCTATAAAGACCTAAAATGCATCTATAATCTGTGGTCAAAATCACATTTAGGCCACTGACAAAACAGGAGCTAAACTAACTTTAGTGAAAACACATTTTCATTGACTGACAGTATTAAACAGTTGAAGAACCTTTTGTGTGAGATGCGTTTTCACAATGTTTGAAAATCGTTTTCCTTATCATTATTCTTCAATTGAATTACTTCTATAACTGATGACTTTGATGAAAGATGCATTAAACGACTGACATTGTGATTCATTTATAACCTTCATTTCATAAAATTGCTGATCAAAAAACACATTTATTTCAAAATGTTCAAAAGGATGATGTTTTTGATGGTCACCATGTGGTTGTGGCTGCGAGTGGGCTGCAGGAAAGGTTCGTAAAAATACAAATAATTGTATTTACATGAATGAACCTTTGATGTACTTACGTTGAATCCATTACAAATTGTAAAGAGAGGTTTATATACACTTTACAATTGACACTGTATTTGTTTATTTTACTTATATGTCATATATTAAATCATGCATATAATGAATTTATCATTATAAGCGGCAGGAATAACATTCACATTTAATGTAGCAGTTTTGGACTTTCAAAGATCACCGTTCTTCAAGTATCCACTTGTTTGACATACGAAGGCGGGCCAGTTAAGGATGATTTGCGGCCAGTTAAGGATGACTTTTGACCCGCGGTCCGCCAGATGACTAGCGGAGAGGGCGAGTCCCACGTTGACGCAATTTAAGTTATTCTTAGTGTTACACCGATATGATTGCTAATGGGATTTCCAAATATTACCAGGAAATGTTGATATATTCCTGCAAGCTATTTTGGAATGACCAAGAAAGACCCTAACAATAACCTCAAATATAATATACTAAACTCTTACGCTCTTATGGAAATGCTCTTATATATTGAGCTCACAACCTTCAAAAAACGACTTAAAATCCATCTCTTCTGTGAATACTTGACAGACAAATGAGAAATAAAACTAACCCTCTCTCTTCTCTCTACAAGTTCCTTTGGATAAAAGCGTCTGCTAAACCATATTTTGTCTCACAAAGAGAAATCTAATAAGCGGAGAGGGATTGCAAGAATTTTACATAAAATATACGGTGCACAAAATGTTTTATGTGTGACCAATAACCATTTTATATGTTGTTCACAAGTGTTACATATAGCAACGTGTTACGTAGCACCCGCACGTGTTAAATACTCAAAGGACTTTGAAAGTTCACACAGTGATATGTAACTCTTTGGATAGTTAAAGGCACTTAAAGGGTGCGGCGTCTTTAGACTTAGATCAATACACTTGGTAGCTGGACTCTTTTAGTTCTTCTTTACGTTCCTCTGCCTCAGTCTTTCCAGCTCCATGGATGCATCTCAGATGAAAATGTTCCCACCTGGGGAGAGTAACGATACCGTGGTGCATGTGAAGGTGCCCGGTCCAACTTTGACATTCCAGAACATTCACTACTGTGTTAAAGAAAACCGTGGACTTTGCCGCAAGAAAGGTCCGAAGAAAGATATCCTGAAAAATGTCAGGTAAAGTAACATGAGACAAATCATTTCTTACTTGCCAATAAAACTCATTTTGGGTGATTCGGATTTGATTTTAGAGTTTTTGCACAAGAATGGTAAAACGGTTTTAGCTTTATTTTTTGTATTTTTTTTCATGGACCTAATGTTATTGAAAACATGACAAAAAGATGTTTAGAGATAAAAAGTACATACATTTGTAGGCTACTTCTGCAGGATTGGTAAGGTCTCCGTATGCAGCCAGCAACCACTAAATTAAAACTTGTAATCATTGTAAAAATTCACCAATATTATAAATAATAGTATATTTATTATTTATTAAACACACACACACACACACACAAACATACTTTTATGGTTTCAGTCATATTTAATGCATAAATGTATTTATTTTTTAACAATTTATTTAAATATTATTTTAGAATTTTTGATACTGACTATACGAATAATGCTGAAGTATTGTTTTCTTACTGCTTATATCAGTGGCATCATGAGAACGGGACTGAATGCAATCATGGGAGCGACAGGAAGTGGCAAAACATCGTAAGACACGCATCAAAAATTATTACGATGCATAACATACTCAGCAAAGTTGATTTCTATTTCGACTTGCGTGTGAAGGCTGTTGGACGTTATCGCTGGAAGAAAAGATCCACGTGGATTGCGTTCAGGTGAAGTTCTGGTGGACAACAAGGTCGTGACCTCTGAACTCAGGCTCATGTCTGCCTATGTTGTACAGGTGGGTTTGTGCTGAGTTTTTTAGTAATTGTTCCACTAAGGTAAAAACAAACATGCTGCTTTTCTGAAGTATCAAATTTTACATTTACGTTATGTGCATCTTAATCTAATATACAAGTTTTCAACTGGAAACACGGGATTCTGTCTTTGTCTGATTCATTCCTTAATCTTTTGCGCAAAACGAAGCATTTGCTGGGTGTCACATTCAATCGCTTGGTTTAATTTTTAACATTTGATATATCCGTCTTAAAAATGTTGTCTGTCATTCCTTTGTAGGATGATGTCCTGATGGGCACGCTTACTGTACGAGAGAATCTCTTATTCTCTGGAAATTTGCGGTTGCCGAGGCAACAGTATTCTACTGCTGATAAGAAAGAAAAAGTGGAGAGCATCATCCGAGAGCTTGGACTGGAGGACTGCGCAAACACCAAGGTTGGTCACAAATGTGTGTTTCTTTTTGGTCAATTCATTTGTTTTGCATACAGAATTAATTTATGTAAAAAAAACCTTACAAATGCAATTATTAGAAAATGACTTAAATACACATTATCTACATATACATTTAGTTATTTAGAAGACTTGAAGAAATGTTTGTTACAAATGAAATTACATGTTTGATAAATCTCCTCACTTTCTCTCCTCCTTCCTCCAGATTGGTACAGAGTTTATAAGGGGGGTATCGGGAGGAGAAAGAAAGCGTTGTAGCATAGGCATGGAGCTTATTACATCTCCTACTCTTCTGTTCCTGGATGAGCCAACCACAGGCCTCGACTCCAATACGGCCAACAGCATCATTTCTCTCTTGCACAGGTACAAGGTCCCGTGTATTTTAGTGGCATCTAGTGGTGAGGTTGCTAATTGCAACCAACGGTCCACCCCTCACCCCTCCCTTTCGAAGCATACGGGGCTGACACAGCACTTAATAGACAATAATACTACTTTATGTAGTTTTAGATCATTTATTTGTATGAATTAAAATAGCCGTTTCATGTCTATACTTGATTCGCTTAACTAATCAAGGTTGAATACTTTTTGGAGAGAATAATTTGTACATTTATCTAATTACAATATTGAATACTTAATAAGTAACTAGTAATTCATTCCTTTTTTTAGAGTAACTTGCTCAACACAGGTAACGTATTTATTTCCTGTTTGGAAATATTTTTTTCCGTTTAGTTTGTCCGTTTAGGGCTACTATAGAAACCAAATGGCGAATTCCATGTAAGGGAACCGTGTGTAGGTCATAAAAACATAACGCTTCATTATGCAAGGTCTTTACGCACCTCTGAAGACATAGTTATGTATGTTATATTGCATTTGTGTCCATAGATCCGCCAAAAAAATGCACACAGCACTTTTACATGTAAAGCATGCAAAACTTTTACATACACTGAAAAGCGTGACATTTATTGTGATCTCATTTTATGGTCTTGCAGATTGTCACGGGGTGGTAGAACTATTATTTTCTCCATCCACCAGCCACGTTACTCCATTTTTAGGCTTTTTGATCATCTGACGCTCCTTCATAAAGGCGAGATGGTTTACACTGGCCCTGCTGGCAAAGCCATGGGCTACTTCCAGAGTCTGGGTAAAATGCACATTTCATGGGATTTGTGTTGGTTACGTAAAAATGAAATCACAACAGCACAGTGTTAAAAAAAGTGGTTTCATTTGATAGGTTATACATGTGAAGCTTTCAACAATCCTGCAGATTTCTTTTTGGACATAATAAACGGGGAAACATCTTGTTCCATGCCAACAGGTAAACGCAATGTATACATTCTGCATCTTTAATCTGAGGTTTGTATACTACAAATGATGTGACAGTTGTGATCTCGATCTCCTTCTTTCTCAGAGAAGTCTTTAGCTGAATTTTACAAAGAGTCTCAGTTCTGTAAATCTATTGCTGAGGAATTGAAATCCACCACTGGCCCTTTGGGTCCCTCATTGGAAACCAACAGAAAAGCATCATCCTACGTCACATCCTTCTTCTACCAGGTGTGTGTCATAAGCAGAAGTTTTTGCAGCACGTGTTGTTATGTATGTGTGTGCTAGTAAATGGTTTAACCATTATGTTCACTTGACACGCTCTTCAACTTTGTCCCATAGCTGTTATCAGGGCAGTTATGGGTGAATTACAGATATTATACAACAGTGAGCCATAAACCATGTTTATTGAATGGTATCATGTCTCTTTTATGCGTGTGTGGATGTCTGCATATTTTGGGGGATTATGTGAACATTTGCATGTAATGAGATGTGTGCGTTTGTGTTAAGATGAAGGTGGTGGGATGGAGGACCGCGCTGAATATGATTAGGAATCCCCAGACCTCGTATGCTCAGGTGGGTATTAACATTGTCTTTGCTCTGCTGATCGGCCTCATCTACTACCAGATGCCCAAAACTCTACCTGAAGCCCTACAGAACAGGTACGGTCACATCCATCCATCACTTTAAAGGTAGTCAAGATTGTGTGAGTGTTTAAATAATAAGTGAGCATGTTTCTCGGTTGCATTTGTATTGTTGTGAATGTTCATGAGTGTTTTATTACTGTGTGTGTGTGTGTGTGTGTGTGTAGGATTGGAGCCTTCTTTTTCCTCATAATCAATATGGTGTTTGGCAACCTATCAGCAGTGGAGCTCTTCATCAATGAAAGAGCGATCTTTATGTGAGCCTGGGTATTATCAATTAAGATGAATATCATTTATGACATCTGAGATATAAGCAATTATTTCAGTTTATTGTGTATTTCTTCCAAATAAAGGATCAATGTTCTGTATGTATGATTGAATGTCATGTTTTGTTTGCTATAGACACGAGAACTCTGGAGGATATTACCGTACATCTGTGTATTTCCTGTCCAAGGTGTTTGTGGATTTGTTACCAAATCGCATCATACCCGTTCTTGTCTTAGCTTCCATTGCATACTATATGATGGGTGAGCACACATCTTAGATTAAACATTTTTCAAACATATTTATATAGTATGTGTGAGTATCAACAAAATCTATCCGTTTAATCTGTAACAATTCTTTCTGACATTTTTCTTAATCAAGAAAGTTTGTTTGCATTATTTGAACGATCAAGACACATTTTATTTCATTTTATTTTTCAAATAATAAATTAAGCATTTTGCTTTACATTAGTTAAGGCAGTAGTTACCATAAGAAAGATATCATTATAAAAAATACAAGATATTTTAATACACAGTATCATTAAAATATTTTCAATACCATGTACATTGATGAAACCTTACTGAAGTTTCATTAGTTTGACATTTCTATTCATATTACTATAAGCAGTGTGTACATAATTGATTTTCATGGAATGTGTGTTCGTATATTGTCATAAGAAACCTCATCTACAGTAAAGTAAAGTAGATGTATGTATATGTGTGTGTAAACAGGGTTAAAGCCGGCGTTCACTGCTTTCCTCTGCTTCTCATTGACATTGTCTATGGTTAGTCTGGCAGGAGTCAGTCTGGCTTTTCTGGTCAGTGCCAGCGTGAGCTCGTTCTCCATCGCCAATGTTCTTATCGCCCTTCCTTTTATCTTGATGATGGTAAGATTCAAGACATCCAAAGATGTAAAAAAAATATCTTCTGCATTTTCTCCATCCCCGTGACTCTCTCATTCTACATTGCAGGTTTTCGGCGGTTTCCTCGTGAACCTCAACTCCATGCTCAGCTGGTTGTCCTGGCTCAAGTGGGCCAGTATCTTCAAATACGGACTAGATGTAAGAACGAGCAAAATAAAATTGAGGCGCAATGAGAAATCCAGTTACAAAAGACAATAAATAGGACATTTCCCGTTTTATTATGTGCTTTCTCAATCAAGATATAGATGGAGTTCATATCAGCAGTGCCGATTATGATTCTGTGTTGCTCTTTTGTAGGCTGTGACTATAAATGAAATGAAAGGACAAGTCTTCTACAGCGGCAATGCTACGTAAGTTGATTATACAATCGTAAACTATTGCATGATCTAAAATGCTATTTAAAAATCACAAATGAGTTTTGTAACCAACACCAGAGTCACAAAGTTACTATAACAAATGCCCTCAACACATATTAACAGAAACTCTGATGGAGGTAAGATTATAAAAGTTGAGTGACAGTTCATTGAAAGTTCACAGTGAAGGCAAAGGTCGGAACTCAGGGATGATGACCTCTCGCATGCAGAGATGTTACGACCTTATTGTAGAAAGATCAGGATAGGCACCTACAGGATTTATGTAGTTGTCACAATACTTATTTTTTTACTTTAAGTTACTGTCCTAGGGGAAAAGATGCCATACTCAGTCCAAAACGAACAACTTTTGCTATTAACTGCATGGACGATTTGTACTAGAAATGAATTGTAACAATCAATAATCTAACCATCAGACTGACAGGAGAGATGTATCTACAATCTCAGGGAATCGATTACAGCGTGTGGGGCTTCTGGCAGAATCAGGTGGCTCTGCTGGGCATAATACTGCTGTGTATGACACTGGCATACATCCAGCTACGCAGAATCAACCGCTGGAAGTAACAGACACACAAACAAACAAGCGAACATTCACATTATCTGTACTGGGTGTTGTTTCGTGCATTAACTTTATTTTAATGGTAGGTTATATGTATTACACAGTTGTCAATGTAAATTGTTATGTGTTCATTTAACCCTAAACTTTCACTGCTATGGTCATTATACTTTTTGAAAATGAAAAGTCCCTGTGAACTTTTAGATGAGAAAGAGTGGACGTGGCTTGTGTTTTTAACTGCAAATGTATGGACCTTCTTATTTTTTATTATTGCTTAAAACAATATACAGATAATAACAGTCAACAACAGAACTTAAACAGATCAAAATAAATAAAGATAAATTATGAGAATTACATGACAGTATGAGTGTGGACCTTTTTCACAAGCCTGTGATGACGCTTTCAGCGGTCATCGGCATTGTAAATCCTTCAATGTTTTTTTATGTGTAAGTTCATAAAACTATACTTTGCATTATATTACCACTGCATAAAATACTATTAGTTACATAAATACTACATAAAAAACATAGTTTTACAAAGCGCAGGGTTGTTTCTTATGGTAAATTTGACATAGTTTTCTCTTTTACACACACACACACACACACACACACACACACACACACACACACACACACACACACACACACACATATATATATATATATATATATGTATTATGAAAATAAAACAAATCTGGCGTTCTTTAACATAAGTGGATTATGATGCACTGTACATGAGTGTATGTCAAGTGTGCGTGTTTAACCACTAGGCGTCAGAACTGATCTGTAACAAAACTATAAGAACTAAAAGACAACGCACTTCTGCTTTTTGTTACTTTTTGTTACTTTTTATTCATTCGTTTTCTTATGATGTCCAGTTGCAAATATCACATAATCGGAAACAAATAAAAAAATGCATTTTCACACCTTAGCAGATCGTATCCCATTGAGAAAGGCACAAACAATACTTTGTCGTTCTTCTTCAAAACATTCACATAGAAAAGCTTTGGCTGAAAAGTGCAAATAAACATATCAATATTAAGCTAGAGTTACATCACAACACTGCTGTTCATATAAGGGTTGTCTTCTGTACTTTCCCTTTACAACCAAAAATGGCCACAAACACATTACGACAATCATGTTCATGATTTGCTTTGTGTGCATGTATATGAGAGTTTTATTCCTTTGGAAAGCAGATCCTTTCTCATATGAACAATGATACGTTTCTCCATCATCTGAGCCGCAGAGCTGCTATTTAAAACCTGGCCTCATTACATTAGCACTCTAAAACTGTTTTTGGAACAAACTCTATGTCCCTATCTATGACAGATACGTCAGTATGCCCATTTTGCATAAGCAAATGATTGAACATTATGTAATACTACATTTAAATTTTCTAGTGACATCTAATAAAATGCGAAAAAGAATATCACAGAAGCATCTGTGTTCTTGCTTTGCCTTTGTGATGTTGCATGATGACAGTATTTCACTTCTTTAACATATCATTATATGTTGTCATATTGAGACAACTGAGACTCAGATGGTCACGTTTTTCCCACAATAATCCAGTTTTAAAACAGCAATGTGTAAATTTGTGCTTCTTTTAAGTTTTTTGTGCATTTGTACTTCATTATGCGAAACAACGACTCCATCATCCACCTTTGTGTTTTTTAACCATTAGATTGAGACTATATAGTATGTTGTGTGCTTTGCATGTAATGCATGTTATTATCTTGTGCTCGCGCTGTAGAGAATGCTTTATGCTTACATTTAAAGATAGTTTAAAGAACACACGTCATTTGTTTTGTGTGCCGATTTAGAACGGATGCCA
This sequence comes from Barbatula barbatula, assembly GCF_947034865.1. Taxonomy (NCBI): domain Eukaryota; kingdom Metazoa; phylum Chordata; class Actinopteri; order Cypriniformes; family Nemacheilidae; genus Barbatula; species Barbatula barbatula. The sequence goes on from NC_136771.1 coordinate 23,022,629, forward strand.
ACTCAGTATTCCCACAGTGTTGCGTTCGCAATGTCCTGAGCGTTGGCTTTCAGCACCCCAGCGTGATCTCCTTTAAGATACTTGCCATCCTTCGTCTTAATGGCCACTTTATTATAATCACAGAACACAAAGTGAAAGAAGACGGGCGTGTTACTACTGCTAACCACAGAACCGTCTGCCTCCACCGTCCAATACTTCCCCACCGAGTCTGAGAAGAGAAATTATACATTTTAAATATGCTTGTCATTAAAGTCATTAAAAAAATAGATTATTTGTCTCACCGACCTCTGAGGCTGTAAGCATTGTTGTTGTACTCTAATTGGAAGACGTCATAGGATGAGCGGTTGGAATCTAGGGTCCCGGTTCCTTGTTTGCGACAGCCTATAAAGCCGTGTTCCCCGCGCAGGACGATCAATGGTCTGTTGATGAGCTTCAACACAAACTCCTCCTGCTCACCTATAAAAGATGATAAAATTACAGATATTACCAATCATAAAGGAATAATGTAGTCCATATGTAAATTTAGCAAGAGGAATGCTTTAGTTTAATTAATTGTATAGAAAACTTACAGCCAGGATATTTTGCTAAGTGCTTCATAAAGTAAAATAAATGTATATGGGTTTGGAAGAACATGAAGCTGGTAAAAACACGTACCTGCGGTGTCCACGGTGGCTGCCAGCTGTCCGTTTTTCTTGGCTGCAAGGTATTTCCCATTACTTGCCTTCAGTGCAACCTTTGACCCCTTCCACTCAAGGTCAAAGAAACAGCTGGGTGACCTGGTTAAAGGAACAGTTTAATAAAGTGTGTTCACTCTGTTGAATTGAATCGGTCAAAAAAGATTCACATAATGGCATCAAGATAAAACATGTTTTTGCAAGGAACCAGAAATGCCTTTTGCAAAATAAACCGTTTGAACTAACCTACAAATGACTTTTGTTAGTATAAGTCCTTCAGATACGCTCCGGCTGTTCCATTTCTATGCCCTTGTCTTAGTTCTGTTTCATCTGGACTTTAAAATGTTTCACCCAAAATGAAAATTGGGATAATTCAGTAATCTATTTAATTGTATGCACTACATGTGCAGTGTATTTAAACAACTATAGAAATGAATTTACCTAGTTTGAACATGATTGGGTAATGTGTAGTCTTACATATATGATCAAAATATCATAGCAATTTTGAGGTGACCTCTTCGTTTTTGTTAACCTTACTTGGAAGCGGCAGTACACTGGATAGCTCCACTAGGGCTTAGGCTCCAATACTTTCCACTGCAGGAGCGAAAGGCACATCCCTTTGTCTGGCTATCCATCTCCATCTGAAACACCTCCTGGTCTGACTCCTCATCCTGATTGGCTGATAAATCAACCCCTAAAACATTCAAGTCTATAACTGTGAAGTTTATCAATTTAGACTTTTTGGAAAAACTGGGAAGCACAAATTGAGAAAATGAACTTTTGCAGTCATAAATAAAATATAACCTTTGTAAAAATTATCTCTATAGATAGATTTGAAAAAATTTGATCATGTCGAAATCTCTTAGCAAGACTCTTCTATTCAAAGAGCATGTTTATATAATTTAGGAAATGTGTCTATATTTATATATTCAAATAAATACTCTGCTAATATTTGGCAATGAATAATAAATATTTTCCTAATAATAATTAAATCCATTCATACCCTGGCGCGTGGAAATGTTTCTCTCGTTGCTGGCCGTGAGCACCACCTGCCCGTGACTTTGCTCGAGGACAAAAAGCTCGTCTTTGCCGACACGCGCGCCCCTGCCGGACTTCATGGTCCCCGTGGGTCCCGTAGGCGCGATGTATTTTCCCGTGGCATCGTGGAAAGCGACCTTACCCGCCCGAAACTCCAGCGTGAACCCGGTGCTGGTGTCCGGCTTGACCACCAGCGCGCCGCTGCACGTGAGAAAGCGGTTGTCAGCGGTCTGCAGATGATACCGGTGATCCAGGTACACGAGCGTGAGGAGAGAATCCACGCCCCACGGCACGTCCCGGTCCACGGAGAGCTCGTTGCGCTCGGACAGGTGCGCGTACCGCTTCCGCGCGATGCTGTATATGTTTACCTGCGGGTGGACCGCCAGGTGCACGTTCCACTTCTCCGTGTGGGAGATGCTCTGCGCAAAGCACGAGATCCGGTCCTCGGTTCCACCCAGGTACCGCGAGTGGGGCTCGGATTGCATTGACCACCGGCCGTCGTCGTGAGCGATGACGAGAAAGCGACAATCCGGGCCGGGTTTCTCGCTGTCCGCGGTCACGTTGCCATCCTTGTCGGTGGCGAGGTATCGACCCAGGTGGCTTTTGATGAACACGGCGCTGGAGTCTCCGTGATCCCCGGACTGTGCGAGGGTCCACACCTGCTTTTTCTTCATGGAGGTCGCAGACGCATTGATTTTAAAGCCGAATGTCTCCGCTGTGAGATATTTGTTGTCGGCATTTATGAGGCCGAAACGAATGACCAACATCTCGCCTAAACCTTCAGAAGACATGGCCATGCTGTTTGGGCGTTACGGTTCGGTGAAAATCTGTAACTAGCGGTTCGGAGTGGGTGTGACAATGATACAGGATGGCGCGTAAGAGAGGATGCTGAGAGACAGAGAGATTCTGCAGAGTGAGAGAGAGACAGTGCGCGTCTCATTTCAGACTGCGACAAGCATGCCTATAAATGTCAAGTTTATCGTATCTTTATTTCATTTATTTATTTTATTCCACAAATGATTTTACTCAGTAAAATGAACTGCAGACAAGCACCGTTACTCACGTCAGCATCTACTCTGTTGCTATGGGAAGAAAACCCCTTCTGTCATCTACCCTTTTATTTAGATTGTTGTGTATAAAATGTTTATATAAATACAATTTATAAATATAATTTCTTACTTTATTGTCAACAAAGTTGTAAAAACAGAAGTGGTAATTGAGTCTTATTCAATTATTTATTTGAATAAAATGAAAACATGGCGGGTTGATCTTTGTATCAAGAGCAATAAATACTTGAGGCTACATGACACATCCATGGATCATCCAAAAATTCCAAAAACAAAACAAAATGTTAAAAATCTTGTTTTTATTATTTCCAATCAAATTGCAGGTTGGGTTGTTTTGATTTCGTAATATCAACCAAGAAAATACAGCCACCTAACACAATAATAACATAACACATTGAAAAACTTGATCTTTGTAATGTAAAAAAACAGAGTCATCTATTTTAAGAGGAACATATTTTAAGAATTATTGTCATACAAATGCCTATATTTTACACTACAACTATTACAAATATACTGCTTAAGGAGCAGAAACATCGGACAGAGATTATTATCGAATATCTTGTTTAACAGCTTTTGCTTTGCATGTAAAGTATGTGACGAATCAGCACCTGCCTGAGAAAACACGATACAGGAACTCAAGGTATTTATAACAATGAAAAATAAGTATCATATGTACACCCAAACATGTTCACTGTTCAGCCGAATTAGGAGAGGATGGAGGAAACAGGAACTTGCAAAGGTTATTTTCAGGGCAAACAACAGCTTTCCTCTTCTAAAGGGCAGGATACTGAATGAGTCCAGAAATGAATTTCTTCATTGGTGTTGTCTGCACATTTTAACACTCGAAAACTTCAAGAGGCATCGAATCGGTGCATTTATTGGATTCATGACAATTTTCCTTTTAAATTTCGTGCCTCAACTCAACATGCAAAAATGCCACTTAAGAAAAATTAACTGTTTGCAATGATTTGATCAATTTTCATTCTGCATTTTAGAGTTAAAGAATGTAATTTGCAGGGTCCTTCCTTTGCACAGGGGAAACAAATTACAATCTTGTTGAATTGTGTCGAAGATCAATTTGGATTAAGGCAAAGCATTGCACATGACCATATTAACACTAAAGTGATGCGTTTCCCGAAAAGACAGCCTTAGTCGTCTAAAAACTGTTAGGTTGCCTTCAGATATGGATAATATGAACGAAACAAGCTCCATAGTGTCTTAATGATCCAAACACTTAGCCCAAAGCAATTCATTTTAGATTTGCATCCAGATTCTATCCATTCAAAATAAGCTTTGAATGAACTATACGCCTTTAACCAACGTCTAATGAGACGTAAGTGATGTACAAAGTTGTCAAACTAATGAGCTTCATCCGAAAAGCAAACCAATGAGATCATTTACTGAAATGCTGCAAGTCAGATATTTTAACAATTTGCAGTAATTTATAGAAATAATGGTGTCAATAGAGGACGATGTTGTTTGGTTACCAGTGTTCTTCAAAATATCCTCCTTTGTGTTCTGCAACAAAGACAGGTTTGGAAAGACATGAGGGTGAATAAATTAATGAGAGAATCTTTAGGTGAACTATACCTTTAAGCAAGGTGCAGAAATGTTCATTTTCAAAAACGTAGCACCAAAACCAAACAGCATGTTGCAAAGAATCAAAGTCAAAAATATGGCTGGACTATTTCATCCTGCAGTCCGTCGGGGGTTTTATGCAAATGATAAATCGGATATCCCCAAAGGATGAAGCATTTTTAGATCCCGGGAATCCATCTGTGTGTCATGAAGGTCACATTTTCTTTGCATAAATCTTAAATAAAATAACTCACAGACTCAACAGCTCTCTCTGCTGATGATATTGTAGAAGTTAAAACAACCTACAAGTAATACCTTTCTTTAAATGTATAAATATATATATATATATACACACACACGTCATCATTTATTTCCCCTCATGTTATTCGAAAGTTGATATGATTTTCTTCTGTGGAACACAAAAGAAGATATTTTGAAGATATGTGCTTTTATATCCATACAATATAAGTCAATGGAGGCCAATGTTGTTTGTTCTTCAAAATATCCTCCTTTGTGTTCTGCGGGATAAAAGAATGTGACATGAGGGGGAATAGATGATGAACGCATTTTTCGTTTTTGAAAGAATTATCTTTCAAACACTAATTTTCAAAGGTTTTACAAAAGACTGAGTTATACACACAACATGATCAAAGAATTTTTTTATTTATTTCATGCATTGTTTAGGTCACAATAGATGATGTTTTTTAAGACTATGTGTGTAGGATGAGGTTAAAAAAGGCAGATTTTTGTGCGCGTTCTAACTCATATACATTCCTGAAATGACAGCCAGCCGGGGACTACCTGCTTTTCCTTATTTAGTGTGTAAAACCGCTCACCTGGTTCGCAATGAGTGCATTGTGTTGCTTTGTTACTTCATGATAGTTTTTAGTTACATCGTAGCCTAATAGGGAACATAAAGTTTGATTCCACCCTGCTTTAAAAAAACACCAAAAGTTATGATGTACATCCATCATAACTTACATTACATTCCCTTACAAAACAAGTCAAGCTGAATAACCCCAGTCAAACCCTGGCGAATTTGGATACATTTCCATATTAGGAGTCTACCTGTTGCTGTTGCCTAGGGTGAGGTGCATCCATCAGTCCATCCTATCAGAGTTTTGCGTATGAGTGTCTATGTTACCTGTCACTGTTTCCATATAGGGTCCTCTGTCTGATAGGTGGAGATATATAACAACACCAGCAACTATAGAAGGATATTCTATAGTATATGGAAGGCGTGCCTATATGTATAGTAGTTGTACAGTGTTTCTATTCACTGGTATGTTGTGGCCTGCAGTTAGGGGCAAATGTTGGGTTTAAAAAGGCAAAAGAAAAACAAAGCCACAATATGCAATGTTAAGAAAGAGGGATGTCACTCAAACACTCACTCACTCACTCATTTCCGCTATAAGGGTCACGTGACACAGCCTTGGCGTTCCAAAGTACCATGTGACTCACCCAAAGATTACCTTATAAGGAGATTGGATGGAAATCTCTTAAAGGGGCACAGCCCCTGAACGGCCTGTTTCTGTAAACAAGATACAACACATAGGTTATCTAATTAAATAATAAAATTGGGTGGCATGACAGTTTGAGCTACTGTATGTTTTCTTCCATATATAAGGCTATATAGAGAAAACAAACGTTTATGTGTCTTATCTGTTAAAATAAAAATGCTGCTCAATCTTATTAGTACATTTAAACACTCATACAACTTTATATAAATGTACCACTCGGTTTACACGTTGAATAACGCTTGCTTCAAAATGACCTGAATAAAGCTTCATTCTTCTAAAACACACTATACATAGGCAACACACTATAGTGTGACTTCCTCTCAGATTTCTCACATTGTGCTGCAGTTGTAAGACTTGTCCTGCGTTGCTTTTCCTCTTCCTCTTTTTGTTTGAAACAACCTTATAAGGTCTTCGGTAATCTGCTGATGACAGAAACACGATGGAAACCAAAACTGATAAAACACCATCATAAACATTGTAAATGCACGACATATTAACACACCCCAACTCTTCACCCACACATGAGACTCACACACACACCCTGGAAAGAATATAGATTCTTTACTTATGATGTTCATAGGAATGGGTAGTGGAGATCATTGATTTGATATATTATGTGGCAATGAGGTGTAACTGTGACTCATTAACGGGTATGACTAACATAATGTTGAACTTCAGGAATATGGAGTTAAACTGTTGAAATGCATGGAAGAGTCACGTGGGCTCTGTACATAAACAGTCAAAATGTAATGTTATTGCTGTCTATAGGCACATGTTCGTCTGTGTCAATGTGTGTTCGGGTAGATCCCACCCCAATGTATTGGACGTCATTGCAGTTAGGAGGACTATAAACACAAATTATATTATCACAACTTTAGGATTACTGTACAGTTGACAATTAATACTTTAAGAATCTAATTTGCACATTGGATACGTTCCTGAATAGCTATTTAACATTTTGGTTTTAGTGCTGCATTGATAAGAAAGACAAGAAATGCAGAGTGGTCTAAACACGTTTCTACATGTCTAGGACACACGCTAAAGCCAACACACATAGATCACCGGGATTAGCACCGTTTTTAGCACTCAGGCACCACACAGACAGGATTATACCCATGGTAACCATAGTTCCAGTTTAACACAGTAATTCTTAAAATAGTGTTTTAGAATATTCCTCATTATGTAAGAGTTTATTTTAGCCACAATATTTTGTAATCATAAAATCATTCAAGACTACCATGCAATATGTAACAATGTTATAGGCTACTTTAAAGTAAATGCAAAGTATAATGTATTTATCTAAAGTACAGTGCACACAGTCATGGCCAAATGTGAAAATTAACGTCTTTACCTAACATTTTGCTTAAATAGGTTAATAAAGATGTGTTGAAAACATTGCATTCGTGTCCCATAGCTGTGCTTGGAGTGTGACTGACGCTCGGCTTTGAGAAGAATTTAAAGACAACGCATTGCTTACTTTTTCAAGCCTTATGAGAATGGATACAAAATATTTCTACACAAGAGGATCGACAAATAGTAATAACAGATAGAAATTGTAATGTATAATATCCCTCAAGCTTTCTGGGTTTTTTGCACTTTTAAATATTGAAATAAAATCCATATTCCCTGATATACTGTAGTTTTATTTCGCCAAATAATTGAGTCCAATAAACATTCTTGGCTTTCTTCACTTTGTACCAATGCTCCACACATTTTAAAGGATAAGTCTAACCTAAGGGGCTATTTAAAGCACACGCTGTACAAATATGCCCCAGGCATCAATTTTGGCAACAACTGTATGCGGCAGTGAAGCGGATGTGTGGAACGTAATCGGTTATGACGTATTACGCAAAAGCCGGGTTCACCGGAAGTGCTACAAACCTTACACAGCGAAAGCGATCGTCGTGCTTTTTTTGTAACACCCATTGTTTGAAATCAACCGATCATCAAATGTATGCCCGAAATAAAATTGGCACCGGCACTGTTATGTACGACGACGCATAGGATTGACGTCAACCTGACAAGAATTGGTGTTTCATTCTTCCCTGCACTGAGACAAGCTTCCGCGTACAGAATGTGTACATGTATTGCAAGATGATTACGGGCCCAAAGGATTGTGTACGAAAGTGACACGCAATTATACACGAATCGTGCAATATCAACAATTAGAAACGTTTTAATAATAACGTACAGTAAGCTGTCACATCGGAATATCCCGAGACATTTTCTGTACTTCAAAGGGGCCACGCCCCCATAACTCATCTAACCTAAAACGGCAGTAAAAACGAGTCGTGAACGCATAACTAAGTGTGCTTTTATCCGGTGGCTCTTACTTTGTAATGTAGCATGTCAAATAACTATTGACTGGTGGTCGAGTTCTAATATTGGTTGCGTCACTGTTCTGCCAGTATTGTGTACTTGAAATTTCACAACAAGCAGGTCAAATGAACGATATCAGTAAATGTATTAAAGAGTCCATGGCTGGGTTTCCCGAAACCTTCGTATCACTACGTCGTTCTTGAGAATGTCGCTACGTAAGGTATCACTTAAGATCGACGATAAGAAGGTTTCGGTCCATATCTGTACCAGTTTCCACAATGTTGTTTAAAAGGCAACATGTTTTCATATACGTGTTTATCACGTCCTGCCATTGCAGTAACCCGATTAAGAATGCCATGTCATCCAGTCATAACAGGCAGTTTTGTTAGATGTCCATTAGTTACATTTTATTAACAAATTTAGCATTCGAGCATTCCGCACTCAAAAGCTTAAAGAACGATTACGTAACTACGCCCCATTCCCAAATATTTAAATATCCCTGCATTCAGCTATTTAAACACGAGGATTATATAGTATTATAAATAGTCGTTATAGATAAACTCTATATGTAGCATTAGCATTGCGGTACATTATTTCATCTCGAGACTCGAGTCGAAACTTGAATTTCAAGCAATAAGCTTCAAACTCGCCAAGTGGACGACACGTGGCCAATCAGATCGCGCGATGCCGAAAGTTTACCTTATATGGATGGAGCCGGCTGCCGCACCGGGTATAAAGCTGTGACCCGCCTCAAGCGCGGCATTGTGAGTTTTCAGTGCACGCTGAGAAGAGCTTTCTTTCCCTTGTTCACAATAACCTACTAATTCACAGGTGAGAAAGGCTTTATTAATTACATTGTTTTAATAGGATCACCGCGCTGTGGTTTATTTATATTAGCAGCAACGGATTAAGTTGATTTTAAATTACTACGTTTTTGAAAATGTAACGATTGAGGAAACTTAAGCTTAATTATGGGTGGTGTTGATTTAGTTTCATTTATTATGCGTTGTATTGTTTTCAGTGTCCTTTTTTCTAAATGCTCTTATTGAATTGCATTGTCTAGCCTACAGACTGAAACTAAAGGGGGTTTTGTCCAACAGCTAGTTTGACGTTATTAATTTTGACTCGTTTAATTCAGTTGTGCAGTTAACGTTCTCGACTCTGCTGTCAGTGTGAATGGTGGGTGTGGCTACTATACCGGCATTTAGATCTTATTTTAGTGTTTAAGACGCTAAATCGACCCTTCGTTGTGTATTGAGCTCTTTCTGTTGAGTCTTTTTTTACTGCGGCAGTTGAAACCTAGGCGGCTGGTCACTTGAATAGTCGTTGAATGGATCGCGGCTCTTTAACTTCGTGTATTCAGGGTTTCCTATTGCGCTAATGCAAATCAAGGGCTTATTTCTGCGATTATCGGGCCTCATTTGGACGCGGTTTTGTAAAGCGCTTATCTCGGCCTTTGAAACTGGGAGTGGTCGTGTCTGTTGCTTAGAATCCACGCGCTCAATCGGCGGCATTGAGCTGCTGAAACTTATTGCCATATAAGGCAATAGCGAGTCTCCCTGACCACTTCCTTTGTCTCAAATCGCTCGCTTTCAACCCTGCGCCTTTGCGCCACCTGCTGGTCATCTGGAGCATCCGCAGAAGTAGTTTTGCTTCCAACAGGAGAGATCGCCATCAATTTAACTTTCTTTTATTTGCTTTACAGCCATGGATGAGGAAATCGCTGCCCTGGTCGTTGACAACGGCTCCGGTATGTGCAAAGCCGGTTTTGCTGGAGATGATGCCCCTCGTGCCGTGTTCCCCTCCATTGTTGGCAGGCCCAGGCATCAGGTATGGTTCTTGTTGTTATTGTTAAGAAGCTTTGTATTTAAATCGTGGCAAAATGATGGTTTAAATGGTATTTTACCTTGAAAGCTACAGCAATTCCATGTTTGCATGGTCAGTGGTGTATTATGTAACTACGTAAAGGTAAAGCACACCGGTTAGTGTCGGGACTTGATTTGAATTTGCAGATTGAGTAGCATTTGTTTACTTCTCCATATTTGTCGTTTTATTAGTAAATGAAAAGGTGTCTTAATTTTGTCAATTCTTTCCAGGGAGTGATGGTTGGTATGGGACAGAAAGACTCCTATGTGGGAGATGAGGCTCAGAGCAAGAGGGGTATCCTGACCCTCAAATACCCAATTGAGCATGGTATCGTGACCAACTGGGACGACATGGAGAAGATCTGGCATCACACTTTCTACAATGAGCTGCGTGTTGCCCCTGAGGAGCACCCTGTCCTGCTGACAGAGGCCCCCCTCAATCCCAAAGCCAACAGGGAGAAGATGACACAGGTGTGACTTTGTTTCGTGTTTCCGTCGCATTTAATGGTCGGACTGTTCTGTTGCTTTTCCTTTGGTTCATTTCCTTCCTGTCCATTTCCTCTCAGGCTCTGTTTCTCTGCCATGATCTCCTATTAGGAGGTTTAAAAGGTTCATCCTTCACTTTATTTTCTGCATGGCAACTCTCTTTTTAACTAGTTCTGAGTTTTCAGCATGGTGTGAGGGTGTTTTGCCTGCTCAACTTTGCTCTTTGTTGCTTTTTTAAAAGGTGGTTTTACTAACTGATAAAACTCTTGTTCTTGCAGATCATGTTTGAGACCTTCAACACCCCTGCCATGTATGTGGCCATTCAGGCTGTGCTCTCTCTGTACGCTTCTGGTCGTACTACCGGTATCGTGATGGACTCTGGTGATGGTGTTACCCACACCGTGCCCATCTATGAGGGTTATGCTCTTCCCCACGCCATTCTGCGTCTGGATCTGGCTGGTCGTGACCTGACAGACTACCTGATGAAGATCCTGACCGAGCGTGGCTACAGCTTCACCACAACGGCTGAGAGAGAAATTGTCCGTGACATCAAGGAGAAGCTGTGCTACGTCGCCCTGGACTTCGAGCAGGAGATGGGTACTGCTGCCTCATCTTCATCCCTGGAGAAGAGCTACGAACTTCCTGACGGACAGGTCATCACCATCGGCAATGAACGTTTCCGTTGCCCCGAGGCTCTCTTCCAGCCTTCCTTCCTGGGTGAGTTTTCTGTAGTTTTGAGATCTTCGATCTTGGCAAATTTCCTGGTCATTAAAATGTATTCAACTAATTTGTCCATTCCTTGTAGGTATGGAATCTTGTGGTATCCATGAAACTACCTTCAACTCCATCATGAAGTGCGACGTGGACATCCGTAAGGACCTGTATGCCAACACAGTGCTGTCTGGTGGTACTACCATGTACCCTGGCATTGCTGATCGTATGCAGAAGGAGATCACTTCCCTTGCTCCTTCTACCATGAAGATTAAGGTGAATGCCCATAGACGTTCAAGTGCTACCCAATGTAGTTGCACTTTTTTGGCTAATGTGTGCTAACTTCTATTCTCTCCTTTCAGATCATTGCTCCCCCTGAGCGCAAATACTCTGTCTGGATTGGTGGCTCCATCCTGGCTTCCCTCTCCACCTTCCAGCAGATGTGGATCAGCAAGCAGGAGTATGATGAGTCCGGCCCATCCATTGTCCACAGGAAGTGCTTCTAAACAGACTCTTGCCACCACACCTGGCCATGCAGCAAGATTTAAATGAACGACCAACCTAAACCTCTCGGATAAGATGACATCAGCATGGCTTCTGCTCTGTATGGCGCATTGACTCAGGATGCGGAAACTGGAAAGGGAGGTAGTTGTCTTACAAGAGGTGCTTTCCCCCGAGAGGACTTCAATGTACATTTCTTCTTTTAGTCATTCCAGAAGTGTCTACCACTTTGCCCTCGTCACAATGGGCCTTCATGACTTGTTATAGTGTTTATGTAAATTATCTACTCTATACATTGTTTTTCTTTTTTGTACTTCAGCCTTAAACTTGGCCCAGTTTGTTATTGTTGCAATGATGGGGGAAAGCTTTACCTTAGTGAAGATCTTACAGGACTTCCCTAGGCCATGTGAATTAGGGGTGTCCCCTGCCTATGTAAGCCAGGGTGTCTCTGTACACTGACAAGTGAACCCAAATAAAACGTGCACATGTAAAACCACAGTCTGACTTCTGTCTTTTTATTATGGATTCTGCTTAAAATTGTCACCCATGTGATGGGGACCCAGAGGACTTAAAGATGAAATAGCAGGGTTGGCTGGATCACATTTTACAATTAGTAAACCCTGTTTCTGTGTCTCTGCTTCATTCATAGCCAGGTAAAATTTATATCTAACATTACTTTTACCAATACAAAGTTTATCATTTGTGATTTTCCACCCTCCTGTAAGGTACATCTCAAAATAGAATATAAAAATGGTCAATATTTTGTCACTCATTTCAGAAAGTTGTGGATTTTCACCCCTAAAGCGAAATATTTCAAACTTGTCTCAGGTGAGTTTGCTTGCAATTCAAGCACTGTAACACCATGGTCATTGAACCAGCTATTGCAAAGTCCTGCTGGAAAATGAAATTAGACTCTTTATAAAGCTTGTCAGCAGAAGGGCTCTACAATTTCCTGGAAGATGGCTGCGTTCACTTAAGAAAACAGAGTAAAAACAAGATAACACAATATAATTTATGAACATTAAGACTGAGTCAAGTTTTGCAAATGAACTATTCATGTGGTTGTCGAAGACACTTAACAGACCATGGACTATTCGGCTTATATGCACTGAATAATATGAAATACAAATTGGAATAGTTATAACTATATATATCATTGTCACTTTTTTCTCCCCGATGAGTTTGCATCCCTGATGATGGACCCTTTGAAAAGATGCTTACCCATTTCTCGCCAATGATACCCATATGGCCTCAATTTATGCCTTGTTATTTCAAATACCTTTTAAAAGCAAAACAAAGTTAATTAACTACCTCACAAAAAGGAGCTGGTAATAAAGTTAGAAACTGATACATTTTGGTCTAATAAAAGCATAACAATTGTGGTAGATCTGTTTAATTTGACATGTCACTTAGTGGGCTTAATTTGTCAATAAAATCTTCCCTATAACCTATTAGAAGGGTCAGAGGGGACTCTTGTTTTTATTTTGCCATTTTGAATCTATTTGTCTCTTTTGATATTCAGTGGAGGAAAACTTGGACGTTAGCATATAAATCCTGCCTTCCCAATAAATAAAACTTTTTAAACAAATGATACACGCGCCTTCTGTAATAAGCGATCTTAATAGCTTAAAGTAAGCTTTTTTAACCCAGTTTAAGTGAGTAGTAATTGCATATAAATATAACAATATGTAAGATATGATCATACACCAAAGCTATATATATATATATATATATATATATATATATATTAACAAACAAATGTCAAACGTTTTTTAATTCTCAATTGAAATATTTAAATAAATCTTTGAGATCACTGAACGATGATTTGTAATGTTATGACGAGACCTTTCACGTACAATGAATGATTACTGTGTTACATAATAAAAGACCGCAGACATTTGCAATGTGGTGATATTTCTTCTAGAAATGCATCAACTGCAAGAGGAATACCAAAATAATCGCAACAAATAAAGAAAACAGATAAAGTTCAAGTGGAGACTAGCAAGAAACTAGAATACTGACCGCACCCGGGGACTCTTATCAGAGACGAGTACGTCTCCAGAAATGTTCCGGCTGGTATCAAACAAAACTGCATCCGTTCCCTCTATCCCTGCATCCGTTCTGTGCCCGACCACACAGTTATCAAATGGATAAATGATTATAAATTCGTTGACATGGCTATACTTTATGTCACACGGTTGACACAAGTTATTATCCAAAACATTTCAACAAGTCAGCATGGATAATCAGATCGAGGCGGTAAGTTAAAGCAGAGGACTGATAATGCATGCTAATATTGTTAGTTAGCTGGCTAGTTGGATACAAACAGATCTGGGAATAAAATGTTGTATACTTATATTATAGTTTAATACTATCTGAAGTTATAATTGTCTTGATTTTGGAAATAAAACAAGCATTAGTATAAACAAGGAACCTCATGATTTGTGAATATCAATATCATGTTGTTCTTGTTGTTCTTTAGGCTCAGTGTTGCTCAGACAACATTTCTCAGACCTCTGTCAGCATCTCAGACTTCTCAGATGAGATTTTACTGAATATCCTGAGATTCCTACCAAGCCATGATCTGATTCATAGTGTGAACAGAGTGTGCCGGAAGTTGAGAAGACTCTGTCTGGATAAAAGCTTAAGAGCCCACATACAACTGCACACAAATTACACGGTAAGATCATGAACAAAGCTTTAGGGTATTTCTTTATGATACATGTATCACTTAAACACCCTCAAGCCTGTATGTTTCTCTTTCTGTGAAACTGTACATCGAAAGTCATTGGGTGTCATTGTTGTTTTTTAGTTCTGCAGAAGAATGTATATGTTTGTGTATCGTGTATAGGCAAAATATTTTGAATAACACTAATGTTCATACATTTTCTTCATCATTTCATTTGAATTGTTTTCTCATTCTCAGGCAAGCGACGATGCTGTGAAACAGGTTTTAAAGAACCTTTCCAGTGACATCCAGACGTTGGACCTGTGTGGCTGTTACTGGTTGGCTGGCTCTACAGTGGACCAGGTTACTCGCTGTAAGGGCCTGGTTAGTCTGGACCTTTCGGGCTGTCGATTGACGTCAGTCCGACTTTCCCACGTGCTATCCGCACTTCAATCTCTGCGTTCGCTGGCTCTGGATGTGGGCCCGGGGTTCGACCTCCATCAGGTGAGCGCGGAGGGGAAAGCTGCTTTGTCGCGCCTGCAGGAGCTCAAGCAGACGTTGCTGACTCCCTCATATGGCGTGGTGCCGTGCTGCAGTGCTCTGCGCATTCTGCGACTCTACCTGGAAGCCAGCGAGGGCTGGAGAGAAGCGGGCGGTTGCGCTCAACTGATGGTGGGGCAGAGCAGCGTGCCCCACTACCAAAACCTGCACTGGTTTTCTGCACGCTTGGCCCCAGGTGAGGTCAATCGCACCCTTTTGGCACTGTACTTGGCAGTCTTCAGTATGAGAGTTCCAGAGGGTCTTACAGGACTGGTTCTGTCTGTGCCCGGCCCCGCCCCACCTAGGCCCGTCGCCATGACGGCGCTCATGGAGAGCATGGTGGGAAATACAGTAAGCACGCTTCAGCTTCCTCGTACGTGGTTGGACGGTGCAATTTTAGGACGGGTCGTAGCGCACGGCTGCCCCGCTTACTTAAACGTCTCGCGATGTTCTTCTCCTGGTTTCAACCCCCTACATGTGATGCTTAGTGCGGGTCGTGACCTTTCACCTCTACGTAGTCTCAACCTGCGCGGTTGCGGCAGAGGTCCCGTCCCGGAAAGCTGTGGGAAGGTCGAGGAGGAAATGGATGCGGAGAGCGTCAAAGCACTTACCGAATGCTGCCCGCATCTTGTTCATCTCAATCTGTCTGCCACGCACTATCATCATACTGTACCAGCTGGTCAGGACGGGCACTTGTGTGGTGCGTTAGGACGTCTCGCCGCTTTGCACTCGCTTGCGCTTCCTGTCTGTGCCCTGGCGCAATCCCCACCTGCACCCGTGAACACACCAGACTCCAACACAAATCTCACCTCAGGGTCACTTCTACTTGGGCTTAAGAAGAGCAACCGCATCGGTGTGCCCACATATCGACCCAGAACCGAGGACACAGGGGGTCCGGGTGGAGATCAGCAGCAGGATAGGACTCTGTGCATTCAACCGCTGCTTCAGGGTTGCCGGCACCTAGTAGAACTGGAGCTTATCGGTGCTGGCTTTTCTTCTGCCTTGCCAAGGAACGAGCCGGCCATGCGCAAGGACCCCGCTGCGTGCCCTTGGTCTCACAGTGTCGGAGATGGTGAATTGGCTGCTTTGGGAGGTCTGAAATGTTTACGCAAACTCACGCTTGCTCACTTACCTGGAGTGCTGAAGGGAACAGGGTTGATCGAGCTGGTTCAGGGGTGCAGGGACCTTCAGTCATTATCGCTGGCAAATCTTGGATCCTTAAAGATGATGAACTACACGCAGGCCCTTCTGGAGTCTCTTACATACTGCACACAACTGAAGGACTTAAGGTGAACACACAACTGCTACTTCACATCATATTCCTGAATTTGATGTTTTATGAGCTGACGTGCACTTGACCATACAGTCAGTAACACCAATATTAATACTGACTTACAGACCGATGAATGAGTCTCATCATAAATCATTGCCATTATTTCACTTATCAATTAAAAGTTAATCAACTGTCGATTTATAGATAAGACTTTAACTCCGCATTGATGTCTATATTTACAGGCTGGAGCAGCCCTACTTTAATGGGAGCGCTGCATTTTTTGGAGCGCTCAGTAAATGTCAGCAGATGCGGCGTCTGTGTCTAGTTTCTCGACAGGGAACCTTCCAGCCCTCTGCTGTGACGGCCTTCATGCAGAGCTGTGCTGATGTCATCATGTGCCACATGTTCATGAGCGGGACACTTGTTACCTGTAAAATGCTGCAGAAAACCCTGCTGGACAGGTAAGTCACCACAACACTGCCAGGTTCATGCCGTGGATTTAGGAGAATTTACTAATAAAACATGTAGCTTTGAGTTGCTTTGGATTACAGCTTTTGCCAAATGCATACATTTGATTTCTCTCTCTTTAAATACTGAAATTTGTATTTCAAGTTTTGTAATTTGATTTCAATTTGTATTTCTTGCAGTTTTTTATCATCTTGTCCTGCTCTTAGTGTGGTGATTTATCCTTTACTACACGAGGACCTGGAGAATGTGATCAGGGGTATGCCATTGTGCCATCTGGACGAGATCACACTTTTCAAAAGCAGAGTCGCTGAAGAGCCTGTGAAACTGTGACTGAAGGATCAAATGAGTTAATTCCTGGTGATTTTCTAATGCACGGACAGTGCTATTCTTTAATCAGCATTTTGAATCATAGGAACTATCATTTTGTTTAAAAAAAGTCATTCAGTGGATGCCAGGAAATTGTCAACCGTAAGTGTTGGCTTGAGAGATCTTAGTGCCAAGTGGTCAATCACAAGCTCATTGTTTTCCAGTGAGCCAGTATAAACAAAACTCGGCACCGATGTGAAATGTCATATTTGTGAATGTGCCAAAATAAAACCTACTTCATATTGTGATGCATTGCGTCTCTCCCTCAATTTTAATAGCTTTAGTCATTATATTAGTACATTCTGCCTTGTGCTCGCTGGCTTGAACTGCACTGTAAAAAAATCACCAATATCAGCTGCCTTCAATTTTTAAGTAAAAAACAAGTTGGTTCAATATAATTTAAGTTTATTGACTCATAAAGCTTATTTGATTTATCTTAAAAAGTGTGGCACGATCCTCATCAGGCCCTGTTAATATGCCAACTTCAACATAAATCTCACCACTAGGTCGCTGCCATAAATTACATTTGTCTTTTTATCCGTTTTGGTGAAATGCACTTTAGGAAAGCCTTCGTATTGTCCTTAAAACTTCTAAAAGTCCCCTTCTGTAGATTCTGTAGGAAATAATACTGTGGTGTGCCTTCTTTTCCTCATTATTGTAAAGGCAAACTGCATAACATTGTGTGATTTGTGCATACATTTTATTTTAGCAAGTTTAAGAATGCATTGAAGTTTGTGTGTACATGGAACCCGAAAACATTTCTGAAAAGAAAAGGATAAAACCCAAACTGGTTTTAGTTCTGCATTTTTTTTTCAGAAATATCAAAATATGAGACATTTGGCATACAACGTTTTATTAATTTCCTATATACAGTTAATAAATAGGTTAGAAAAGGAAAATATAAGGAAAATAAAAGTACTACAGCCCACATTCATCATGTTTCTTCCTTTTCATTTTGTGCACATGCAGGACATTGCCATTGTGGGATAGCACTGAAATCCATGACATATCTTACTGCATTACATCTTCAGTCATTATATATTTCAATGGTTTGTGTAGAATAGTCTCTTATTTTGTTAAGCAAAATGGCCTACATTTCTCAAAGCATCATTTGTTTTTAAACAAAAGCAAGCAAAACACTTCTAGGAAAAGAGAAGTATAAACTAAGACACTTTGCTGGTTTTAGTTCCCTCTGAATTATTGTTGTGTCAGTGAAATGACATGGTGAAGATCTATATATAGGCCTGTAAAGGCATACATATACATGTAAAGGGAGGAAATTAATACAAGCACTCTGGTGAGATCCTGTATACCAGGTAAGATGGAAAAAACAGTTAAGTCGAAATACAACGTGACTAGATGATTTATATTTTTTACCTATTGCTTGCTTTAAAATTGTGATAATATATTATTAGTTAACTTGTAATCGATCTTGTTTTGTAACCTCCACAATATTTAATTTGTGGGTTTTTAACTTTGTCTAAGTGGTTTCACATTTGTACATTTTGTGCACTGTAGCATCTTTATATACATAAAAATGTTCTTGTGTTTTCAGAAAAGTTCAAACTCTTCATCACATGTTAATCATGTTCCTTCTACCTGTGATGCTGTTGCTTCTCTCTGGTGGATCGGCCAGAGTTGTGGAAAATTTTAAAAATGAATGTGATAAATTCTTTTTAGACCGAATACCGCCAACAGTACTTCCTGGACCTCAGTACAGACAGATCTGCCAAACTCTGGTTAACAAGCCTTATTATGCCACACTTTATGATACTAACAACAAGATCCCTGTGTACTCGGCCTATAAGTTCACAGGGAGTTTAAAATGTAAAAGACGGAGCACGTGGGACATTGAACCACAGGTATGTGAAATATAACTCAAGAAGTTACTAACTGAATAGTTCTCAGGCTTATCTTTTCTTTTGGTTTAATGTTGCAGCTTGAAGATGATGATAATTATGATTATTATGATGATAATAATAATGCAGGACCAAACATGGAATCAGAGGGCCAGCGTGATTTAATCAAGCAAGCTTCCAACGCAGACTATTTGAACTCGGGCTTCCACAGAGGACATCTGGCTCCGGTGTCACAGGCAAATTTACAGAGATGTGCTTATGCCACATTCACTCTTACTAATGCTGCCCCTCAATATCCCTCCTTTAACCGCGGTCAGTGGAGGGTGACAGAATGCTTTATGGCTGAAACGGTGAAAGCTTATTGTAATGATAAAACTGCTTACTTTGTTACAGGGGTTGTACCAGGTAGTGTTAAATTAAACAATAGAGTTAACGTGCCAAGTCATTTCTGGAGTGCATTCTGTTGCAAAAGCAATAACCAGCTAATTTCAGTGGCAGTTTGGGGAATTAATTCAAATAAAAACCTTACACCTAGCCAAACGACTGTGAGAGACTTGGAGACAATATTGGGTGAACAATATGGAGATCCCTATTTCTATTTGTTTGGTAACAATTGCAGAAATTCTCAACATGTTTCTTTGATCGTTAAGAAATCTTTAAAATGTTGTCGAGAGTAGTGTCTGGTAGAACCAATAGAAAAAGATCTTATTATAAAGCAAATCAGTTAATGGTCGATTGTTAAGGGTTGAATTATGAAAGTCTCATGTGCTATTAATTTCAGGGTTCAGCAGAAACTCAGTATTTTCTGCACGATATCATTTTTAAAAACAGTCATTGTTTGCTGCAAATGAAAGATTTGACTTGGACAATTTATTCACTTTAACGTAATGTCAAGAAAACGAGGGCTGTCTTTACTACTAATGCTGTGGTGGATTGTATCAACGCGGTCCGGTCAACCACATCTCTCACAACCTTCAAAACATGACTTAAAACCCATCTCAGACAAACAAAAATACATGAACCCTCTCTTCTCTTAACAGGTGGTGGTCTAGCTTTTGTTGAATATAACTGTGTATTAGCACCTATCGTATTATTGCTCTTTTATGACGTATCGCTTATTGCTCTCTGAACTTTGTAAGTCGCTTTGGATAAAGCGTCTGCTAAATGACTAAATGTAATGTAAATGTAAATCCTTTTGCCGCCGCCAAATCTCAACATTTTTCCAAGACTTTACCTAATAAATATGAGCAAAATAAAAACAGTGTTGTCTCAGTTGTACTTTGTGGGTCAAGTAAAAATGGGGAAATTGGCCTAATCCTTCTTATATGATGTTTTTTTACATTTTCATTTTTAAAGCATCTATTGAGTAAACGTTACGTGTAAAACGATGCAAATGAATGTAGATGTTACATGTTTTATCATTCTATTAACATCTACTTTATTTATATAACAAAGATTGATTGTTTTGCTGAATCAAGAGCACATTTTCAGTACTTATTATAAATAAAAGGAGGATCTTGCTTTTAACCAAAATAATAAAAGGATTGTGAAATAAAACTTGTAATACACTGATCCTTTAAGGCAGTGTTTCTCAAACTTTTTCTGTCATTCCCCACTTTGGAGGGTAGGGTAGGGGTCCGAGCCCCACCTGTCCCCAATAGCCAAAAACAAAATGGTAATAAACTTTAGGTCCACTGTCTGTCTTGGTTTTCACTGCTGGTGCCGAATCTCCATTTTCTTTTCATTCCATGTCACAAACCTGACGTAAAATCATTCTTGCTATTTATTTGCAATCTGATGTTGTTTTAAGTAAGGCTTACATTTAAATGAGTCGTTGTTTTATTTTGAATGTATGGTAATAATAAAGTAATTAATAAAACATGACAAAATGTGACCAATGGGGCCCGTCCCACACTTAGAGAAACACAGGGAAGCAGAATCCACATTTTTTATTTGTCTCCTATCGTGTCTTTGTAGTAAACTGTAAATCACCTAAACTAAAATAAATTCTGACACCAAATGAGGTGAGACCACATGGCTTATGTAATCTTTAAAACAGATTTATGCATTTGTATTTAAATAAAACACTTTTGCTTGACTATCTTTTAAAACCAACCAATCTTTTCCATGAGCACATAACCATATCTATTGTAAAGTGATTGTGTCTGTTGCATATGTTGCAAAGGAAGTCAAAATTGCACTGCAGTCTTTGGAAATAACATTCTAGGAACTTAAGTCTTCTCAGAAGTTCACATTTTTTGAAATCGTTGGGGCGGTTTCCCGGATTTGATGTTTAAAGGGGGAAGTTGAGCCTCAAAAACAAGAGGCTTGTTTACACCGCACCTTGATCATAAATGATCATGAACAATTGATTCGTCTCTAAAAAAATCTACTTTAATTAAGCCCCTTATAATATTCAAGAAATGGCGAAATTCTCCTCTTTCCCATGCATGAACACTTAACTTGTTAACTCCATATGTGTTGTTAAATTATTTTGATAATGGCTGCTACATGGGAAATTACAATTGCACTGCAGTGTGCATGAAACGATAAACAAGATTTTAGGAAGTGAAGTTCAAGTTCAACTGAACAAGCCTACAGATATTTACCCGTGACACATATACCCTCATCAAATGCTGCCCAACGGGGTCAAAACATAGTCAAAACATATAATACTCGGTCTCCCGACATCTCAAAAAATGTTTGTTGTATTTGGTTCATTGAAGATCTCAACTCTTTTAGTGAGAAATAAAGTTTTTATATTTGTACCTGGTTTATATATTTTTACCTAATGTAATGGAATAATTATGTTTCTGAATTGCTCAGAGTTTGTAAAATTTTTGAATCATTTCTCCCAGATCACAACATATGCCCTCTTTGTGTAGATGGATTTTATTGGACTTTGCAACAGGCAGTGTGGATAAGACTGGAAATGATGGAGAGACGAACAGGATCCACATAAGAACCACAGCTCAACCAAATACCTGCTCCTCTCTGGTTGGCTAGCATGAAAAACCCTAAACATCATTTTACAAAAACAGTATTACAATAAAATAATTTGGCTAAAATAAGATGTACACCTCATACAGATAAGTTACATATAAATATCTGAATAGTTATATATGTATGGTCATATATAGGATTTATTTGATCCAACATCCCTGTTAAAAAGATCAGCATTGCTGGTCAGTGTTTTGGATATTGAAACAGTTTGGCATATTGGTCCATCAGACAAATTTGATCTCGCCATACCTCACCGGCCGAACCTTCCCGGTCAGCCGATATAAAAAAACACGATGGTCGACTGGACTTTTCAGCAGGGATAGTATCTCTCCTAACATAAGTAAAAAACGAGTAAGATGACATTCAATGACCAGGTGTGTAGCTCTGTAGTGTGAGTGTGTCGTTGAGCTTCAGCGTCTGAATAAAGTGTGCTTTTAAGGTCAGACTATACGTTGAATAGGATACGACAGACCCGAGCATCAGTCCAGCCATGTAGGATACAGTCATTGTGTTCCCTGTACGGAAACAGACACAGTGTTTGTTACAAACATTCTCCAAAATATCTTTTGTGCTCTGCAGAAGTAAGAAAGTCATACAGACTTGGGATGACATGAGGGTGAGGAAATGATGAATACAATTGGGTTGAAATATGCCTTTCTGCCAAGCTAAAAATGTTGGTCACATTGCTCTTAGATATGTTTACCGTACCCACCTGCTATCTCTCGCTGTTGAAGTGGCACCTGGCCAGCTGCCTGTATCATTGGCACAGAGCCGAGATATCCGTTGCTGACACCCAGCAGTAAAGAGAGACTGCACGGCCAGGCCGGGTGCGTCAGCAGGGGACGCTGAACGGGCGACACACACATCATGAACAGAGGCAAAAGGAGAACACGCAAACAGGAGCACACCAGCAGTTGAACCCCACCCCACTCATAGGGACAAGCGGCCAAGATCTGCAAAGAAAGTAAGCGGAAGAAAAATATTTTACGCTATTCATATTTTTCAAAGGAAAAAGTTATGTTCAAAATAATGAGGTGAGTAGCAAACTCTAGTGGTTCCCAAACTTTTGACCCGGGCCCCCCTTTTGTGGAAAACATGTTCTCGAGCCCCCCGGATGCAAACCACCTACATTCACCCACATATTGGTATTATTGCAATATAATATGATTTTCATTTGTACATGGATTGGAAGTACAAGTGCATAGGTTTTTTGAGCAAGCTTTTAACGGTAAGCAGTAGGAAGATATTAAGAACATAATCCTGGCTGTTGAATTTATAATGTTGCAGCTGAAAGTACCAAAGCCTTGTCGCACCCTCATTGTAATGACCTCGCACTGTTTAACTCTTTAACACCGCTATTTCACATCATCTGCTTATTTAGATTTGTAAAAGCGGTTTGTGTGACCCCACACAAGATCATCTTCTAGTCACCTTGCCCACAAAGTCGGCCATGTTAAACAGAGCCATGGTGAGAATGGGCAGCCACTCTCCCAGTATATCGTTGCGTAACTCTGACTCCAGACCAGGAAAGAGGCACAGCGTGATGAAGTATGTCATCGTTATTGAAAGCATATAAGGCCAAATCCGTCTGGCAACAGCACACCTCCGACCAAGCAGCTCTGTGAGAAAGACATCATAACATCTCAAATTGTTCGCGTACAAAAACAATGTAACGTTTTGCCACTAAAGTCTTCTCAGAATAACAACAATAGATTTAAATTGCAAAATATTTTCATAAGTTTTTGGTAGGTTATATTTCAGCTCACCCTTGACACTAATCCACGTCCTTCTGGTGTCTGCTTTAGGTCCATCAAATCTGACGTATATGCCATCTCCATGGGAACAGCTTCCCAGATGAACTCCATCAGCATCGTCGACTGCGCTTGTCGCCACTCCCTCCTAATTCGAGTCAATTTTAGAGCATATCATCAACAATAAATATCCTTGTTATCAGAATTTCCCTTCCATCTTGAAAAATATGTGAAACAATTCATTATAAAAGCTTCCACCTTTTTAACCCAAAATAAGTTCATCTGCTTTAGTGATTATTCAACCATAAATTTAAATTAAAAGATGATTGTTGGTAGAATGTTGGTAACCGAACAACTGCGGTACATTGACTTGCATTGGTTTTATGTCTGTACAGTAGAAGTAAACAACACCACTGATCAGTTACCAGCATTCTTCAAAATATCTTATTTTGTGTTCTGCAGAAGAAGAGAAAGGTTTGAATAAATTATGACAGAATTTGCATGGGTGAACTATTCCTTTAAAAACAATTAGCTTAAAAGCCAAACTAAAAGAAAAATACAATTTCTTCTAGTGTGAATGAATTTGTACCTCTTCCTCTGCACTGCTGTCATAATGTATCTGATAGCCGCTGTGTTTCCGAGCTGGATTATCATGAATCTGTCCCGTGAACCAGGTGTGGCCATGGCGAGCTCTTTCCGTGTGATATTGGATGAACCTGGTTTGCCGCACCACCACATGCAACAGAAAACAGAGCGCCTCTATTGAGACGGAGAAGAGGAAGAAGATGATGGTGTTGCTCTTCTCGTCTTCCACCAGAAGCTTGGTAAAAATCCGACTCAGAGAGACAATAACTCCTGCGGTGCCTAAAACAACCATTAAAAAGAAAATATATGACATACAATAAAAAGAAATGGTTACACATTAGTGTTAGAAAAAATCTTGAGAGCAGGTATACGTCATATTTGACCTCACAATTAAAATACATTAATTTGAATATTTAAATGATATATTTTAGATTTCTATTTACTAATACTTAAAATATTGTCATGACCATTCATTTTTGGTGACTATTTTATTTAAATAACAAATACATTCTGTTTACTGGTGATGCTGGTTGTATCGGTGTAAAAATGCATCAATATGTATGTGTTGATGATGAAGGTTTAGCTCACTCTCTCCAGTCATCACGCCTTGTGTGTACCTCTTGGGCAGCATCCCCGTGTATCCGTAGAAACTGGACTGCTGCACTACAGGGTTAAAAGGACACAATACAGACACAATTAAGGACAACAATCTGCGAGACACCTGCCGGACAACATATGTCCAGTGTGTGTCTTTGGTACCTGTGCATCCAAATGCAACAACGGCCACTGCGACCAGAGTGAGAATGTAGGATTGATGAGTGTCAAACAGCTCCAGCCAAACATCAAAAACGCTCACAATTACCAAAGGTCCCAAAGCAAAGAGATATCCTACATGTGTGCAAAAGAACCAAGATGTCAAACAGCACCCAAAGAACATGTCGTTTCTTTCATGTTTTGCGAGTTTTCACCTCCACAGATCCGCGTGTTTAAACTCAGTTTCTCCACTAGCATGTTGTTCACAAGGACAGAACTTAGAGCCACTAGTATATACGTCAAACTCATATCGAACACGATAGAAGTCCCTGTAAATGGATGAGAAAGGATTTTGATTGCCAAGCTGGTCGCCATAAACACAAATTCATCTTTGTCCTTTCCTTGGTGTCGGGCGTTTGGTCACATGATGCTTTACCTTTAAATTTGCGGTGGAGGTAATCCACGTCCGTAATAAAGCTGTTGTATGGCAGTAAAAAGCCGACACCAGCCAATAGCATGGCGAAGTAAATGCTGTGGTAGCGATCATCAGGAACAGATCCATCTGAGCCTGGATTCAACACACAACATTTAAATAGATTTTATTACCCAATGCATTTGAACCTTTTGGGGTGTGACTACTCCTGAAATGCGAGGAACAAATGCACATGTTTAAAGAGATTAAACCATCTCACCATCGTGAGATTTTTTCCTCTCTCTTCGGTCGTCCTCTGACAGCTGACTAAAGCTGAAATTTGTGATAACAGGCCTCTGTTGACCCTCATGATTTCTGCCCCGTTCTTCTGAGAACATACCTGGTGACACATTAAAGTGATAGTTAAGTTCACCCACTTCTTTTGTGTTCCGCGTGGAGGAAATTTGTATCTTTATGCTTGTGCTTTACAAACTAATGTAAGAATACTTATGCATAACTTCAACTAACACAGGTGTGAGATTGTAATGGATAAAACAAGGAGGCCTATGCGAGGTTAAAGAATTGATATTTTGTTTTATTGAGAAGGGAAGATGCGCATGGCCTTGGAGCCGTGGATAAGAACGAAACATAGCATGAGATGATGTAAAATGAGAAAGGAGGAGCAGGGGTATAAAGATGGAATGATCCTGCTTGCAAGCAATAAAATATCTTTCAAGACGAACCTTGGTTTCGTCATAAAGGTTTGAAAGAGGGCGAGTAAATACAGAATTTTATTTTGGGGTGAATAAATGTTCAACTGACTATAAAAAGGTAAGAAAGAATCGGTTCCTTCTTTGACCGAAAGGTTATTAGGGGAAACGAAGAAGTATGTAGTAAGACAACATTCAACACGTAGCTTTCTTTCAAGAATCTGGCCATTTCTTCTCGCACCTGCTGAAGTTACGACGTGACGCGCCTTCAATCTATTCATGTGTTCACGATTACAATTGACGCA
This sequence comes from Barbatula barbatula, assembly GCF_947034865.1. Taxonomy (NCBI): domain Eukaryota; kingdom Metazoa; phylum Chordata; class Actinopteri; order Cypriniformes; family Nemacheilidae; genus Barbatula; species Barbatula barbatula. Next base: position 23,049,081 of record NC_136771.1, read on the forward strand.
AAATTAGCGCAGATATCTAAGCTGTTCTTATGACTTTAAAACCAGCCACAAAGCAATAACATTGATTCATACAAATATTGATGCTGTATCAAATAACGCCGATACAATTACGCATTCGACTGTCTGGGTCAACACGCACTATCAATACACATTTCTGTATATGCATATATATATATACACACTGGCACAAATCAATAGACATTTCTGATCTTGCGTATGATGTGATCATTCAGCATCATGTCTCAAGGTTGCCGTGCTCTCCGCGGGGTTTCGATGAGATTGGCATCGATGCGCTGGCGTTACAAATGGATAACTGGTCTCTTACCTGACACCCTGACGTGCCAATTTCATTCACTCCTTCTTCACACCGAGCGGATCCGGGCTCTGTGCAAGTGTATGCTTTGTATTTTTTTAAAGATGCTCGTTGTGACAGTCCTCTCCGAATCCGGTGCGCCCGCCCTCATGCGCAATGCACGGAGTCTCCTCGCGGAACGCCGGGGCATGTTGTCACAGATGCTGAACGTGATGATGCGCTTGTTTCGTTGATGATGGGGCATGTTCTCAAACTGTATGTTCATGAGACTCATTTCTATTCGATTCTAAAACATAGAAAAGTATATAGGAAAGAGTAATTTTGTTTAGTTACTACATTGCAAATAGTGGTGAGACAATTCAACTATAAATTAACACTTTATTTAAACTATACTGAAATCCTAGTTACATTTCTTAAAGATTTGAGGTTTCAGAGTTGATCAAATTATTATGCATAAAACTATTTATGAAACAGTTCAAATTCCTGGCTGCTTTTAACTGCTGCTCTGAAGATGCTTCATGAGAATCTTAATGCTTTTAAAATTAAGGATTATTTTTACCTCCACAAGCCCTCAAAGTAACCAGGCTTTCATCAACGGATGGGAGCATTATGAACTGTGTTGGACTAGACAACAAACCTGCATAGCACTATTTAAAATAATTTTTTACAAAATGCACAGCAGTATAACATGGACCCTTTAACTTCAAGAAGCAGAGAGGAAGATAATGTCTAAAATCACATATGAACATAAAACATTTTTTCGGTGGAATTCAATAAATATGTTGATAAAACTCGTCAATTTAGATTTCAATTAACCGGATCGGCCAATTTGATATGCTGCATTTGCATGGTGATGTAAAGCTATGTTTTTTTGGTGTTTTTATCCATGTATTGTCATATTGTTGTTCTCATTCAGACATGACTTGCTCCTGGGCAGAAGACCAAAAGAGATTCAAGAAAAATTGAAAAGCTGAACCTTTTAAATAGGTATTATTCTTAATCCTTCAGAATGTAAACGTTCCAAAGAAGAAGAATATAAATTAAGGAGTTACATTAACTATCTTGGGAAAAAATGTGTGTTTGTCAACATTATTCTGCTATTACTTACTGATTCTGTTTTGTCAAAACACAAAAAAAGGAGTGTGTGTAGATACGCACACACATAACGCTTACAAAAGTAGTCTCCATGGAAACGATGTGAGATCTGGATGCTGAGGAAACCAAAGCCTTCATCCTCACCATCTCCGCAGCGTGTGGGTGGTGCGCTCAGTGAGCTGCACAGTTAGCATTCCTGCAATGCAGTGTATCATGAATAAAGACAGAAATAACAACTGACACGCTGCAGGAGCAAACACACACACACACACACACACACATCTATAAGCCACAGCTCAGTTGTTCACTATCACATGAATTTCATTGTTAAATGTACTAACATAAGCAGCAGGGCCAGACCCAGAATGTTAACCAAATGTCAAGAATAATCATTCAACACCCCTAGCAGTGTTTTAATCTGCACATGCCTGTGTGTGTGACACCATGAGTTTAGTTGAATCATTCTATTCAAATACAAGGAACACTAAATTCACAGAGATAATTCTACCTTATACTTAAATCCACTAAAACGTAACAAATATAATACGTGGCATAGATGATTCCAAGAAAATACAACAACCCATGTGTTAACAAGGAGGTGGAGAAAAGAAACTTTTTTGTAGATAAAACTTAAATGTAAAAGAGTGCATCAATTTAGCACGCCAGAATTAAAAAAAATCATTGATCATATCAAGATGTGGAAGAAAACTGCAGCCCATAGTTCTCAAGCATTACACCTTTGGTTAATCCAATGTGCTTCACTTTTTTAATCGGACTACCGATACATCATCAATGTTATTGTATTTTTATCCAGAAACTACGTAAATTCACAGCAGAGGTGTCCATGGTCAAAGAAAAAGTACAGCACCATTTCACAAGTTTCAAGTTGCTTTACTGGCTTGATAAAAGTGTCTTTACATTGCTAAAGCATTGGAACATTACAATGTAAAGAAATCGTACAAAAAGTATAGAGCAGGCATATACTGAAAAAATAACAAGTTGGATTTACTTAATTTTGGGTGTAAATTTCGTGACAAAATTAACTTAGGCTTTAAAAAAACTGTGCAAAAACTTTTAAAATGAGCTAATTGACTTAAAAAACAGTGTGCATTAAAATAGGTAAACTAGATTCATACAAAAAATTTAAGTAAACCCTACCAATTGTTTTTTTCAGCGTATGTTCTCACGATTGGCCACAGGATGGCAGCACTCACCATAGCACATGTAACGGCTGCAGCATAGGCTGAGAAGAATAACGCACGACCAGTCCTACTAATCGATATTGTTCATGACAATTACTTATTTGACTCCTAAATAGTTTATTTAGACATTGTAAGCTACTTAGACATCTACTATACTTACATTCAAATAAAATTGAATCGTATAATATACATGTTGCCTTAAAACAGTTGCTTGAGTATGATATTATCAACTAGCAATGTCTAGTTAAACATCCGATTTTGACATCATGGCGACTCCCGGTGCGAGCATCATGGGAAGCAACTGTTAAACGATTTCCGTGGCAGTTTGATATATTTAATAAATAAATCAATATATATATATATATATATATATATATATATATATATTTGGCTATGTCCAGAATGTTGCGCCCTTCACTTCTGAGGGGTCTTTTGACACGAGACGGCAGTGTATATTTAGCAACGTACGCCGTAGCCTCCGCAAATGTGCTTAAGTCAGCTCCCGTCTGTCCCACTACACGAATGTATGAAGGACCTTTGAGATGTTTCTGTGCATCAGTGCCTTTAAAGCCTCACGAGAGCACGAATATCACCACACATAGTTCCGATCGTGCGCTGGATGAAGATGTCAGCGACGCTTTTGGTGAGATTTCACGAAAATACTCCTCCAGACGAACCTTCCGCAAAACGAGCCCAGAACAGCGGGATTTGAAATACAGAGATGCGGATGAGGATGAGGATGTCGTCGGGCAAAAATTCAAGTCCAAAACGGGCCGAAGAAACACACCATACTGGTATTTCCTACAATGCAAAAATCTCATTAAAGAGGATAAAGTAAGTTTAGAAAAACTTCACATTATATCAAAAAAGAACAGTGCTGGCAATGTCATGATGTTTGGGAGAATATCTTGGTGAAATGTGATTGTATATTCATATGATGTATTTGAATGCTACTAGGTACTTTATATTTAAAGATGATCCAAAACATGGTTGTATTATATGTCAAACCAAACATCCCTGCTAACCATTAAATCCATTACACTTTCTGTGACGTTTCTCTTGTTTTGTAGGGAAAAACACGCTTGTCAGAAGCTTTTTATTAGGGTATGTCCGAGCTAGGGACCAAATCTTTCTCTCTTTCTGTCTAGCTGGCCGATGCATTGGTTCTGTTTGAAGGCGATATGCTCAAAGGAGAACGGCTACAGCCAGAGGAGTTCAACTACACGGTGCTTATCGGTGGATGTGGACGTGTGGGCTACCTAAAGAAAGCCTTCCAACTTTACAATAATGTAAGATAAAAAGCACACTTAAAATTTTGAAGTTCTGGATGTCTCCGATTTCCACCTTATAGGTACTCATGAAACACCATGATATTTTGATATACAGAGGCCCTAAAATCTAACACCATGGTAAAATTGTGCATATTGTATGTTTGTTTTGACTACCATTAAAACTCATGTTACAGATAATATTTAACCCTGTTATGTGTTATTGATGTTAACACAGATGAAGAAACGAGGACTAGAACCGTCAGACGCTACATATACTGCGCTGTTCAATGCTTGTGCAGAATCGCCATGGAAACAGTCGGGACTGGAGCAGGCGTTGAAACTCAAGCAAGAGCTTCTCAGGAAGAACATCCCTATGGGTGCCATTACCCAGCATGCCTTGCTCAAAACAATTGCCTTTACTGGAGATCTGAAGTCCTGCTTTCACATTCTGAGGGTACTGTTTATTTTTATACACCTAGTGCTGTAACAATCCACTGATGTATTTGAATGATTTATTCATTGCTATCACTGTCATTTGCTTTGGTGCGTTCGTGTACGTGGGTGCTTGTGTAGGAGATGCTTCAAAGTGGCCAACCCATAACACAAGAGACGTTTCAGTATCTGCTGATAAGCTGTGTGATGGACAAGCAGCAGGGCTTCAGACTGGCTTTACAGGTACTTGTTAATAATCTAATAATTAGAGATGGACAGTTGACTCCCATAATGCATTGCGAATGATATAACCGAGTCTCTTCTGTAGGTGTGGCATCAGATGCTGAAGATTGGAATAAAACCGGATACCCAGAATTACAACATTCTCCTCCGGGCTGCACGGGATTGTGGGATAGGTAATCCAGAGCTGGCTTCTGCGCTACTCCTAAAGCGCACAGAAGAGGTGAACCCGAAACTCACAAGTGGAAGGACAAGCCGAAGGATGAAAGCCAAAGAAGAGACCTTGTGTCCTATGGTTTTAAACATTGATGCATTTGAGAATGAGCTATTCGTCGACTCACTTACTCGTGATGCTGTCATCATAAACACACATCCAGCGCCCCAAGGACAAGCCAAAGAGAAAGATTCTCAAAGCGAAAATGGCCGCGGTATATCTCGAGGTGAGGTTCAGATGTTGCCTTCATCACCGCAGGCTGAACGGAATCTGTTTAGTGGCTCTCTGAGCTGTCAATCGCTCTTATCACCACAAAGTCCCCGCCAGCCAAACCTGTTGGACCCTAGCAGTTGCCACTCAGACGTAGTTGCCTTGGGGCCTGTGAAAAGCGCTTCTGACAGGCTTGCTTTGATTGGAAACCTTGATGGTTTTCTGGAAAAGATGGCCAGTGATGGATTGGAGCCCAGCATCAAAACCATCACCCTGCTGGCTGACGTCATGGAAGCGGGTAGCCAGTCAGTGCAGAGTCTAATTGTCGTGGCTAAAAAGAGTGGCATCAGGCTGGATGTGCCATTTTTTAACACCTTGATCAGAAGAGTGGCCAAAACTGGAGACTTGGATGGAGCTAAGGTTAGAAAAACATCAAATCAATTGTTGATAACGTTGAAGTAACCTCGATAACAGCAACAAATCATTTGGTCCACTGCAATAATATGAGAATGCTATTTTTTTCTCTTAGGCTGTTCAAACCCTCATGATGAATAGAGGGCTTGCTGTTAATACACAGACATTTTGTAGTATTGCACTAGCCTGCCATAGACAAAAAGACGGACTTCAGCTGCTGTCTGATGTGGAGGTCTGATTCTTATATTATTCCTTTTTTTGCTAATAACATGTTTGGTAGTGACCAACAGTGTCAACTAAATATCACAAACTGTCTTTATTTGAAAGTGCTAATATCTGAATGTGTGGGTTTATGTTATGAAACATCTTTGTTGGTGTTTTTGTTTGCAGAGGTGTGGCCTTGTGCCAAACGCTCATGTATTCAGTGCTCTGATTGGTCAGGCAGTTAAACGTTTGGACTATGCTTATCTGCACCAGCTTCTTCTTTGTATGCACAAACTGCAGGTGCAACCCAATGAGGTCGTCATCAGACAGCTGGAATTTGCAGCCGAGTATCCTAAATCATATGACAAGGTTAGAGAAAGACCATGCTCACTGTATGCTATGCATTTTTAATTACAAACATTTGGGGATGCTTGGTTCATTTAAATGGAGGGTTCGAATATGGCACATCCTATAATGTTTTATTGCTTGATTTATAAACTGTTATTTGATGTAGTTATAGTAAGCAGCCATGGTTTTGTGGCAATAAAATAGACTTGAGCTGTAAGAGCAGGTAGCTTGAGACATTGAGTTTATATTGTTCATACACTGAGTGTGTTTCATATCTTTCTCTTTCTAGTTAAAGTCAAGGAACATATACATGGAAAAGATTGATGGTTTCCGTGGGTTTTACAAGGAATGGCTGGAGTTCATGCCTGGTCAGGAAACAACGCACGCCTGGGAGAAATACAGATCGCCAAAACAAAACGCGCAGCAGGAGGAAGTCACAAAACAAGTTCCTGAATAAATCCAATTTCAGCATTTTGGGTTGTACTTGAAAAATCGATATTTCCAAGAATGAATCTAGATCTGAAAGTGGCAATGTAATAGTTGTAAATTCCTTTTATATAAAAATTGCTGCTTTTTGATGTGTGAAAATGTAAAAAATAAACAACAAAATAACTTGCAAACATGGAAGTTTTGCTTTGTACAGCTTAAGAAAATGCAAGGCAGCTAATTTTAATCAGATCAGATATTTATGTGGTTCCGCAATACCAATTCTGTTGTATATTTGTGTAAATGTAATCTTTATAACTAAGTCCTGAATTGAAAGATCTATATTTACCCTTTAATTTACATAAAATACAGTTTGAGTGTTCAAGCCGTCCTTTTAGAACTTTAATAAGCAAACTCTTGTGTTACGGAAGCTGTTCTTTGAACATTTTACCTCATTGTGTGAAATAATAAACGTATATTAGCTTATTTTTCCCTGATTAATTTTGTAAGTGCATTGTCTTTACAGGCTTAAGCAACAGTGGAAAATCTTTTTTTGTGAAATCATACAAAATTAAATCACATTCGTGCATTTGGAAGATGCTTTTATCCAAAGTGGATAACTGGTATCCAGGGGTTGAACCCACAACCATTGCATTGCCGACACAATGTTCAACACGTGTTGATCCCCATAGGAAGTTTGTTGAGAGCCCCTAGTGGTCCCAGACACCTTGGTTAAGAAACACAGAGCTACATTTAAATAGAAATAAACCTTAAAGTCACCGAATGGCAATTGTCATTCTCACGATATGAATTTTTGATATCAACAATTAAATTTTTTACTAATGAAAACTATAAATTCTTGATATCTAGAATGAAATTTCTACTAGTAACAATTGCAATTTTGATATCAGTAATTACATTTGCACTAGTAAAAATGTAAATTCTTGATATCAACAATCACGTAATCACTTGCAGAAATGTGTATTCTGATATCAACATTTTTATTTCAAATAGTAAATAACGTAATACTTGATATATGTAATTGCATTTTTACTATTTAAATATCACAGTAGACTGCCATTCAATTTCAGATATCAAAAAATAATTTATTTCATGTTAAAAGTCTTACTCCAGATATCAGAAATGCAATAGCTACATGTAAAAATGGCAATTTCTGATATCAATAACAATGTGCTGCCATGGGACGATCCCTTGATATCAATAATGTGATTGTTACTAGTAAGCCATTTTAGATATCTACAATTACTCTCCGGTTTATTGATATCTATTTCCTGATATCAGAAATACCAAACATGTTAGAATTCATTTACAGATTTCAAGAATGAGCATTTCAACTAGAGAAAGCTTAATTTCTGATATCAGGAATGAAAATCTTTACTAGTAAAAAGTTAATTGTTAATATAAAAATATATTACTGATATCAAAATAACAATTGTTACTAGTAGAAATTCCATTCTTGATATCAAGAATTGTAGTTTTCACCAGTAAAAATGTAATTGTTGATATCAAAAATTAATATCCTAAGAATGATTAAAAGCTAATTCGGCTTGCCATACCATGACACGGATGTTGCGATTGCCCTTCCCTTTTTGATTGGTCTGTTGTAAGTTTGGCCTGGAGGGGAGGGCCAAAAATGCCTGGCCATTGGACGGTGAGTATAGTCCTACCTCTTTTTTGTTCCTGACGTCACGTGGTGAAGAGTCGTTGATAAGGGAAAGAGGAGCTTAACGTTTTCTATTAAAGATTTGTGAGAATCTAGTGTCCCGTGTCCTGGTTTGACCCTGTTAAATATGACATTAAGAGTTTAGATTAGGAGGTGGCGATATACAAGTATAGTGTTCCGGACATCACGACCAGGAACTAACAATTCTGTATCCTATATAAGAATGACTAGACATTTATAATAATCACAGCAACACTGTGTAAATCACATAGAATTGTTCAGTTTGATTTCATGGTGACTTTAAATGTAAACACAAATGTGATATGAAAAGCTTCGAAAAATGCAATGCAAATGAACCATTTCTGATAAATTATATTGTATTAATTATATTCCCCCAGACAATTTTTATGTCCGTTCTCTGCCTTTTTTCTGTATTTTAATGATCTGTAGCAGCTAGCAACACTTCCGCGTTTGTCAAAACCACGTGATCAGACGAAGCGCCAATTCGAACGTGCGCGCGCAGTCGTGCAATCCGACGGAGGCGCGATGCTGAAAATCACGTAAGTTTTAATTTCACAGACAACGACACGTTTAATGTTCGTGAGCGTGTCCTCTCATCTTCTGTCGTGTTTTGTAGGATGGAGGAAAACATACCGATCATTATTTTAAGCGATGACGACGATGACGAATCGATGATGCTCAACGACTCCTCAGTGTTGTTTGTTGAAAATGAAAACAACGAAACCGGTACGAAACAAATACTGACACTACCACGGTAATACCTTGGTTTGACCGTAACACACAGCGTGAATGTCATGTTGATTTGCACAGGGAAGTTCACAAAACAGTCCCGCGCAAATACCGCGATACGCAGCAAAGTACCGCGGTATCGCGTGTGATAGAATTGAATGTTATCGTGAACGGCAGTGTTAGTTTGTCATGAATCTGTTTCTCTGATTTTTGTTCTGATCTCAGAAATCTTAAAACACATTGAGCAGGTAGATGAGGATTTGGCAATAACGTACACCCAGACTGGAACTGTGCTCCCACATGCAAGATATGACTGCACACTACCTTTCTGGTCAGTATTCACGTCTTCTTCTGGAGAACTCGTGCTGCATCTTTAATTTCTTGTAAGTGTTTATAAGTCGTCATTCTTGTAGCCGCGCCGAGCAGGACCTCTCCGGGCCTCTACAACAAAACGCGCAGTACTGCGATCAGTGTTTCTGCTATGTCTGTGACAAACAGGTCTCCGCGGTGAGTATTCACAGTTGCATCACATTTCAGATCTTTACGTTAACTTGATTTCAAACGGTGTGTTTTTATCATACCGTCACTTTCGTTCGTTGTTTAATTTAAACGTTTTATATGCGACATCCGATTTAATTCCAAACTAGTTTGTGTTTGTGTACATTAGTGCGAGTTCTGGACCACCCCTGGCATTTGCCACTGCAATGCACATAAGCACAGCGTGTATTGGAAGGCGCTCCGCGATAAAAGCCTCATGGGATATCTGCACGAGCTCAACTTCGCCTTCGACCCGCTGGATATGGACTCGGACTTACGGCGCGCCGGTGTGTTCTGTTTTGCTGAATTAAACTCCCAGTTTTATTCTCTCTCTTGCTGTTATGTAATCGCCCGTGCCAGCCATAAACCTTAAAGCGTGTGTGTGTGTGGCAGAGACATCTCTGAAGGAGTTTGCCGGCAGTTTGGCGATGAAGTACGCAGTGTTCCTGATGGGGTGTGGGCCTACAAAGACATCCGTGACCTGTCGGTGTAACTGTCACCGCATAAACAATAACACTGTGATTCAGGCGGGATGCAAAGGGTGTCAGAAACATCACTTGAAGGTTTTGTCGTTCGAGTACGCGACCCCGATTTCTCGCTCTATAATTAAAAATGCATATTAATAATAAATTGATTCACATTCTTATATTATTTAAAGGCCTTACTAAAAGACATAATAAGATCTAAAAAATATTAAACCTGTTCGTCCCATTCATGCTGTGTTTACATTTTTGTTCTTTGCAGTTACTCTCCTGTGAGTCAGCACATCCAGATGTATTTGCACGAAGCAATGAAGGAGAATCCAAAGGCTTGTATCGTAATGATGTTAGGGGCAGTCAAGGTCTTCGTCATGCACACCGCTCCTGGGTAACACACACACACACGCACACTTTTATAGATAACACGTCTGTTTTCACATGTAAACCATCTTGACACGTCATGTCTACTTGGCAGAAATACACACGCCGCTTTTGCCGTGTCTGATGCTGTGACATTGCTGCAATGGAGGTATGGTAACTGTTTTGCGTGTGTTCTTTAAGTTGCTTTTGTTTTTGAGTTACGGATAAACCATATCTTTGTGCTTTTGTCTTCCAGAATTATAACAAATGTGTGGATGCTTTTAGTCAGCTGTGATTTTTCCAGTTCCTTCACAAAACAGCTGGAGACTTTTTACCAGAGGCTTCCTCTACCCACCGTCTCCCCATTGCCAAAAAGGTAATGACACATGCATGTGTACTACACAACTGTGTATGTGCGGCATTCAAGGCTACTTTTCTATTTATTGTAATAGCAATGCAGGAAACACAGGTAACCTGTTTGTTATCCATTCTGTGGCTTCAAATTGAATTAACCGTCTTTTTACTGTCTGCAGTCTGCACGTGCTGCCATGGGACGATCCCTTGCTCACTGCTGTGATAAAGGGTCAGAACGTCTCCGGAGAGAGACACGTCAAGGGTCGAAGGCTTGAAATCTTGTCGGAACCTCTGGGCTTGATCGAAGCTCGAGTCTGTAGACTGCAACAACTAAACAAGTAATCTGAATTTTAACGCTATTAAATATTCCAAATCTTTATCTGTGATTTGTAAAGAATAACACAGACTTTAATGATACATGTTTGGTGCGATTCACTCATTGTGAATGCAGCTGCCAAATCGTGACGAAAAGACCAAAAAGCACATGCACCGTATTTCTCCATGCTAAAGGCCATTGCACACCGAGTCAGAAATTTCCCCTGTTAAAAAATCAATACGACCTCACGTTCTGTCAATCACATTTACACACTGCCTCCCATATTTTCGTCTGTCATAAAAAAATTGGACTGGGTTGGATTTTCTGCGTTTTTCACTTTAGAGAGGCGTTTTGACAATTTATAGACACCATACAAACCAGCGCCAAATACCAAAAACCACAGAATTTACAGTTAAAGTGATAGTTCGCCTATTTACTCATCCTCTTGTTATTTAAATCCTGAATTACTTTCTTTCTTCTGCAGAACACAAAGGAAGATATTTAGTAGAATGTTGTGAAATAATACAGCGACAGACAGTACTCATTGACTTGTATGAGGTGACTGTTCGGTTTCACAGCATTCTGTTTAAATCATATATTTAGTTTGATATTTGTGTGTGTGTTTGTTTTAGGTATCGTGAGCTGGCTCGGTACCTCAAGGTTGTTAAAAGCCACAATATTTCCCAGTGAGTGTCACGGCATGATGTAAAATAACTCTGAATACTGTGATATTCTTATTAGCAGTGACATGTTCAGTTGATATTTCTTTTGTTTTTAGGCTACAGAGACTTAAAGACTTCGTTCCCCTCTATCTATGCAAGGTATGATGGAATAAAACCTACCTTCGTTATTTTTACATTTATGTAAGCAGGTTTAACATTAAGTTTTAATGTTATCATAAAACCACACATTCATAATCGCAGTATAAGAAATATAAAAAATGTTCAACAAATGGAAATGCTGTGGGGTATCAAATGAACTTTTGTTGTGTTTGTATGTGTGCAGGTTGGAGAATACAGTGCCGCTGTTAATGCTCTGTTATCACAAGTGCCCCGTGCTCATTGCCCCGCCGCCAGACTCACACCCCCACAGTTCAGAGCCTACCTTCGAATTCTCACATCAGGCCACGCCCCCAAGATAGAAAATCCACAATGTGATTCAGGAAATGTCAATACAATCATGCCCGACCATTTATTGGCCGCTGAGTGGACACCTGTTGAAGGTACAGAGTTGTAAGCGTTCCTATTTGCATAATAATATCTACCCCAAACAAAATCTATATCCTTAACTTCATGTTGCAGAGGACAGAACACAATATAGGTAGTATCATACTTAACATTGCTTTGTTTCTTTATGTAGAGTATGAGATGAGATCACGTTTTCTCAAGAGAAATTGTGGCTCTGTAGACAATTTCACTTCAGTTTGTTATGCAAACCTGCACACATAAGTTGATGTTCTCTGCCTTCACTCAAGGTTCGAATTTGCTGAAGTTGATGGAGGTCTTGAAGTTCGCGCTGAGGGTCCTGGACTGTAACAACGCTGTTTTCGCAGATGTAGGTCAAATAAATGTTTCATGTCTTCTATTTAGGAGATTCTTCATGTTTGTCATGGCGGTTTTGTCTGTGTGGTTTTGTTGTAGACTGAGAGCTGGGTGTATTTACTCAGTGTAGTCAGTTCCAGTCACATCGCACCGGACGGGCTTGTTGTCGCTGCGTTCTATGATGAGCCTGATGTCAACTTCCAGACGGTGGGTGTTTGAGTAAAGTGCTTATTATTGGGTGTGGAGAGGCTTTGTGAACGCACTGATGTGATGAACCTGGTTGTGTGTTTTTCTTCAGGTAACCAGAGCCGTAGCCGATTCAATTCTGCAAGAGCTGACGGAAACTTCTCGAATACAGATTCCCAAAACCTATGACAATGTGAGTTTAAGTGATGTTTTTCTGTCGCTAAATCTTCGATTGGGGGTTGAGAACTTGGACTTTCATCACATCCATTATCCTGGGTGAACGATTCCTTTTGGTGAGGTGCTGCTGATCCTTTTTGTTTCTATCTTTGCACTATGGGCAACATTACTTCCACATAAAAATATAGTTTTTATCTGCATTTGCAGAAAATGTCAAATATTAGGCGGTTCGAGATAAATCTGTCGACCAGAAGCTAAGATATCGGTAATTCCTGAAATATGCTGTGTAGTTTTCCCTCATTGGTGCAGTATCTAATGTCTGTTGTTCATCTTTTTAGGGCTATCCTGACCAGGCGAGGCTATTGCTGGCCACTCAGGCATTAGTACTGCGAATATTACACTCGCAATTCAGCCCCATCCTGGCCGTCATCTTTTCTTTCAGGGTGATTTTTTTTTTTGTTGACATACCTTAAGTTTCGACTCTACTTAGTACTGTGTCTTAGTTCAGACTACGATTTGTGTTGTTGAATTCATAAATCATATTTAGGAATACAGTTCATTTGCATCATCGCTTGTATTTTCGCATTCAGTTCAACCGCTGGGCTCTTCGCACGTTGTTCTTTGGCCTTTTGGTGAGACCAGACGTGCTGCACTATCTCCTGTGTTGTGTTTTGGAGGAACTGTCTCGTGAGTCATACCAAAGGTACGGCCCAACACACATTTTTATAGTGAATGGTAATTCAATTTTGTGACAATTGGAGTTGTACTGCATATGACTCAATGTTCTAACAATTAAACTACAATTGAACTTGATTCTGTGATTATTTTTCTATAATAGCAAACGGAGCGAATCAGACCATTCCCTGATTTCCTACTTCCTCTGTCTGTTCTTCCTGGAAAAGAGCATTGTCCTAACCGCCACCACGTATCCCACCAACTCTCTACTTGCTACTTGGAACGAGTAAGAAGCCACAGTTAATTCACACATGCTCTTCATCATTGTCTTGTTCGTTTACATTACAGACTGATGTAGATTACAAATAAACCTCAAAGCCTTCTGGGAAATGACACATGATGGCCTCTTGAATCTAGGGATCGGAGACTGTTTAAACATACCGTGATATTGAATTTAAATCAATTTGTTTATGATTCTAGAGTGCACTTCCCTTGGCAGAACAGCTTGAGGAAGAATCTTGAATGTAATGTAAGAACTTAATTCATGTCTTGATGAAATCTAACCTGTAAAGTCTGTTTTGCGAGTACATCACACCACTTCATTTGTACGACAGAAGATTTGTGATCATATCACGTCATCATAATTAATTTAATTTAATAATTAATGAATATTGTGGACTTCCAATATTGATTTATCTTTCTCTTTCAGATCGCTAGTCTTGGTAAAGAAAAATGCAAAATTTTGCAACAAATTCAACACAGAGCCGCCTACCCAACATCCTGATAAGAGAATGTTTATTGGGAGTGTTTCTTTAAGGGTATTATGTTTGGCCCAAAACAATTTGATGATCATTTTATTCGGAGAAGATTTGGATATGATATTTTTTCAGTTTTTGCCTGAGAAGGCGCAAGACGTTTTCCTGGTGTACTGAAGTGTTCTTGTTAATTGAAAATTGTAACAAAACTCTCACAACACAAAGCTGTTAAAATAAAATACTTTATTATACATTTCACACTTTCAAGAAAAAATCTATTTGTCAAGTTTTTTCCAAGTTTCTTTTAGTGGTAGCGGTTTTAAAAACGATTTTGTCCAACACTTGTTAAATACAAATTACTTTCTGCAGGACGATCTGCAAATGTCTGCACATCAACAAAGAATAAAATACAAGACATGTAACAGCACAAATCCGTCAGTGTTCATTAATACAAAACATTCATTAATGTTTCATATTGATTTGCTTTAGATACCAAATGGGCTCGTGACATAAGAGTATTACTGTAATAATGTTGTAAAGCATGCAGAAAAAGTGTAATGTCAAAAATGTGCAAAAACTAAAATGCTTGCAAGCAATCAAATCACACTTTTCATTGAGTAGTTTCAGAGGAAATTCGTTTTTTTAGAGTTTGAATACTGAGTTGGCGCTGTAGCTAAATCGAAGGACATTTGGTGGAACGTCTGTGAAATGCAGTTTGATGAGCTCAGATAAATAGTGCAGGATTTTCTTGTCATCTCTGTGAAGGTGTTCATGACAAGGCACTGTCTGTGGACTCTCACGAGAGTTTGTGCCCATTTTTAGAGTACTCGAGAACGTTAAGAAGAAAGCGTGGGCAACAAGCTTGCCTAACACACTCTGAGCAAACAAGAAGTAGGTGCTCCCTCGTGTAATGTGGCTCCTTGGATCCACCAGAAGGTTGATAAGAGTACCGCTATAGGTCGGACATCGCAGTGTCTTTTGATCTGCGTCCAGAACGCTGATGTATCGGCTACAATGGCCCAGACAGTTAGGAAAACCTGGAGTGGGAGAGCACATCCTAGGAAACGAAACAAATGTTAAGCTTGTCAATTCTGTAGATTCAACAACCTAGCCAACAATAATATTTTAAGAAAAATGTAGCAATAAACCTTAATGCTGTATGCCAGTGGTACTTTACCAAGCTTTTTATTTGCATCCTACAGAGTATTACCTACTCGCATATAACTACATTTTATACAACAAGGGGTGCATTAGGACAAGATTAAAAAAGCAGCATTGTGTCACACCCGGATAAACTTTTACCTGTTAAATCCCACAAGTTTCCAGTTAAGCAGGTCTGTAAGCTGCAGCGGTGTTGAAATCCAAGGTTGGACACTTTCTCTGTAACTACTTAAATGTGGTGTGTAGACGGACAGTGCCGCGACCAGTCGCCTTACTGTTCCCTCCTCACTCCCTAGGACCACCAGCGTTCGCCCGCTCAGAAGGCTAAACGCAGCGTGTACTGCAAACGGAAACTGTCGCAGGAATTTCAATGCTGCCCGTCCTACCCGGCCACACCTCTGTCTGCCCCCAC
This sequence comes from Barbatula barbatula, assembly GCF_947034865.1. NCBI lineage: Eukaryota > Metazoa > Chordata > Actinopteri > Cypriniformes > Nemacheilidae > Barbatula > Barbatula barbatula. The sequence continues at coordinate 23,064,837 of NC_136771.1, forward strand.
CTTGTCTTTTATCCCCATGAATACAAGCGGAGAAAGTGTCAGAAGCTGTGGAGGTCGTGGTGCTGCGAAAACTAAAGCAGTCAGATAAATCATCCCGCACTGTCGGGCAGGGTTCCTCCAACAAGGAGAGATTGGTACACGACGCATGACAGTCATCCTCGGAGGGGAACGTTACAGCAGGGTCTGGTGGGGATAGAGTTATTGTTGGACAACCATGTGGCTCCTCCACAACACACTCAACTTGTTTGACCTTTTGGTTTTGAAACATCGAGTTTTTCTCATCAGTGTCTTGCTCCGGACTTTCCTCATCGATAGCGCATGGGTACGAAGCCCGCAGGTCTTCAGGAAAGAATGAGTCTGTCGTGCTAAGCACTTCAATGCTGTCCTCACTGCAAGTCCGTCTGGTGGGTACCCTCGCTTGCTTTAGATCCTCGGTAGCTGCTGTGGTACAGGTGGGTGGAGGTTTTGGCATTGCTGTATTGCTAGGTATACTTGAACTCTCTGACCTGAAGGACTTTTCTGTTCCCAAGACCTCAATACTGTCTCCACTGCTAATGCTGCTCTTCATCACAGCTGCATCTTGGGTATCACCGCAATCTGGTGCCGAAACTTCCCCCTTGTCTTCAGTTTCACCATGTATTTCTAAGTCCTTCGATGAAAGGGGTGGGTTATCATCGGAAGGACCACTTAAGGTCCTTGATAAGGTTACAGGGTCCAACTCCAGTTTTATAGACAACATTTCAACACAAGAGGCATATGATTCAAGACTCGCAGGTTCACTCAGAATCGTGGGTGCTGGAAGAAAAGACGCTTGACGGATTGATGAATGACTGGCAGCTGTTCCTGCTTGTAATCCTGCAGCATCTTCTGAGTCGTAAGTATGCTCAAACAAGAAATTTGTGGATTTGAGATTGCGGAGCAGATTTTGGCACAGCTGGTTTGTGTAGATATGACTGGCGTCTCCTCTGAATGTCTTTTCAATGGAGTGCAATTGCTTTAAGGCCTGTTGGTGGAAGTACTCGTCGCACAGCTCCTGAAGAGTTTTCAGGCGCCTGTCAAATCTCCTACATGAAGTGGTGTTGATCAGCTTTGGAGAATGCAAGGGTGTGTTCATGTAAGATATGGCACTGCAATCTGGGACTGGCCCGGAGAATTGACCATGCGGTCTAGAATCATCCAGGTCAGGCTCCAGAGAATGAGGAAGGTCGTCCGGTTCATAAGGAGAGAACTCTGAGTCTCTGAGCTTTCTTGTTGGGTAGGAGGTGATTTGTTTCAGAAGGCTGTTATTTTCTTGAATGGATTTCTCCACATTCATCAGTTCCTCTGTTATTTTATCCACCGGCTTTGAGATGACCTCTTTCTTCACCTTGTCGTTCTGTTCTTCTGTTCTGTTGATAAGCACAGCAGACCTGTTATTTGAGGTATTTTCACTTTCAGGCTGCAATGGACAATTTCGTGTCTCTACTTCCTGTCTTGTATGTCCAGCTTCCTCTTGAACGTTCACTTCTTCTTTGTGAAACTGTGATTTCTCTTTAAGTTTCTCATCCTCTGTATCTCTCTCTAATGTTGGTATATAATTTAGCGTCCATTCCTTTTCTTTGGTGTTCTTAACAGATGAGTTAAATACATTCTCTCCCTCAGTCTCTCGAAGTAAAACGACTCTTGTATACTCTAAATCCCTTAGTTTGGCTTCAAGTTCATTTGCAAAGTTTTTTCTGTTCCCCGTTTTCAGACATTCCGAAACTTTGGAGAACTCAGAAGAAAGCTGCTGAAATTGCTGTATGATTTTATTCTCATCGGACGACACGTAGGCAAGGCAGAAAGGCCGCACAAACCCTCGAGCCTCCAGGTCGTACAGTGTGAAGTGGTGTATGTATGAAAACACTCCCTCTTTGGAATCTCCTAAAACTACTTTGGAGTCCTCAACGAAGTTCAGTTTAGGGCTGTTGATCCCTGAGCCGGCGAGGGAGGTCTGATAGTCCACTGACATAATTCGGAGGGAGAAGTGGTTCAGATCAAATGTCCCACAAGCTTTGGTTTCATGAGGAACTGTAAGCAAAGGCTGAGGCCCAACTTGCTCGGAAAACTCAGCTAAAAGGATAAAATCCCTTTTAAATTTCGCGATAGACATCTTGGACCACGGTGTGCCATCACCAGTATAAGAGGGTACAGACAGTTCCTCTGGAAAGGCAAATGGATCTGTGGGTAGCTCTTCGAAATAAGACTCTTTAGTGAAGGCCACCAAATCTGGAGAACCAATCATGGTGGTAGATGTTTCTATGTGAAACCAGCCAGGGGTGTTGAAACTACAGAGATGACGCATACGTTAAAGCATCAAGCTAAATATGTTTGTGAAAGTAAAATATATATGCATTTAATTGCACTTATGGTGTAAAAAAATGTATACCTTTTTACTTCATATACTGATGATATTGAAAGTTACTATTAACACCGCACAATATATCAGATTGATCAGAATGTGCATTGAAATAGTTTTGTGCAATAACTGATTATTTTAACACGTCCAAAGTTGTTTGTAGTAAATGTTTTAGGTCGATCCAGGTAACAGAAAGACTGGCATGTAACCGGTAATGCCTATGTATGGGCATGTGGAAGGTGATCAAGGATCAGACATAATGTGAACATGCATGTCGATTAAATATTTTAGTTTTCGAATTTGAGAGTTTAATTTTCGAGAATTTGAGAGTTTAAATTTGACCAACTTAAAGAAAACGATTTAAAGAAAATGAACAATAGCTATTGAGTCCTTCTGACATCATGATGCACAACATAGTAAATCAACCTGTTACATGACAGTTCTCTCACTAAGCTGATAAAATACTTTTTTATGTTTCAAATTGAAATACATTTGTTATACTACCGATAATCATTTTCCAATGTATATTGCCTTATTCAATACTTGAGAAAATGACCAAATCCACAAAACAAAACATAAATAAATCAACTAAACGAAAGAAAACTTTAGATACTTTAACACCCGAAGCCGTCTCATCCGCAGTAAGCGCTCATGCCAAGTTTGCGATCCAATGCTTCCCGGTGAAGTCGTACTGTATGTCCAATGACTCTTCAGATATCAGCACGTTTAAACCGCGACTAACATGATCCAGGTTACACTGACGTTAAGAGGACATGCCCGAAATATGACATTGTAGAAAAAAAGTCAATAAAAGTAACTTATCCATTGAGAAGCGCATTCATACAGAGCAAAGTCGCGGGAGTGCGCAATATTTACGCGTTAGTCGAGTCGTAAACAACCAGCGCTCGTCAGAGAGAAGCAAACCAAGCAGCCTTTGCCATAGTTGGCCATGTGACTCAGCTGGCGGGGGGTGTGATTATAAGCTCAATGTTTCCGCTTTAACCTTTACTTATTACATTACGGTCATAAAAAACAACCACGGTTTGTGTTGTAATAAAGGTTCATTCATATTTTACTCTAAATATGACTTTAATGACAACCCATAATAATAATAAAGACCTCTTGAAATGAATAATCTTGAATGAAAATAATATGTAATCTTGCGCGGAAAGGTATTCACCTCAAAATGAATAAATACACTAAAGAATAATTCTAGTTAAAATATCTGGACATCAAATTTGATCACAAATAAATGAGTCTGGTTCCAATATGAGAATGTATTGTGCATTCCTATTAAAATCAACAAACTGCAATTGGTTTGTTTTGATTTAAGCCCTAATAACAAAGAATACAGCTATAAAAACAAGATTCTTGAAATATTAGGAACGATACTGCTTTCATCAGATTGATACAACATATGCAAGCAACACAAAACTAAATTGTGGACAATCTTTATTTAGACACACGTCCCAGTTATAAATAGTGAGCGGCTTAGTTTCGCAATAGTGAAACAGTTACAAGTTTGCTTTAACTCTGTTCAAGAGGTTATATGAGCTGGTCTTGGTGATCCATTTACATTTTCTATTATATGCACATTATGAAAGGGGTTGCAAACCTTTAACTGCTAGAAAACGACAGTGCTAAAATACCTTATTAAAATACCCAAATTTAAAAGAAATGACCAACAATGACAACGTTTACAGATTTCCAGCAAGAGAATGTTCATCCATCAAACGTTGCACCTCGAATCCTTTAGTAAAGTTTAAACCAACACCTACATGAAAGTTACACACGCTTTTCCCTTAACAAATACATATTTGGTGGTTCATCTTATAAACAAAAACTCAAACGAGAAAGGCTGTCATCTCACAGCAAAGCATAATTTTACTGTTTTATTGCCTCTCGATTGTCCAAAGTAAACATAGTTTCACTTTATCTATGAATAAACCCATCACTGAACAATATAATTATACCGAATCTCATGTTAACTTAAGACAATACTCGACCCCCTTTCAATTTACATCCAAGCCATTCTAACATGTGTCTAGATAAGCCCTGCATAGTTAATGAACTCATTGTAAGCAAAACCTCTTATTGTGTGATCACTTCAAAATAATAAAGAATCTGTTTAAAAAGTTGCAGAAATCCCATCAGCAATTCACAAAATACTGAATGGCACAAAGATATTCTTAGACATTTCTATTTAAAGCGGTAGTTCACCCAAAAAACGAATGTCAAAGACGTGTTTCTTTAATTCACATAATATAGCAAAAAAGGCAAACCAACTGCTTCATTTGCTTTGACTCACTTTTAAGGGAAGTATTCCTTTAAAAGACCACTGCCCTAGTTTCATTGTAAACGGAAAGTCAAATGTGATGACATACGGGAAATAAATAATAACAAAAATGTCATTTTTGGAGAACTATTCCTGTAAAAGTGCATATATTACAGTTGCCACAGAGGTTAGCGTATTCATACATGTTCTACTGCGTGCATCCGTGAGTTTTATTATCATATGAGTAGTATCTCAGGTTCGGTTACAGCACAGTAAAGCATAAAGCCCATTTCATCAATGTCATCCGCAGTAAAACCCTGAAACAGATTCACGTTAGGTTTGAAATAACTAGGCAAGATTCCAGTCTCTAAATAACCAATCAGCTCAGTGATCGCCTGCAGGAACCTATCCACAAAGGCAGATTCCGACCAATCAGTGTCCTTTTCACTCATGTGCAGGATGACGTTGCCAAGATGGCTTCCGTTAAGCTTGCGTAGCGCAGGGCAGTTGCGACAAACCGCCTTTAACGTTTTCAGGCACTTCCTTCTGACCTCTGAGTCCTCTTTGTCAAGCGTTGCCAGTCTAGCCGTTTCGCTGGTGTAGAGGCTCTGGTACCAGACATAGTCAAAAGATCCAGTGATTTCTCGTTGCGCCATAAGCGTCATCTCACCGAGGCGCACTGTTGGCAAAATAGTGATATAGAAGCGTTCTCCATCGTCATACCCACATTGACTTAATCCTTGAATCTCTAGTTTGAGCTCAGGAGACCCAAGAACTGGTCTCACATCACACTCAAGTGTTCCACTTAGTGATGGCCAGTTCATAGACTCCATCACTGCCTTTCCTAGTTGTTCAGAAACAAGCCGTGACGATAAGTATACACCCAACAAGTGTCGATCCCAATAGCTCTGCCCTCGCGGGAAGAATTCGAGGTTCTCACGTCGCACCATGCAGTACTGCGGGTGTCCCACAAATGTGTCCTCTCCGGCAATAGGGGTCCACAGACTGGACTCCAACTATAACACCACACATAGATCAATAGAAACAAAAGGTAATACACAATCAAATAAACATTGTGTAGGTCTTGATACCTGTAATGGCACGATCAGGCAGGCGTGGTCAGCTTTAACCACCTGCAGGTCGTCCAGCAGCGATCCTGCTAACATCATGTCTCCCAACGGCGTGTCTAGATGTTTGGAGTGCAGGAAGGCTTGAATCTCTGTGGCGATGTCTAACGCTCGCTGCTGGGCTACACACACTTCCTCAGCTGACAGACACACTCGTGTTCTGTAGTACTGCTGCAGGCGCTCAGCAAACGTCATCGCGCAGAGATCCATGCGTCTCCGTCGCTGAGGCTCGGGGGTGGGCAGGGGGATAGGTTGGGACAGCTCCGCTAAACACACATGCAAAGTAGTAAACCAAACTTAACAAGCTTTGGGGTACAAAACAAGATCTACTGGTGTAAATCAATATACGGGTCAAATAAAAAGAATAAGAAAAAGCAAACATGTAGTCTATTAAAAACATTTTTTTTTCTTTGTGACAAAAGCGTGTTTTTATTTTCAAGCGTGTACCTTTCTTGGTCGCAGCTGCAATCTGTTTCATGACAACTCCTTCAATTCCTTTGCGGAGTAGTTTGGGTGAGGCGCTTACCAAGTTTAACTCCTCCCAGCTGTCCGTCATCTTCTTGTCAGGCTTTTCATCTGGAGGCCTGCCTGCTCGTTCTATAAGCTATAACATCATGAACAAATTATTGGAGATTCTTTGAAATAGGAACGTTTTTTCATTACAATACACTAGATTCGTTGGCTTGAAGCTAGCAAGGGATTTAAAACCAAAATCACATGGTCAAACTGTTAATATGAATAGTCACCCGTTTCACAGCCAATGTAGCAATGCCCAGCAATGCGGCTCCGCTCACCCCCAGCACCAACCGGGCATTTGACAACAGGAAGTCAATAACAGCAGCGATTCCATCTTCACCTCGTCTTTTACCAGAATAATACATCACAAGATCGTCTCTGAAAATGAAGTCAATCGAAAAGTTAATCAAACATCTGGGGGGATATAAATATAATTTGGCATCACAATACAAATAAATGTACAATGTGTATTCTATTGAGTGCTACTGGTTGAGCTGCCATGACCTGCAGCAACATATGTGTTTTCCTTCCTTTATTCATTTTTTAAATATTATTTTTTTTACTCCGTGTTTTTGCCGCTTTAAAAAACGTGTCTTTTAGGTCAAGCTTTCTTAACTCCTTTCATCATTTGAGGTTAATGTTAATATTCCGTTTAATTGAATTAACTTTCATAGGAGATTCAATTAAACCCTTAAGTATTGCCAATTCTACAACAAGTTTGAGTACGACAAAAAGAGAAATAAATCTATGAGAATTTCCTTTTTTCTTTCATATCTCTACTGTGAACCCAGTGTGCATTGGATACAAATTTGACTAATAGAAGACTAATAATGTTCGTATCACCAAGTAACATCAAACCTTACAATTGCATGACATTTCATTAAAACGAGATGGATTTGAGCTCTTTTAAATAGTGAGGACCAGTAGAAAGTCCTGTTTCCAAGTTTGTCATGACATATCCTTACATCAGTGGTTAGAGCACTGCAAAGCACTAGTAAAGCCAAGGGTATGGGTTCCATCCCACAGTCAGAAACAAATGTACAATGCAAACGTAAGTCGCTTTGGATAAAAGCTTTAATGTAAAAGTGATGTTCAGAATCGGCCCTGACGCGCACTCACGTGACAGCTCAGATCAGAAATAGCAGTGGATCTTAATGCACCTCACAGACATCAGCTGCTGTCTACATTTAGACCCATGTGGCTCGCAAACTGTCCACATATTCATACCATAATTCTGTGACCCCAGGTTTGAGATTCATATCTCGTTAACAGCTTTGCAACGTTACAAGATTTGTTTTGGACGTTAAGTGTCTTTCTTAACCAACCAATCAAATAAAACAACAACTGCAGTGAAAGGCCACAGATAGCACACTAACGTTAGATGACACAAAGCCTGCGTATAGAAGATCTTTAAACCAATCTGAGGTCAAACGAATGACCATGTTTAGATAAACACACGCGTTATGAGTTCAGATCAACTGTGCGCACGAGCTGTTTGACACGTATCACATGTAATAACAATGCCTGTCGTTTCCCTCGCTCGATGCTATATATACATACCACATTCAACGACACGGTGACGTCTATTTTGCGATTAGATGTTTTGTAGTTTTCACTAGATGACCAACAATATGAATTTAACAAACAAACAACGGTGTTGTGCTGTGTTAGCGTTTGCTAGCTTCGCTTGCTATCTATTAAAGAAAACTACATCAAACGATGACATAATAAACAGTCAACAGATAAAATGAGTTTAATAAGATTTAAAGCGACAACTTACCGTTAAAAGTGTGTTTTATTTACACAGAACCATTATGGCGGCGTGTGAACTTCAGTACGTTTGTCTACGCACTTCTGCCCCCTCAACTATTACAAACACGTCATTCGTCACTGCGACGGCTGATTGACGTATGTGTGAACCAATGAGATGTCAGTGTCTTACGACGTCATTTATTTCCGACCTATTGCGAACAAAGAGAAATGGCATAGCTTGTATTCTCATTTTAATACAGAAACAGTTATTTAAACAATCCAATTAAATTATATTTAAAAATAAATAATTAAACGTACCAATTTATTTAAAAGCTGGTTTTATTTTGTTTTCGCAGCGGCAACTTTATTTCAATATTGATTAGTAAATTTTAGGTATGTATGTATTTATTTATGTATTTTCGACAATAATTGAGTTACTGTGAAAGGTTTCATGTAATTTAAGATGATGTCAGGCCTTTGTAATGAAGACATATAAACATGTGATGAGTGCGCAGCTCTCTCGTGCCATCTAGTGAGAAGTCATACAGCCACACGGTCACGAGATTCATTTCCACGAGCTCTAGCACTTAGAAAATAAGCTGCAGGTGCTTTGATATGGTCATTTGTATTTTATGCAAATAAAGTCGTTCCTTAGAATCCGCTGTGTTTGATATTTTAATAGTTTCAGACAGTGCCGTTGAAAAACAGAGTTGCGACACTCGCATAGACGTCCGCTGGAAGAAAGCAATGCGGAAGTAACTGACCACTGCATTGGAGTCCATTCATTTCACTGTTTCCCAAACACCTTTGCAGGTAAGTTGATAAAATACATCTCTGATAAACTATTGTTTTATTTCAAGGATGTTTTCCAAACAAAATACGATTTTCCTAAGTTAAAATAGCTATAATTAAAAATTTAATAAAAATTCTGTGTGTCTGTATTATTTTTCTTTAAAGACTGCTTATGAAAATAATAAAATTTTATCTACCCTTAACCTGTATATATTATATAGAGATATCTCTTACTGAATTTTTTTTTCAGCGTTCTTTGTGGTGCAATCATTGATTTTTGTTGATAAATTACTTGTGCATTTGTATGTGAATGGCTTAATATAATTTAAAATTGGTATGATGATCAGAGAAGCATAAGAAACAGATGTATGCATACTGTTAATGTATTGCGCATTATTAATTTAAATTAAACACACAAAACTGATTAACACCGTCTCTCTAACACTCATCAGTCGAAATATTATTATACATTTAATCAACATAGTAGTCAGTGCATATATTGTGTTGGTTTTTCGTGAAATTTGTTGCGAATACAGCGTCTTCCACTGTCTCTCCTGCTTAAACCTATTCAAACAGACTGATAGTTTGGAACCATTGAGAGCTCCGTGAATCGAGTGACCATGCGGTGGCAAAATCACAGGGTGTCGCAACTCTTGTCTCAGCTATGCATTTTTACACACGCATGAGCTCTAGCAAAAGGCAGAATAAAATTCCGTTTAAGAAAGGACGCCAACTGGTGGGAATTTTTCATGCATGTTATTTGCAAAATGTAATTCATGACTATCAGATGTGGAGCAAGAATGCGCATTTTTTTCTGATATATTTCAAATGAACTACAGGTGGATAATTTAATGACTTTTTCAAATTAATTTACAAAGCAACTGAAAATAATTACTTTCATAACTACAAGGGTAGAGAATAAACATTGCCTGTGAACTTTGAGGAGAGCTAACAGATGTGAACGAACGTTTTGGTAGAAGTAGAAAAACAAATGAACATGAACTTTCTTAAATCTAAGCGAGAACACATAGCACATCAACCTTTGAGTGTTTTATTCCTTCTTTTTAAATTGCTTTCATCCCTGTACATCTCTTTAACCAAGATACCTCTCTTACCAACTGCAACAGACACATTTTTACATTTCTCCAAACTTTTCATCTGGCCTGTAAACACAGTATACAACAGAACTAAACAACACATCTCGTGGTCATAATGGCCTCATACATGTTTTGAACAACAACTCTCATGTTTGTGAAATTATGTGTCAGGTCATTACGGATCACCATGGATATCATGAGAACAATAGCTTCCATGGCAATGCCACTCATGTTATAGCGATGAGCAATTACAGGCTAATATAAAATAATAAGGGTGTTTTGTCAATGGCGCAACTAAATTTTCCCAAAAAACCTCAAGGAAGAAAAATTGAAAAAAACTGCATCTGAGAAGGATGAAACCATCTCAAGTTTGATTGGAAATACTGTGCTTATCATGCATGTCAAACTTATCTTTTGTTCTTCAGACCTTCTCAAAAGAAACATCCATATACACACCTACGCATGCAAAAGCTTCTGTACGCAATTCAAAACTACACAATGTGATTAAACTTTACCTCTTGCTTTTAACTGCGTGTCATTTAAGATTTGTCAACATTAATGTCTGAAAACGACCAATGGAAAGTACCACACAGCTACAAGCTAGTTATGCACCGATCCCTTGTGTGACTATTCTTTCAAAAATCAACCACATTTTCGTTTAAACATGTTCTTTGAATGACCTATTATGACCAGTGAGTCTGAGATGATGATGCATACAAACTTGAATGAGCTATTGGTAATCTCCCATTGAAATCCACTAGTCAGTTTAGATGTTCTTTTTATTCCATACGTTTCTTTTTAGCACACAACAAAATAAAGTGAATCTTTAAGTAACATGTTTTGATATGTCTGAAAAGATAGCTCAAGCCTCTTAATATATAAAGCATAACATCCTGCAGTCTCCACCTAATGTCTCTGTGCGCTCTCTTTTACGGTCCTCCCAATGAGCACATTTAAACACGCCTCAGTTCTGATTGTGATTTCAGTGTCGTCTCATCTTGACTCGCCGTCCGGGGGCGTGGTCGTGTGTGTCGTGAGAGTGTGTGTGGCGTGAGCTCGGCTCTCTCTCCTCGACTCTTCTCCAGGAGTTTTCTGAACCGTTGTCGCTGTGACGTCTCTGTCGTGAGGACACCGAGCGCCTCTGCAGTTCTTTGTCCATCTCCAGTACACGAGGCCTGAGAGAGGAGCACAAATGAACGCTTATTCAAACCGCAGGTATACCATGTCTGAGCAACATTCATACAAGGACTACAATTTTTTTAATTCTTTATTATTCTGTTAAAAACAGCATGAAAAAGATTTTCAAAGTACCTGTGTGCAGCATCTGGATCAGCCTTGCGGTGGGAGCGTTTGGGTTTGAGTATGTGTCGTTTCTCAAAAGAATGTAAGGATGGGCTCAGTGAATCCAGCGAGTCCAGGCGTGGGGCATCTGGTCTTGTTCTACAATAAAAGTCGATAAAACAAACTGTAATACTTTAACGCCTTTATAAGGCAAATCTGAATTTAGAAGAGGAGTAACTCACTTTCTCAGAATGATCACAGCTCTTCTCTCTTTGATGTCCTGTGGGCGTATGCAGTGCGTGATGTCATCAGCTGCATAGCCACTGAAAATGAGTGCACATTCATTACCACATGTATTTACACAAGCATAATGGTATTTCATAGTTCTACAGACACAGTACCTTGGAAAAACATTGTTTTTACCACAGCAATGCTTTGTACCGTAAAACTATGATATTCTCTAAAGCTTAAACTTTCACAGTTAACATTATGGTACATGAATAGGGCAAACACACCGTTGTATAATCTAGATAGCATATTATCAGTGGACCATAACATCACACTGTTTGTTCCACTGCCATTACGATAATATCATGGTAATCTTTTAAATTGATTGGGATTTTTAAATGAATCTGATTCGGCCGATTGTGCCACAAATTAGGCCGGTTAAGGCCGATTCACATTATGCGTCTTAAACAAAGCGGAAATCATTCTGAAAAGTTGAACAATTTTCATCTCGATGCGGCCAACGTGCCTAGAAAAATGTTCGCACCGCACGCAAAATAAAGTGACCATTTGACAAATAGCAGTGTCTGCCAACAAACATAATCCAAAAGCATGCTTCAGAATAGTTTGAGAAGGTGTTTTGAGCAGTGTATTATTACTATGAATTAGACTGCTATCTTGTACCCTGCAATAAACACTTTATCAATCTTTCTCAATGAAGTGCACGGTCTTCAATAAATGTTTAATTTAAGCAATATTCTGTATCCCTTATTATCACTTAATACAATTTTATGAGATGGAGGTGCAAAAAAGAGAACCGACCAAACATATCGGCATGATTTAAAAAATTCGGCATCGGCCAGAGGAAAACACATATTGGTCGACCTCATTAGACAAACATGGGATTCAGACAGTACCATAGTATAAATGAAGGTAATTTTGTATATTCATTGCCCTAATGGGACACGGTCATGATAATATCATGGTATTCAGTACACCACCATACGGCGGCCAATTCCACAGTAAAAGAATACAAAACTGCGTTTCCACCTGTTATTGTCGACTGTTTGGATATATCAACATGAACACAGCTAGTCTGTAAATTAGCGCATGATTGCATCTTTCCTGCATGTGGCTCAGTGCTTAGGGCACGGCAATGCAAGATCATGGGTTCAAAGGTCAATGTTTTACAGCGGCATGACAAATGGACATATCTATGTTTATATTCTACGTTTCACACACAGAGAGTATTAGTGAAAGCTCACCTGAGGATAGTGACGCTCCCGCGCCGCACGGGCAGGTGGAGCACGGGCTCGGTCACGCGAATGGGCTTGAAGTTGAACTTGCATCCGAAACAGAGCGCGCTGTCGCTGAAGAACGACACGGACACGATCGGCCGCTCGAAGATGTGAATAGGATCCACGTGGGACACGATGCAACCCCCGGGCTGGTAATCGTTAATCACAGCGCTGTTCACGAAGCCCTCCGGTACGACGCCGTGCGCGACAAGCCGATCGATGACCAGCTCGTGCACCCAGTCCGGGATCTCGTCCACCTCGCCTTTAGAGTACAAGCGCTCCTGCCCGGGGCCGCGCTTCTCTAACTGGGACCCGTACGTGTAGCCCTCCCCGAAGAAGTACTTGTTCCGGAGGGGCGCCCGGTCCACCGTGTGCTCCCGGTAGAGCCCCTCGTCTCCCTTTGCAACCACTTCGTCGATCTTGCCCTCGATGCGCGCGCATTCCTCCGGCGTGAAAATACTCGCCTGCTTTATGCCGCTTTTCACTTTGCGGGCCTCCGCGTCGCGACGCTCCTCGTACTCGCTCCCTTCGTCGTCCGACTCGCGGTGCTTGCGCTTTTCGCCGTTGCTGGGCTCAGAAACTTTTTTATAATTGTCCCTGTGAGGTGTCATTGACTTAAGCTTATCCCGGAGATCCGTAAAACCCGACATTTTCACAACCGAAGCGCAGACTTTGCGGTAAAACGATGTTATTAAGCGGGATGAACTTCAGGTCCCCATGATATATTAGCGTCGGTCACTGAAGTCGTACGTGACGTGACCAAAGACACGCTGCGCAGCTCGCGATCCGTCGGCCCGGACTGTGTATCTTGCTTACTCGTTTCCTTTAATAAAAAAGACAAATAATAAAAAAAGGTAAAAAATCGCTCCATTCACATCCAACGTGCCTCATTTCGCTACGCAACACCTCATGCTGCCTGTCAATCACAATATCCAGCAGTTCAGTCCCATAACATTAGCACGTAGCCGAGCTACGCTACCATTGACTCGAGATGGACAGAGGCGTAACTTACATGAGAATACGGTTTGATACACAAACATTTACTTCATTGTAACCGGTCCGCCGATCGGTTTACTCGACGTATCCAAAAAGAAGTAATTATACGGCCGGTGCACGAACAGAGCCGCGTAGTGACCGTAAACTCGTGTTACCAAAACTGTTAGGCAGACCGCGCATGCGCGCTTTTCCCTGCGCGTAGGCACGAGGGTCCGGGTGAGTGACAGCTAGGGCTGTTCGATTCCGGAGTTGATTATTTGCTATTTAAAATTTTTTTTTTTTTAAACACAATTATTTAAGCTTTTATTTTCCACGCTTTATTGTTTTCTGCTGTTTTAATAACAAAGTCCTTGTCCTTAAATATGTTCTGTGTCTGCGTTGTCCAACGTATCATTAATGATACAAATGCTTTTTTTTATTTTTATCCCGTTTTTTCAAAATAAAGCACACGAGAAACTATATTTGAATAACAAGTTAAACATTAAATAAAAAAACATAAAACAAGTGCCGGATTAAAGAAGGGAAAGGATGCTCTGGATGCTCCAGAGGCGAGGATGCGAGGATGGATGGATGAGGTCGGATGTGCAGGAATGAGTTATTGTCATGAATCATGTTACTCAGCAGCGTACAATCAAAATATTGTCGTTTTCAGATAGATAGATCTTGAAATCCAACAAGGAATGCCCATTACATAGTCCAGTTTCTCCAACATCCAGTACAGTCTACAGTAGATGAATGATTATCATACCATAGGTTTCAATCAATATATTTATTAAGAAAACGGTAGAAAAATACAAATTTAATGAAACAACCCTTATCTTCTTTAAGTGTGCATAGGAATGTGTAAGATTACATACATTTTGTGTTATTGTGAGCAACATTGCATCAGTGAAGGTTATAACATTTGAACAATTTAACACCCATTGTTGAGGTTCTTTTGCACGATGATGCCCAAAATCTAAGTAATTCACAATCTGTTATGCATTTAATACAAAAGTAATTATTAATATGAATTCGAACATCATCTATACATAATAAATACAATATAATTAGTGCAAACATTGCATTAAAAGGTTTATTTCAAATGAGAAATGTCCTGATTGTAAATTGTAAACAGTATTTGCATATGTGTTTGTTACAGCATGGTGATTTCACTGGGTGGGAGCGTTAGCCTCTTCTCACGGACCGAGAGCATGTTTTCAATGTGCATGGCGATCACCCGACAAAGCTCTAGACCCTACAAGCAACATTATATTGTCAATCATTCTTTTATCTTCTTTATAAGTTTATGTTATGTGTTAGTTGTGTATTACCTGTTCTAGTTGTAACTGTGTGACTCTGTGGACGGCCAAGTCCCCGATCAGGATGTCCACATAAGGATAGCTGGATCCAGTGCTGGGCCTCTGTGTTTGAGCCGACTGAATCGCCTTTAACGGGAACTTCACCTGAACTTCCTGCCAATAGATCGTCGGTAGAACAAAATGTAAAACATGTACAACATTCCCAAGGCGTTTGTGTGTTATGTGTGTGAAGGTTTTACACACGTGAGTGTCTTTGTGTAAGAAGTGCAGTCCATTTTGATTGACAGCAAGGATGCATGGCGCAGAGATGACGCTGTTGCTGCTGCTCTGGATGTAAAAGAAGGACGACCCAAACATGGGAAACGCACACACCAATCCTGAAAACAACACATACATTCAGCAACACCGTTTAACATGCATGTATGATCGTGTTGAATGGAAGCCTGATGAAAATAATTTACCCAGAAACTGAGATCTGGCCTGGTGAAGGTTCAGGCTTTGGACCGCCTGAACATGTTGGGCAACCAATTGCATCCATTGCTGGGGCCCTTGTCTGCCGAAGATCTCAACAGAGATGTACTCTGAAATCTCATGACTAAAGAAAGCGTGTGATAGAGAGAGAGTCAATGGGCTAAAATGTAAATGTATGTCCAAAGAGTATTGATATAATCAATAATGTACAAATATGATGTAAAAGTAGAGCACAGCTCGGATAATCCTGGAAGAACTGAATGAAAAACATTTGATTCATGTTAAAATCTATTCACTTTTAATTGCTTGAGTTGTGATTTTTATTAAGCATACAAAAATCGAATGTTTTAGGCTCACCAGAGCAGAAATAATAGTGACGTTAAAGGATACTCATAAGTTGCTTTAGTGAACTAAAGTAAAAATGTGAATTGTATTAAATATGAACATACATAGTAGGTGCGTAGAGACTGTCTTTGGCTCTGTGCTGAAGAGCAGCGAGTTTGGCATACTGATGAAACTGCTGGTCGCTGATCTTTCCCTGAGGCACGACATTCAACAGACCCTTCAGGTGGTCTGGCAGCACCTGCGTCCATACAAACAACATCAAAGCAATTAAAGGTACAGATATATTACAGTATAATAACTGAACATTCCTGCTTGAAGTTTATAATATTGCCACGCATGAAATATATACCGGCAAACTATAATTTAACTATACATTTTTGTCCAGGTTTTTCAGTCCACACTTAAAGGAAAGTGACCAAATACCTGACGATCGGAACAATTTTGGTATGACTAGACACACATTACAACTTGACAGAACACGTACATCTGCTGTTCATGCAACAGTTTTCATCATTAATCCATTTTTCTGCGATGCAAACCAATTTTACAAACACAGAAGAATTACTATAAAGCTTGGGTCCCTCACGCATTGCCATTTTCAAAGTAAAACCTAAAAGTAAATTTTGCGCAGCTCAGACGCTTTATGTTGCCTTGCTTTCTTAAAGGGAGAGTTCACCCTGAAATATTTGTATTCACCCTCATGTCATTCCAAATCTCAGACTTTTTTTTACTGAAAATATTTTGAGGAAATTGGCTCCCATTGACTTCCACTGGACGCCAAACCATTTCCTAAAATAGTGTGACTAATATTGTAATAAGACAGAAATGTCATGCCTGGTTAAAGTGCATGGTGACGCAAAGCTCATTGTCGAACTTGAGCGGCTGGGCCCAGATCACCCGTCTGAACCAGAAGCTGTAGTTGCTGTCTATTTGCTCCGCCTCCGTCGCAATATCCAGGATGTACTCCCTCTTATTCAGCGGCCGCACGTTCTGACCTGCAGCACAAATTCTGCTGTGAGATTCAATATTTATCATCATACTGTGAGAATGTTAATCTTATGGCGTATAATAAAGGAAGAATTCAAATCTGTGCCTCTATTGGTGACTATGAAAATGGTGTATTCGTCCATGGCTTCGATCCTTTGTAACGCCATCTCGTAACACAGCTCTTCTATCACATCTAGCGCTACCTGCCCGTACAACACAGAAATGCATTCATCATATAGCAAGCTAGACGCACAGTTAACACAGAGAAGTGTAGGTGAGAGTTCGAGACAGACATACAGTGCAGGTTTTGATCTTTATATGTCTTTCAGTTCCTCCAGGAAACAGGAAGAGCTGTCGCTTTGAGCTCCGGCCAGCCTAAAAAAGACACATTGTTACCGTTCAATATGTGTTAACGTTTGTGATGTGCGTCTATATTTGATAAGGTTGTGTTCTTGTGTTTTTGCATGCATTTATTGACCATTATGGCTTTGAGCTCCATGTTACTGGGGTAAACGCTCCTGCCTCCAAACTGAAAGGTCTTTCTCAGGTTCTGCTCGCAAGCTTTTGCAATCCCTGGAGATCACACGAAGAAAACCCATGAAAAAGGTCTTTATTAATCATGCTTCATATATCATTTTACTTAATATTTTCAAGTTTCATATAAGAATAATATTGTATTTATCTTGTATCTTTTTGGACCAAGAGGACATTGCGGTATATTTTTAAAGTACAGTTAGTAATTATAGTTACAATTTCTTTTTCGAAATGAATTTCTTTTCAGTTTCAATTTCAAGAGTATATCTACCATGAAAAAGGACTTCTGGACTTTTGCAGACGCCTTGTAGGAATTTGAGTAGGAACGGTTTCAGTACTTCAGAACAGCGATAAAATGCTGTCAGAATGTAAAGCAAACGCCAGCCTTTCTGACAGCTGTCCCTGCAACACAACAACACACAAAAATAATAAAATACACACGCAAACACAAACTCACAGTTAGGTAAATGGAGTACGTGTGGACTTACGGTTTGGAACTGGTATTAGCTGTGATTTGTTTGAGGACTTGACAATACGCCTCATCTTTCATCAGCCCAAATTCCGCTGTCAACTAAAAAAAAATGTCTTTTTGACCTATGATCGATTCCACAAGCCGAAAGTAAAACTAAAGCGAATCACTCCCTAAAGTAAAAGTCAAGGAAAACCCTAACCCAAAAAGGATTTGTCCGCTGGGTAACTGAAAAGATTGTGTTTTACCTTAAGGATGGTGCAAACCACAAACTGCTCCGACTGGCCTCTGAGTGGATGATCTCCCATGAACTTCATTATGGCTAAAACCAAACCAAACCAAACCAAAGACAAACATCAGCGTCAACTT
The DNA here is from genome assembly GCF_947034865.1 of Barbatula barbatula. Lineage (NCBI taxonomy): Eukaryota > Metazoa > Chordata > Actinopteri > Cypriniformes > Nemacheilidae > Barbatula > Barbatula barbatula. The sequence continues at coordinate 23,083,049 of NC_136771.1, forward strand.
GAGACATGCAACCAATACAAAACTCTGTCTCTGTGATACATCTCACCTAGGAAAATATCAGATGCGACACGGTTCATGTTGGGATCTGTAAAGTCTATGAGAGACTCCACTATGGGGTTCTGAAGAGAGACGGAGAGAGAGAGAGATCAATACACATGTGTTTTTTAAGTGTGTGTGTTTCGGTGTAACTGTGTAGATGTAAATATATTAAAAACATTACCTTGCTGAATTTCACCATCTCTGCAGGGTCTTTGGTTGCTTTGCTTCTGGTGGACTTATCTCTGTATGAGTTACTATTCGAACGAAAAAAAACGTACAATTCTTTGCTCTTGTAATTCATAAATACACAGCTTTTTAACATAAAGCAATACTAAATGTACCTCTTGCTTCCGTTCGACGTTCTAAAATATTTCCTGGCAAACTCCACCATGTTGTACTGGCTGTCTAGAAGAATGTTTCCTTCAACATCAGAGCTACCAAAATCCCCAAATCCATCAGAATCCAACTGTCATATAAAAAAAGAAATGAGGATCATTATTTGACACCAAGCATTCTCTGACGTATGTTTCAAAGACCAGATCTAAGAGAATCAGATATTAATGTTGTACGTTGATGTAACGTAATAAATATATAGTGTAAACCTCTAGCGATGGGTCTAGCTCATGTGCGGCAGCGGTGGATGCCACAGCGAGAGCGACGGCTCCTGACGCCGCCACCCGGCCCTGTCTGTCTCTCGGCTCGTCTCTCCTCTCTGCGGGAAGGCTCAAAAAATCAGGAGCAGCGACGGGAAGCACACAGTCCATAGGGAACGCTCCACTGCGACCCTGCACCGCCCCAAACCTCCAGCCTGGAAAACAAAAGATGAACAGATGAATAGTGCTGCTTATAGACGCACGTGGCTGGACCGAACTAACCTTCTGGTCTGTGTTTTTCGATCGGTCTGCCTAGAGGCTAATAATATAACTATTTATATTTTATTTCATGTACATTCATATTAATGATATGAATATTTTATAGTATAATCATTTAATTAAATAAACAATATGTTGAATGGATCGTGTAACTTTGTCGCAATTAGGTTTAGCCGCGTTCTTTAACTGGCAACCCAAAATAATACTGGCTAGACATACTTTTAATTTGATAGCTAATGTAATTTATTCGTTTTTTTGTTTGTTTATTCCAGAAATAATCTGCATGGACTCTATTCTTTGTGAATGTGTACTGGAAGTTACTACAGGGACTACAGATGAAATTTAGCTCTGCAGCTAAATTTCTTTTAAATAAAAAATATAAAACTTGAACCACAAAAGTGTGCATGCGCAGTAACGTTTGTTTATGTTGTTGCTTTGAAAGCATCTATAACCGCTGTGATTTTATGTAGGGTTCACCACATTTCATAAAGAACTACAAAGTTCAATTGATGTTGATATGTGAATGTCTAACCAAAATCTGATGTGTCCCTCTTTAGCTCCTCGAGGTAGATGACCTTCTTTTTCACCACACATCCATAACTCTGACCTGAAACACAATTAAACAAACACCATGAAACATTGTTTACGATTTTGTTTATGAAATACAGAACAGAAGTCATGAGACACTTTAAGAACCAATGAGATTTATTAATGACATCCTGACATATTTAAATTCAGCGCGCAGATTTGCATCTGCATTATCATTTCTGGGGTGAATTTTAGGAATAAAAATGCCACTAGATGGCAATAATACTACAGGTGCTTAAAGGAACATTTCTTCTTCCATCAATGTGTGTGTGTGTGTGTGTGTGTGTGTCTCTCACCTTCCTCCAATCCATCCATAGCCTGCAGACGAATGATATCTCCTTTATGAAAGCTGAGCCGAGCTCGGTCATCTGTGATGAAGTTCCTCTCTGCTACTACGTACTCTGAATCCTGTGGACAAGACAAGAGAAAATCTACCGTTTGACCGTCAAATCATCATTCGACAAGATACATCAATAAGAGACGAGTTCTCCTGGTACCTTCTTAAGATGAGAGATGAAAAGATCGATCATATGTTTGATCTGAGGCGCTTTGGCAGAGAAGAGAATCAGCTTTTCATTCATCAGATTAAACTCCAGCATGTTCTGGGATGGGATGGTCACAAACAAGATGTCTGTGTAGCTGAGGGAAAGAAATTATAAATTCGAAAAGTGCGAGAAATATATTGCGTTTTGGTACATTTACCGCAAAGAAGATTTTTTTTGGTCCAAATACAATCTAGGGAAATTGAATGGATAATGTACCTGTACGGCCGGAGGACTCTGAAGTAATCTGGAGCTACAGTGCTGCTCTTCACGGTCTTCAAAAGCTTGATACCAGAATGAGACACAGCCAACACCTGCACTCCTGTACCCACACTGCCCTGCAACACACACGTCAGGTTTACCACCGCCGGGACTGGACATTCGTACAATCTAAGGATCTGCCAAGATGAGGAACTCACTGAGGCGGGGAAAAGGCGAGAAAAGTAAATCTCCCATGATTCCCTGGCAGCTGATATCACAGTCTTCTTCACAGTCTCATCTTGAACAACTATGTTCGGCTCGATGTTGTATTGCGCTATAAAAACAATTGTTCCATTATTCAGACACGTTCCCAACACATAACAGAAAAATCATCAAAAACAGATTCATGAACCAGTAATGCAGGTTATAAACGTAAAGTGAACAATAATTCTATAGCATTTCTTCATTTGTTTGTGTTCATTTCAGAATTTAAAGCTGTTAACATTGGATCCAGATGTGTATTCACTAGCATAAGGAAAAAATGCTGACAAACTATACTGTTCGTTGGTAGTTCATGTTCAAGCCAATGCCTCTACTAATGTTAACAAGTACAAAAAAGTTATATAACTATTCACGTAGAACAAAACAAATTCCCTCACCTAACAAAGACTTCATCTTGTGTCTCTCGTCTTTGGTAATGCGAACACAGGCTTCTGTAAATGTGTCATTAACAATCTGAGAAAACACAGATTTAAAGATGAGAAATGAGGGCATAGAAAAACGATGTACTGTATTTACATTTACAGAACAAATGGATTTGTTCAATGCAAAATATCAAGTCTTAAATAACTATTTAAAACTTAAAAGGAAAACATGAAAATTTGTATATAATATGTATTTTTGGGGGTTAACGTATTTGAAATCATGTTAAAAGGGAAAAAATAAAAAATTTAAATGATATTAAAATCACATTAAGTTTATAAAGATTTTGTGCTTTAAGAAACAAAAAAAATGCAGTTTTTCAATAATTAAACTTGCTAAAGTTGACAAGCTCTTTTATAATACTGGTTATTATATTGGTTAAATATCAGCAACATTCACAGAAAAACATGAAGGCCAATTGTAATGATTTAAGAAAAGAAATCACAAAAAATGGTGAAACGAGGATTCAGAGATGCACCGATATATACTGTACCGTTACACAACCGGTCAAAAGGTTTTGGACACTTACTCAATTATTATTTTTAAATATGAACACATAAGTGAGTCATCAACATTATGAAATAAAACAAAGGGAACTATAGGAATTATTTTTATTTTATCATCTTCGGTTTAGTTACCTTTTGACTAGAATTTGCAGAAATGTTCTCTCATCATTTTATCAAGCAGCTTCTTTCGGTCTCACCCTGACATGCCTTTTAAACAATATTAAAGGAGTTCCCATCTGTTCGGTGCTCTTATTGGCTGCTCTTTCTTCATTATTCAAAGTCATCCATTTCAAAAACTAATTTTATGAAATAAAATGTGGGTTTCGTCACGAAAAAACCACGCTTGCATGTTTGAAAATTACATTTCTGTCTGCTAAACTAATTTCAGACATTTAAGCATACACTTTCAGATCAAACTTTTTTTTAAATAACGAGAAACATTTCACTGAAGTGTCCCTAAACATTTTGACCGGCCGTCTACGGTACTTTTTAGTGCGTTGACAAAATGTTAAATGCTCTCCTACTTGAAAGTCTCTTTGCATAAAAGTCGCTTCGGATAGAAGCATCTGCCAAATGAATAAATTAAGAGTTTGGTCCCAAAATGAGATCACGTTTAGTTATGTTATCATCTTTTTATTGTGTTTTTTTGTTATTATGGCTTAAATCAAACCAACTGAAGTTTGATTGATATTAATATTACTTTTTTATATCAGCCAATTATCAGTAACGGTCGATAAAAGCAATTTTGACACTACCAGCCAATAGTTTATAAATATCGCAAAAATCAAAGGAGGACAGAAAAATGCAATGAATAAATGATACCAAACATCACCAGTTGTGTTTAATAATAATAGTGATTATATGAATTAACAACATTAAGTCGAGAATTATGAATTGAATCTTCAGAATCCGCATAGGCAGATATCCCTCTGAATGGTATCGGTGGAGAAATGTAATATCGGTTCATCTCTAATAATATCCCATAATGACAAAAGCTGTCATACGAGATCAATACTAAAAAATATGAAATAAGGTTTTCTCCCACCTGTTTAAATATGAGGTCCAGCACTAGAGGATGATTCCAAGAGTCCTTTGGATAAAACACCTACAGCAGTTTATAAAGCAGCATTAGTGCTGATCATACACGCCAGATCAGATCATGCAGTAAATGTTATATGAAATACAAACGTACCTCTTTCCTGAGGTAGATCCTCCAGGGCACATTGGTGTAGGTGTAATACTCTTCTCTGCTGCTCCTGTGCAGTTGTGTCTGAATGCTTTCGGATTCCACTGGAAGATCTCTGGACACTGATGTGTGTGTGAGCGAGAGAGACCACTTTAAACTTTTTGTCACTTCCCTGACAGCAGTGTGTGTGAGTGTATTTGTGGTTGTGTTGATTACCGGGCGGTGGTAAGGGCGGTGGAGGCTCTGGGGCTTTCTTCTTGGTACTTTTGCTCGGTCTGAGACCTCCATCTCTGGGCACCGGAGCAGCTGGAATGGAAGCTTTTCTCTACAAAAACAGTTAACACACAAAGCATAACCTCAAATATAAGCAAAAAATAGAAACGTATTGTTTGTTAAGTGTTTTTTGTTGAGTTTTCCCAAATGAAATAAAATTTAACTTGAAATGAGTACATGAACGAATGGTTAAAAGTAGATTCAGTCGACCTGATGGAATTATATTGACCTAAATTCATTGGCAGATTTCTTCTAGTTTTACATTTTACATTTACATTTATTCATTTGGCAGACGCTTTTATCCAAAGCGACTTACAAGTAGTTTTTTACAGTGGCACATTACTGCAGAGCAATCAGGGGTAAGGTGCCTTGCTCAAGGGCCCTTCAGTCATGACCTGCTGGCACTGAGATTAGAACCAGCAACCTTCTGATCACAAGCCCAACTCTCTAACCACCAGCTGAACCTCCAGTTTTATGCAATAATTCACTTAATTCAGACTTTTTCTGAACACAAGACTTCATAACATAGGCGTTTCTCATGTAAATTGTGATTTAAGAATATAGGGTAACACTGTACTTAAAGCCTTTATGTATAATGCATTATAAATGGATACTAAAGGGTACGATGCATTATAATTGCTCATAGTGTGTGTTATAATACATTTAATGTTGTTGTAAAGAATTATAACCAAATTAAAAATGTGTTATAATTAACTGTAGTTACAATTATTAACAAGACATGCATTATAAGGCAAAATCGATACATTAAAACTACAGGAAAAAAGACAAAATTCATGCTTAAGTTCTTTAGACATTAATGTTTCTCTGTGCAGTTATTCAGATGAATCTCTGGTGCCAGTAAAAGCTTTGAATATCATTCAACTACTTTTTAGTGACCTCAAAACACAAATCTATAAGAGAAAAGCAACATGTTGAAATACAAATACATCTTAACAAAGGACTTGAGTTTATAAAACATCAAGTCCTATTGCAAATAGTTATTTTTTACACAGACACACTTTACTACTTTCATCATAATCATTTCACAAAACAAGGACAGGTAAACAGAGCTCACCTGTGGAGGAGCTGGATGGTCTTTCTTTGTTTTTAGGATGTCCATGGCTTCATCATGCGGGTTCAACTTCTTCGCAAATGCTTTACCTTCTCTCCTGGGATCAGATGCATGTCATTAATCGAGTTCACAGAATCCGATCTTACCATCTTGAAAGCATAAACACACACACACACACCTGGGTTTCTGTAGCACAGGTTCTGGGACCGGTGTTTGATATTGCTTGATGATATCCTTGATGTTGTGGCTGGGAACGATGTGCTCAGAGTTGGAGACGGAGTATTTGACCACCTCTGTGGCAGGAGCAGGTGCATTACGCATGGGCCCAGTGACCGCAACTGGAGCTGGGTGAAAGAGAGAAAGGGTTTCAAATATATATGAGAAGAAACACAACTGCATACTGTTGACTTGCTATACCTTTCAGATATACAAATATGTGAAAATACCATGTTTTTTGGCAGGCCTGTTGTCGAGTTTAATCGGTGCAGCAGGAGCTTGTTTCTTCCCCAAAGACCCGTTTGATGATGGACCCTAAAAAATAATTTATTAAAAGCTGTTATGATCTTAAAACAGATCAAGAAGAATATCTAATAGCAACATACTGGCACCTGTGTAGCCGTATTCTTCTGAGGTGAGGCGGTTCGTGCGCTGCTCTTCTTCAGGGCGTCACGCTGTCCCTCTGAGCCACCAGGGGTGGTGTTGACAGAGGTGGAGGCGACGACCGGGCGCGGGCTCATCGGGGGACTCGTGTATGCAGACAGAGGATGGGGCGCGTAAGGACTCGGGGGGAAGTTTGCGTAAGGACTGGGTGGGATGGCGGGGTAGGGGCTGGGCGGCAGGGTGCTGTAGGGCGTGGGTGGAGGGCTGGTAGGGGGGCTTGTGAGAGGGGTCATTAGAGGACTGGACACCGGGCTCGTCACCATAGCCATGGCCTGCATGGTCATCTGTTGAGCCTGATGGAGAGATGTCGAGAGAGAGCGACGCTTAAAATACTCTGAATCTACAGTATTTTTAAACTGGTGACAAACTATTATTTCATTTATAAAACAATTAAATTAAATGAGAACATTAAATTAATACATTGTTCAAATTAAATTAGTTAATAAATAAGATGATCAAATCAATGCACACCATAATCCAGAGCCATAAAAATAATTTGACTTTCTTTTATTTAAATTTGTATTGTTTATTTTCTTTTTCTATACTTTTATTGTTTATTGTTTATTGTATTGTTCACAACATTCCTTGGTATTACATAATTTCCTATTGTGGACAGCTTAACAGTAGCGTCAGGTTGATCGCATCACAGTTTTGTATTAGTTTGTCACTTATTTTATAACTTTGTTACAAAGTTTGACACTTTCAGTTCAGTAATGGTAGTAATAAGAGCTGGCGACATACCTAGATGTACACAAAACAGCATTTTAAGGACACAGAATACGCATATTTCAGACACAGTTAGGGTAATAAAAGCATTTCTTATATCACATTTACATTTAATGAACATTTTTAGATTACTGATAAAATAAAGCGCTTGTGTACCATTATAACAGCTTGCTGGTTGATGATAGTTTGATGTTGTTGGGCCAGGACAGCGTGCTGTTGGTCTGAACAAAAGAGATAAGACACAACGCTGAATGATGCTTTTCATTTTCTTTAGCACCCCTTTGAACCTGAAAAGTTTGTTCAATAGAAATACCTTGCACAGGGGGCAGAGCCACGGCCCCAGGCATGACTGGAGTGACTGGCATGGGTGGCAGAACTCTCACCGCTACACAACACACATGCAAACAAGTACCATAAACACACACCTTTTTGGGATATCCAGTGGCATCCTCATTTATAAAAAGTATAAAATAATCTTTTTTTATTGTAAAAGTGCACATTTTATCTGTATATGCATATAACCTATACCAGTGGTTCTCAAACCTTTTCGATGCAAGGCCTCTTCTGTAAAGTGCATTGCTTTGCCCCGCAAATAAAGACTTGCAATCTTGAACTTAGCATTTTAATTAAACTTATATACATTTTTTATCTTTTATATTTGATTGCATATAATACATGTCTATGTTTTATAAAATGCCACAAAATCAGTGTCCCCCCTGTATCCATCTTAAGCCCCCAGTTTGAGAACAATTGACCTGTACAATAGATGTCTATGGAATGCTCTGATTAAGATTTACCTCCAGGTTGAAGGGCAGCTGAGAAAGGGGGTCTTGCAGTTTCTTGAGCGCCATCGCCACCTACACCACCTCCACCCTTCATCCGGCCGGACAAAACTGAAGCATCCAAATCCTACACACAAATAGAGAGAACAAAAGAGCGAGAGAGAGAGAGAATACCAGCGATAGTAAGACTGCAAGCCCCAGTGAATTATGAGACAAAACCGTAATAACTCTATTAGCAACATCCCCTCTCCACAGATTATTAAAAGGCCATTTATGTTTATGCATTTGCTTTTATACAAAGATATCAGTAAATGTTTTCCTGGTTGTTTATTGCTGATCTTAATGCCTCTGCCCTCAACCCTTCAACCACACACCCTGTGCAGTTCCCATCTCTCTGTCTGCCTGCATGTGGGGTAAATCTCATAAAAGATCACACCCTCATTTGCCTGCTTCCTCCCCAGGGCTGTGTGTAAAACAGGTGAGACAGCCAAGCACACACACAGGGATGAATCTGAGAATTACAGTGACTCCGTAATGCAATCTCTTGAGCTGACCCATACTCTATATCTCTCCCATACACACGCACACCAGAAGGGTCAATTCACAAGCATGTGCGTGTGTCTGTTTGTCAGAGTTAATCAGGTGTCATCGTACCCCGGCTCCATCAGACAGAACTGGGTCAAAGAGGCTGTCCAAATACCGGTCCATCCCCTTGTGAGACGTGTCAAAGGATGCTTCTGAGTCTAAAAAGAGGAAGGGAGAGAGATGCCAGGTATTAAAAATACATTTTGTGGATGGAATATGAATCTCTGATACAGTGTGCTTAAGTGAATGGTATCTTTTAAACATTTGCAGCAGTAAAAACACATTGTTTATTTAAGACAAAATGATAGAAAAAAATATGAAATGATTACTCGCCAAAACTTAAAGAAACGCAAATACTTGTTTGTAAATACTTTAAAAACTAAAGATTTGTAAAAAAATTTGTTAAGCATGTCAAGGAGATTAATTCATTTAAATATGAATTACGATCGCACCACATGACTGTTTTAGGGCCCTGGGCAATTCATAGACGAAAAGCACTTAAATCACTTAATTTAGCATTTTAATCTGCATTTACGTGTACACCACATTCTTAATGTTTGAATAACTTCAACAATCGATATTATTAGTTATTTGTATTTTAAAATTGGCCGTACACGTCCTTTTCCCATTATCAAATGCACCTGGTACAATGCAATTCTCATTGTGTGTTTTCCTCATGAGAAGACGGCATAGAAGGGGAACAAGTTATACATTACGAGACAACAAAATATATAAAATGTACAATAAAGGACAAACTAAGAGATACTAAATATACGCAATAGTAAAAAGTGAACTGACATTATAAGAGAACCTGTATGCAAAAGAAACGGTTAAGTAATAAACAAATGGCACGGCCTGATCCAGCAACATGTATTTCAGCCATTCTGTGTGTATCTGATTCTATTTCACATGCAGGGTCCAGATCTGCTAGTACAGATTAAAGTGGACATCGCATTCACTGCAGCACAAGCACACACTGCTAAACGTTTCGCGTTTCTTAAGGTCACACTGGGTTACTATGGGATAGGTCAGTAGGCCTTTCGGTGAAACTGCGGTTTGATCTGCTGCTGATCAGATTGGGACTGGTCAATGACTTCTGACCTATTATTTAACAGGATAGTGCGCCCAAAAATAAACAAACTCCCCTGTCTTTCTATACCTGTAGGACTTACGTTCTTCTGCAGAACTCGAATGAATATATCTTGAAGAATATTGGTAACCTGACAGCATTGACATCCATTGTATGGACACAAAGAGAGATTTTTGTGTTCCACACAAGCAGAAGATCTGTACTTGTCAGAGTAAGTATGTGAAGTGTCTACCTTGAGCGTAGTGGCTTTCAGAAATCGGTAGACTGTTGGTCGCAATAGCGCTGGTCCGATTTGCATATGTAAGCAGCCCTTCCTCATCATCAAACCCACTGCCAAACAGACTTCTGCATATAGAAGGACACGTACATGTGTTTTGACAAAACATACTGTACTTTCTTTAAAAACTGAGTCTGCAAGTGGGGACTGAGGCTGACTTTTGTGTTCATACGAGTCACGCTGGTTTGTCATAACACAATAGTCAGTAAATGATGACAGCAGTCTTTTTTAGATTCATTTACAAACTATATTGGGTGATCTGTATCTTTAAATGTATTTTTACGTACATGCTCGCGTTAGGTCGAGCTTTGTTGGGGTCTTCGGTCGAGATGATGAAGTAGGTTTTTTGTTTGGGGAAGTCTGCCAGCAGCTCAAGGTCACACACCAGATCCAGAACATAATCATGACCCTCCAGCTCCACCCACTGCCCCGGCTCCTTCATCAGAACGGACCAACCCCGCTGGCTCTCTGAAGACACGCCCCTGCCAAATGACACAACCATCGGTTAATGATCTTAGATGCTAAAATCTCTAATAACTCAATGTCGTAAGACCCATCACCTGTGATGTAGAACATCTCCTGCGATGTTCTCTCCATTTGTCCAAGAGTGTACAGGACACAAAAAGGACACACCTATGTGGAGATAAACACAAAATCTCAATCTGAGAGTCCATATATCCTAAAAAGTGGGTGGCGGCTTTGATGACGAGGGGAAAATTAGGTTCAGTTGAGAATCATATGATATGTGTCATGGTTTATTCTGCGATAACATCTGGCTGGCTGTACATCATTCCTTATATGACAGAGTCGACAGGTGGAAACAGCGGTCGGAGATAATGAGCATCAACTGAACCAGCACACACACACACATCTGCACACTATCACATATCGACTAATCTGCTCCAGCCCAAATAGGCGAAGACAGCGACGGTGTAACTGGATGAGAGCGAAAAAAACAGAGAGACGGAGAGAGCGAGTGAGATAAGATGAAAGCGGAGAGGCCGAACGAACGATACAGAGAATGACAGAGGAAAAGATTAAATAAATGAAAGGAGAGTAGGGATAGATGACACCGGTCGTGATTTCCATTCCGAACTTACCGCATACATTAACACACATTCATTCACAAAGACTGAAGGAAGGCAGGACATGATTTGAGATTGTGGGGTTGGGTTGGACGAAGTATGAAGACAGGTCCTTTAATGCTACTGGGGTAGAAGTACTGTACTCGGATGTTTACCATGGTACTGATATTAATGTACCAAGGTATTTTTGTGGTACATCATGCCCCAATCCAGTTTAAATGCAGGGTCCAAAATTAACACTTCATTAGCACCATATGCGAGTAAACATTTATTACTAGCCCCTCGGATATCAACGTTATTATGGACATAATAATATAATTATATGAATATTAGTATATAAACCATGCATTAAGATTTTATTGTTCATTATCATGTTATTTTAATTTTAAACTTCATTGACATAGATGTTCGATTCTTTCTCATTTGTAAGTCATTGTGGTTAAGAGCGGCTGCTAAATGAATAATGCAAATATAAGATAAAATGCAAAAAAATAAATAAATGTAAAATGTGTCCAGAACATATTCTGAAATTATTCATCATAGGCAGGTGTGCCGAAAAGTTTAGGTTGAAAATAAATTGCGTATTTCCTTCATGTATGAGGCAATCCCAGAATGCATTGCTGATTAAATAACCTGAATGTTTACTTAATATTGTGCATGCGATTTTTATTTATGAATATCGCATTTGTTCAATTAGCATTACCGTCAAAACAGTAGACCTGTAGCACCATGCGTGCTTTCTTGCGGTTGGTGGTCCACTCCAGCAGAGACGGAGGGTACGTACGTGATGCGTCCGGCACCAGTTTAGACTTCTGCATGGCCTGAAGGAGCTTGTGTTGGCACAGTGCCTTAAATCCATTCAGAGCGTAGTCCGACACAAATCTGACACAGATACAATCAATGAACTGCTTGGAAAAAAATGTGATTGTATTGTCTGTCTTGTTTGTGTTCTTACTTTAGTAAATATTTCTCCATATTCTCGGACGGGGCGAAGGAAGTCAAGCAGGAGGCCATCAACAACCAGCCTCTCTCTGCGTTTCTGGGGTTTTCATTCCGCCACACCTGATTGGCTATCTGTGCGAGGATCTCGTCCCTGATTGGTGGGGTGGCAAGGCCTCTCTGAATGATGTAATTTCCAAACAGGTTTTCTTGAGCACCATTCAGGTTTGGATCCCCCATGAAACGCAAGATCTGTTACAACACAGGCATCTTAAATACAGCTTGTGACAGCCGCTGTACTACCAACTCTTCCAGTTCGACCACCTTGGTCAATTTAGTCAGAGACTGTTAAAGTTATAGCTTTATGTGTATATTGTTTTGTTTTTTAATTTGCCTATAATTTGAATAAAGTTTAATATATATAAGTTGATTTGAGAGACTTTTAATGTGACTTTACCAGTATAAACACATCAAGAGCATCATGTTTCAGATCATCTTCTAGACGCGTCAGCGAGTTCTCCAACGGTGCCGTCAGCATCCCGAACTGCAGCTCCTGCACACACATCACCCATAATTCACTGCATGGTCTATATATAAGTATTTTTTATGCAAATAGACTACCTACCCTGAAATGTGTCAAAGTAAACAACACTTTTTAAATTGGAAATTATTTTCACTGAGCAATGCCTTCTGGGATTGCCTTATACATGCAGGAAATACATACAATTTCTGCCTACGGAGAATACGTTCTTCACTTTTTTCTGACTTGCCCACAATAAAATAAAGTTTTGCATTAAGAACATTTTTCTTATATTTACAAATATTCATGAAGTGATGTCAGCATCCCAAACTAGAGCTCCTGCGCACATATTACCCAAAATTCACTGCATCGTCCTTTTATTCTGAGCGATACGAGCGTTTGTTTTATGCAAATAGGGACAACGCCTACCCTGAAATGTGTCCGTATATATTTGGTCATCAGATGGTTGTTGATGTCCAGCGGAAGAGTAAGCTGAGGGTCTGCTTGTATTCTAGGAGCCTGAACGAGAGCCAAGCAATCCGAATGACGCTCCCTACCGGCTGCAAGCAAAACAAAAGCATGTGTTGAATTATTTCAGTGCCTAAGATTTGTAACTGAGTTTTAAAACAATGTTAGAATGAGACAAATGGTGCAGCTATTTAAAACACACCTCCAACCGCGAACATGAACAGTACTGACGCTTGTTTAGCAAACACCCCTAATATTTAAGAAGACAACACACCGGTGCATTGTGACTAACCTGCTGTGGCTTGTAACAATCCTCCCAACTCTGCAGGAATAACCAGCTGAGAGACATTTACCACCTCCCTACTTATTCGCTCCTACAGAGAGAGAGGAAACGCATTATAAATCTCGTATCAGGAAGGATGGAAAACATTAAGCTGGGTAATCTGAACGTGTCTGAATTAGAGTTTCATCAGTTTGTGAAGATAATATAAACTTTGTGAAACTTGGAGATACCTTCAATCACCATTAGTGTGATCAACGGATTTACTCAAAGATGTTTTAAGATGTCGCTGAGAAGTCAAGAACGTTTCTGTCTGTGGCTGTAATGAATATAGCAGGTTCTTATCTAATAATGACAGCAGGGGAAATACTTTACCTGTTCAATTCTTCTCCTATCGTCTTCTGCTCTTCTTGCCATGAGGAGATGGTCCTGTGACAAAATCAACAACCAATAACCAGAAAATGTGTTTTCGTACAAAAGCTGGACTATCTCTAAATGTAATCTGCCATATTGGCCATCTTTAATATCTGGGCAATTCCATGCAGACGTCAAACATAGAATGAAAACAAGTTTTTCACCATACTGATATTTCAGAAATATTTGGTGATTTAAATACCCATGTGAAGTCTCTCAAAGTTTACATAGTCTGATATGTGAATTGTCACATCCTTTACAGTTCATATTCCTCAATAACAGGCATATAGAAATTTTAATATAGTTACTAGTGTATGTTCCATAAAGAGCCATCCCATCCCCATTACTTGGGTATTATTGCTTCTGGTTTGTACATTTAATTCATGAAAATCCTACAAAGTATGTTGTCTTGTCTGTAACATTTATAATTCTCTTTTAAAATGGAAAACTTGAACTTGGAGTGAAAGTTTTCTGATTTCTAGACTCAACAAGGGTTAAGTCAAATATGCTTCAATAAAAACAGATTTTCAATATATCGGTAATAAATGCATTCTCTGAGAATTTATATTTCAAGTTTTGACTGAAAATGTCACATCCATAACACTGGAATTGCCCGGTATATTCTTTGCTTAACATTCCAGTAGCAATTTAAAGAAATAAACGTACCCTGATGTATCTTTTGCGATTGGTGATGAGCCGGACCGGTGAGCGGAACTTGATCAGATGGAGACGCATTCGCAGAAACCGCCGTCTAAAATACAGATGAAGCTACTTTTGTTTAAATCATATAAATGGCTAACATTCAGCCTAAATCAGCTAAAATATTAATAAACATATTTCCTATATATCATTATATCATGACTTTAAACCATAATATAACAACTTAAAAAAAAGGTCCTGTGTAAATTTCAGCGGCATCTAGTTGTGAGGTTGTGAATTGCAACCAACGGCTCACTTCACCCCTCCTCCCTTCCTTTCTATGTGCTACGGTGACTGACACAGAACAGATGTTACGTTTTTGCTTCTTTTCGAAGGAGATAACGTATTTATTATCTACACTCTGTAGAGCAGTTTGTCTGTTTAGGGCTACTGTAGAAACAACGTTGCGAATTCCATGTAAGGGGAACCGCGATGTATGTAGATATAAATAGCCCATGCTAAGGTAAAAAAAACATAAACGCTTTATTATGTAAAGTCTTTATACACCTCTGAAGACATACAATTATGTATAATTGACTTACTGGTTTAAAAACAACAAATGGGTTCAAATTTTATGGTGTTCAATGATCATACTGTACCTGAGCAGGTAACCCTTGCAGCGGCCCTGCAGGTATGTCATGTCCTGACGGAACTTGAGGAACTTTTTGCGGGTCAAATACATCCTTACGTAGCGCTGAAGGGTGAGCGCGGCCACGTGCATCATGCGATCACGTTTACTCTCCAATAACTGATACACATCCTCCCTTAGAAAGAGCTTGGAAAGTGAAAACATCAAACTAAAATTAAACAAGATAATAAAATGTTTCACTGTAATTAAAACAATGAGTCTGTAATTGTGTTCCATTTGGCCGTAAGTGGGCTGCGAAGTAAACTTTATAGGGAGTTACGCCATCTCAAGTGAGATTCAAATCCGAAGGGTGCGAACATGTTCAGTTGGTAGGACACTGCGAAGGCCGCAGGGAATCAGGGAACACCGATAACCTACATCACTTTGCCGGAAGTGGAAAGGGAAAATCACCCAACTTCCATTACGTGCTGCGTCATGAGTCAGAAAAACAACGGACGAGTTTACATATGTCTTTTGTACATTGTGAAAGTTGATT
Source organism: Barbatula barbatula (assembly GCF_947034865.1). NCBI lineage: Eukaryota > Metazoa > Chordata > Actinopteri > Cypriniformes > Nemacheilidae > Barbatula > Barbatula barbatula. The sequence goes on from NC_136771.1 coordinate 23,098,679, forward strand.
TAATTATTGTTAATTATATTAAATACTACGGTTTGCTTCACGTACTTGTTGTAGCATTGATATTCTTTTAATAGCATTTGCTATTATTATACAAATGTTATGTTATGTTATGTTATGTTATGTTATGTTGTGTTGTGTTGTGTTGTGTTGTGTTGTGTTGTGTTGTGTTGTGTTGCGTTGCGTTGCGTTGTTATTAAGACTGACGCGACCTTGAATTAAGAACACATCTTTACATAGTTGACCAAATTAAAATGTATTTTTATATTGCATAACAGCAGAGTTTAAAAAAAATGAAACGCAGCTCATGTTTTAGAATGTTACGATTCTTACTTTTGACACGCCCACTTGATAATCCCCTTTGTTGATTGGGCTGAGCTTCATTAGCATAATGACACAGCTATCCCCATCTGGAGGTGGTGGCTTCTTCATTCCCAGCAGGCCTTTGTACCTAGGAAGTGGGAACCACAGATGTTCTCAGAAATGCTTCGGTGCATTCTAGCCTCCAGCGCATGTCTATATTTTACACCAGACTGCGCTACACACTTATCCAAATGCGCAGTAGGTAACAAGCACCAGCTGTTGAGCAGGATACCTGTTTAAGAATTTATGGAAAGGCACTCTGATTGGATAGCCCTCCTTCCTGATGCGGATCGTGTCCAGGATTCCTGAATATCTGAGCTGAGTAGCAACCAATTCGGGATCGAATATACCAGGTTCCTGAACATACACCAATGCATATTAACGTTTATACAGCAATTCAACTGGAATATACACAGCTCAAAAATAACGTCTGATAGTACCTTGTTATTATTTGGCTTTATGCATCGCACGAAAAATGGATTGCACCTGGAAGAATGATATGAAGAGAAAACTGAACTGAATTGACCTCCACTGGAGAAGTAGCTAACATAATGTCCTAATGAAAAAGTTAAAATGTGTGTGTCTGTCGGTGTGTTTGAGACCTTTCCATCTTGTCTAAGAGCTCCTGTAGCGATTGTTGGAACTTGGCAGCCACAGTTGACGGCTGATATCTCCGAGTTATCGTGCTACTTCGGTTCATCGCACCTTTCTGTTGGTACAGCATCTCAGCGTGCTTTATGAAGAGATTGGACACCATCTAGAAAAAATTAATATTTTCAGATTCATAATTCAATTTACAGAAAACATATGATGCAAATATTTTGAATGTGACAGCACTCACAGGCATTTTGTGAAATAACTACTAGAATGTTTTTAAAAGTTTCTGTCCAATTTTTACACACAAGACAACACAAATGGGTCAAATGATGTGTAAGATTATAGATTTATATAATAAATAGTAAAATATTTGGATAATTTGGCCTTGGAACATTTTAGAAATCTCTGATTTTTCATTGCTGTGTTTTAGCAAATCTGAGCACAGTTTAAAAACTTGTTGAGATCTAATTAAAATTATATTTTCTTTTACATTTCATTTAGTTTATTCTCATTGCTGTCAAAATAATAAAAAGCATGCATTAACATAGAATATTTATTAAAGGTGCAGTGTGTATTTTTTGGAGGATCTATTGACAGAAATGCAATACATAACTATGTCTTCAGAAGTCTTACACAATGAACCATTATGTTTTTATTACCTTAGAATGAGCTATTTCTATCTACATACACCGCGGGTCCCCTTACATGGAATTCACCATCTTGTTTCTACAGTAGCCCTAAACGGACAAACTGCTCTACACAGCGAGTTTCGTAAATACGTTACCTTCGACAAGCATGCAAAAATGTGACGACAACTTAGTTCTGTGTCAGCCACCGTATTGCCACGAAGGGAAGGGGGGGAGTAAGAAATTGGTTGCAATTCACAACCTCACAGCTAGATGCCGCAAAATTTCATAAATTTACATAACTTAACGTAAACACACCGTTGACCATACACACATGCACACAAACACAGAAACAGACTCACTCGGTTCTGGCTCTGCATAAACAGATCAAGTACTTCCTGTCGGACCTGATCGTGATTCTTATCCAGGAATTTCTGTACCTACAATCAGAACATCTCACTGTCACATTACCGTTGATCAAATGGTACATGTGGATCAGACATAAACTTCATTTGACATTAAACAGGAATAAAACATTGCTTTAATTCCTATTACCTGGTAAGTAACGCGACCAGCATAGTGATTCACAGTGAATTCCGGAAGTGGCATTTTTGGCCTGGAATACAGGGGACTTTCTCCATGGTGATAGTGGCACTTCTGAAGGAAGGTGTGGTCAGTTGCCTGGCAATAAAATACAAAATATATTAAAAACATTACAGTATTTACATAGCTGTACGTGGTTTATACTAAAGAGGATATTTGTTAACATGCAACAATGAAACAAAAGTGTATAACCTGTGGAAAGCCGCTCTGGTCATCAAGGATGCGAAGTATCCCATGGGGCTTTGCAGCAATAAGGTCTATGCAAGCCTGGTTGTCGGTAAACGTCAATTCCTTCCAGCTGATTTGCTCTCTAGTGTACTCCTCCTTTTCAAAATCAGAGTTTGTAGGAGTTTGTTGTTATTACAGCTCGGGATGTACCGATACCAGTTTCAGTATCGGGTCCGATACTAAGCAGATGTACTCTTACTCGTAAAAATGCACCGATACCAAAGGCCGACACATCACGTGACATAACTGCCTGAAATTTATTCTGAAATGTGTGTTGAACGTTTGTAAAAAAGCACATAAAATTATTTCTTCTTTCAGAATGTGTTTAAGTTGTTTGTAGTTATGAAGCTATTCTATTTCTATTAGTCTCACTGTGTTGTGAAAACGTCAAGGCATCGGTAATGGCGAGAACCAGAAAAAATATCGGCCTTTAAAAAATGTTATCGTAAAAGGTCACAATTTCCTAAAAATTCAGATCATCACAGAATCAACATTTTGGAAGTGTTATCATTCCCACCTGTTCCAGATTGAAAATGATTTTGGTAAAAAAGAATTGGAGCGTTTCATTGGCGTAGTTGATACAGAGCTGCTCAAAGCTGTTAAACGTCAAATTCTGGAAAACACGAAACCAAAAACATGGCAGTTTATGAAACTTGTATGGACCGACACTAGTGGTACAGAAATGACTTATTTACTTCCCCATTAAGATGACAAATGTATTGTATAGCTTATATACCTCAAACCCGTATATATCCAGTAAAGATATGGACAGTGCTTCATTTCTCGGGTAAACCCGTCCGTTGATACGTTCCGTCAGCCAATGAAAAAGCAAGGAATAAAGGATCTTGGCAACTGCATCTCTAAGTTTAGAGAAGAGAAAAACACACTTAAATGCAATGAAAGATTTGCTGAAGGACAAGTGTTATTGTGAGTAATGTGTACCTGGCATCCACAGCACTTTCTACTGTGAGCGGTGTATATATCTTCTCTCTCATTGCCTCCTGTGACGAAAAGAAACAAAAATGCTAATCCGATACTGCAGGTTTAAGCAAATTCCACTTATTCAAACATACAGGTATGAGTCACATCTAAATCTAAAGACAATCTCACGACGAGAACCAGAAGCGACTGATGTGGCTTTCAATTTTGCCAGACGGAACGCCATGAACTTTTACATCTTTAAATTTTTTTAATTTGGATAAAATGACCGTCTTAACCCAGAGGTAGGGCTGGATAAAACATCAACGTCACACACACACACGCACACGCGCACACGCGCACACGCGCACACGCGCACACGCGCACACGCGCACACACGCACACACGCACACACGCACACACGCACACACACACAGCATCACTCGCTCGCTCACAGTCAGCATGTGCACCTGATACACTGTTATGTGACAGCTGATCCACGTAAGCACCGGTGTAAACACAAACCTGTGCTCGCCGGATAACACTGCTTTACTTATTAAATAAGCAAGATGCTGGACATGACACAAACCACAAACACACATAAACTCGATAAACAACCCCTTTCTTTCTTTCTTTCTTTCTTTCTTTCTTTCTTTCTTTCTTTCTTTCTTTCTTTCTTTCTTTCTTTCTTTCTTTCTTTCTTTCTTTCTTTCTTTCTTTCTTTCTTTCTTTCTTTCTTTCTTCTCTTTCTCATCCCTTTCAGGAAAACTTAACATGATGTAAAATGTTAAAATAGTTTTAACCTGAAAAAAGAAACTAGATTTTACAAGATGAAGCAGTTTTTATTAATTGTGACGTTACCGGCCTGACAATTACAGGGAAAATGTCATTTCCATTACATGCCTATCACATTTTCTTTTGAGCACATAAATATCTTGAAATATCGAAATGGTTTATTTTCTATGCACTGAGGGAGAAAAAATATATTCTTAGTTCATTTAACACTTTTCAATGAGATTTTGATTCGGGATAACTTCCTTTTCAAACAAACTTTTTAGAAAAGCAAAATAAAATATTTTGTAAATTTCGTAAAGACATACTGTACATAAAATGTATGTCGTCATACGTTTTGATTGATCAGATTTAGTTTGAAACTGAAGAGGTTTAGAAAGCTGTCGTCTCTGTCCTCACTAACCTTCGATGTTCTGTGTGTGACGTAATGTCAAAGTATCCCGGCGGTGACTAAGCAATTAGGTGTTAAGATTACTCAAGACCTGAGCAAACGCTGATAGAATTACGGTGGTTTCCATAGAGCTGAACTAACTCAAATTAGGTTACAGGAACTTATAACATATCCTTACAAAGTCTACTTATCTGACCCTGAGGTGTAATGCCACATTATACTGGAGCCAAGTGCACGTGTCCAGCTGCCCATCATTTCTTCCCCAATAAATGCTTTTGTTTAATGGTACATGTGTTTATCTACCGTCACTTTGAAGGTGATGGCTTTCTGTAGACCCTCTGGAGAAATCTGCAGCAGATCGGCCACTACACGAATCTCCTGAGTGCTGACGACACCAGCCGTCTCCTGAACTTCTGACTGAGAGAGAGAGAGAGAGAGAGAATACAAAACATTGCATTCAAAACTCGAGAACCATCTTATTATATTTCTAAACCCCTGTTGATGGAGCCCAGACAGTAGGTGTGTGTGTGTATGCGTGCTTGTCATACCTCAACCCTATGGAAAAATACATTGCCCAGGTGCAGAATGGATGACAGCACTCTAAAAATGCTACTCTGGTCCTCAGCACTAAAGTTGAGAATTTCCATAGCACTCTGTAACCTCCTAAAGTCATCTCCATCGTCTTTCCCAATGATCACACAGTTACCACCCTACAAATGACAGGACATTATGAATGACATTATGACGTAATGCCCCAGATATAGACGTTTGTTCATTCATAGTGTGTTTTCGTGTCTTGTGCTGTATGTTCTTACCTGATTCAGGTAAAAATAAGTCTCAGCTTCCTGTAAGTAGAAAGCTCGCTTCGTGTGCGTAGGAAGTCCAGCCAGCATCTCATAAAAAATGTGGTAGTTTCTCTCATCTTTGGCCTACACACAAACACAAAGTCCACGTAGGTCCCAAATGTCATTTGTCAGAACATGGCTTCATTACGCTTTCATAAGTTAAGAGGACAAGAAAACACAGACCTGAAAAACGATCCTGGACTTCTCCAGTAGATACTGTGAGGTTATGGCACCACTGATGACCCCTCTGACACAAAACAAACAACACACACAGATCAGTCATGTGCATGGACTTTCCTTCAGCCCTATCCGTCTTCTCGGTTCTCTTTCCGTCTCTTGCTTTCCCTGACCTTGAGGTCAAACAACAACCTTTTCTGCTCTACTTTCACACAGGGTCAGGAGGTACAGATCTAGTTCCCTGTGCTGCCTCTCGAACTTGGGAGACATTTCAGAGGCGTATTTACAATACAACCTGTGATGTATTTGAACAGAAGAGATGTCTGATTTCTGCACGGTAAATGAAAATGAATACTCACTCCTCCATAAAGATCTCCACAAATTTTCCAAAGCGGCTAGAGTTGTCGTTTCGGACCGTCTTTGCGTTCCCAAAGGATTCTAACAGAGGAGTTGCCTCCAGAATCTGAACATTGAGAAATTCATTCTACTTCTGCATGTTTTCACTAATCATTGTTATCATCAGTAAAAGTAAAGTATTTATGCTTACCTCAATCTGTATGGATGAAACCATAGAAGAGAAAAATAGAGAGAGATTATACATTCATTTACAAACACATTTCCGATAGTATACAAAAAAACATAGTCCTGTCCGTCAACATTGGCCTAAAATTAAAGAAAAATTAAAGGGTGATCCTGTAAAATGACAGAAATGCAGTTTTGAGACCAACAAGTATGTTAATTTGGGTAAATGCGCCTTTTGGCCCAGTCTATTACTACTATTCAGAGGGAAAATGAGGAGAAAGAAAATCTAGATTTAATCATTTTGCTCCTATAATGTGTGTTGCGCGGCGTGATGTGATGAAGACAGAACACCACATACCAACAGAGTCTTGACTGTGAACACATGCAGGAAATCTCGCAAATTCTCTCGAGACTTCAGAATGAGTTATTTATTATTGCGCTGTGAGCTTTGTTTATTATAAATGTGTTCAGTATAAACATGTATATGTTGTGTTTGTGATGACAGAAAATGTACAGAATAAAGATGTGGCATGATATATGGCAAGATGAACAATTTGAAATATGTAATGTAGGTCTATGCCAATTTCAAAATATAAAGAAAATATGAACCCAATATTGTGTATTTGATGAAATCATCAGCTATCAAATTATGATACACTTCTATTGATAGAAAAAATTATGTATTTTTTGCACATACCTGCTGTGTAATGTTCCTCGTATGGTGAATAGCTGTGAGGTACCTTAACACCAGTTTGGTTGCCTCTGTCTTACCAGAACCGCTTTCCCCACTACAACACAAACATTTCACTAACACAACAATATACAGTCCCACACTTACAAACATCACACATTCTATCATCTTTACAGACTCATTTTTATGACCTGATAATGATGCACTGGTTTTGTTTGAGGTCCATCATTGTCGTGTAGGCAATGTTTGCAATGGCAAACAAATGACTGAAAACCAACACAGATAGTCAAACACATTTTTTAATATTCATATATAAAGAAGCATGTTAAAAGGACAACAAATCAATAATCAACAACCCAATTTACACCAATTGTAAGTGTTTTAATATGTTGTCAGACTCACGGGGGGTTGTCTCCTAAGCCATGACCTTCGTACTGCAGAACCACGTCTGTGCCGTAGATATTAAACAGCTGGTATGGATTGACCGATACTAGAATACTGCCAATGTAAGTCTGTATAGATGAGGAAATTACATTATACACACAAGCTAGTTACGTTCCCTGCTGGTTGTTGCCACAACATTGAATATATGTTTCTTCAATGTTGGACTCATGAATGAAATGTTTACCAGATGTTTGTACACAATATTTACATGACACTGCTTTACAGTTTATATAAACAAATTGTATATGCAAATGTCTTAGAAATGTATGTCAATGTTTACTAGCGTATGAAACCATGACTCACATAGATAAAACCTTGGTCAAAGCGAATCTTCAGATTTATCAACACTGCTGCCTCAGTCAGCTCTCTGACAAAATAAATTATAATTTAGAGCCTAATAATCAACTTTTACGTAAAGTACACATTACAGTGGATGTACTGACTTACTCCATTTGTGTCATGTCCTCAGCTCCATCACCTGACATTTTTTCCCTGTATCTCACAGTTGGCAAGCTCCTTATCGAATACATCTGTTTGAAAAATGACACTTGGGCTCATGAAGAACCTTCATGCAAATACAGAACAATTGTGCAAAGAAAAAGACAATTCACTGTCGATTTATTAAATTACATGGAAGTATTTGTTCTCCAGTACATTGGGTCAAATTGTCTTTCTCTTATCTACTGCTACTGCTATCACTGGCCTGTATGGCAACCTGAGCTTAGTTATAATCTACCTTGTCAATCTCATCCAACACCCAATGAAGTTGCAGACTGAAGATAGGTGAGGTTGGCTGGGCATTTTGTTAAGAATCAAAGCCTACATACTACGTTGCATCTGACAAGTGCATCGATGACAACTCAACAGTGTTAGTCAATGTTAGGCTTGGCAAATTCAATCTAATGCTCAATTCTAAATCTAGCTGACAGAATGAAAAAGAATATTGTTGAGGTGGTTTACCTTGTCATACCACCGGCCTATCGGCTCCCCTTCCCGATCTGGTACCCACTGCAGCTCGGTCTCCCCTGGTCTATGACCAGTGGGTGGAGGGGTTAGAAATTCCATCATTTTCTCATCACGGTAAATTGACCATTTGATGAGGTTCTGCACCGTATCATGAGGCAAGACCTTTTCTGAAGCCCATACATCCTCTGCTGTTTGCCCATCTCTGGCATTATGAGCCCAGTGCTCTTCGGGACCACCCGGTCCTTTCCGCTGCGGTGACACCACAGTATAACGGCCATCTGGCCCAATAATCACCTGTCCAGATGATGTCATATGTGTGGAGAACGATGTAGGTAGTTGGTAAGAGGCTTTCTTTAAGTTAGGATTCTTCAGAGCATCCATTAAATATGGTGAAGTGGGGACATCGAATCCCTGAGTGAGGACTGACCCATCAGGTAATCTGTATTTGGCGGTGCGAAGATTTTGATTTAGAAGTGCGTGTGAGAGGTTGGGAGAAGTGACATATCTTCGAGGATCCGCTGACAAAACAGATCCATCTGGTAGCTGATAATTAGCCCTGCGAAGATTGTCATTCTGCAAAGCATTTGAAATGTTCGGACTGCTTGGTTTGTACAGAGCTTGTGAAATGACTGATCCATCAGGAAGTCTATACGAGACATTCTTCAAATTGTCATTATTTAGAGCAGAGAGAAGAGTTGGGTTTGAAGGTTTATAACTTGCATCAGCGCTTATTATGGAACCATCAGGTAATCTGTAGGTAGCCTTTCGTATATTCTGGTTCTGCAGAGCCCTTGACAAATTAGGAGATTTTACATCTTGGTAACCTGGTCCATGTATAACTGATCCATCAGGTAAACGGTAACTGGCACTTCTCATTTGCTGGTTCTGGAGTGCCTCTGCTAAATTTGGAGAGGTCGATTTGGACTGCCCATAGTCTGCTGTCATCAATGTGCCATCTGGCAATCTGTAAGTTGCATTTCGAAGGTTAGGGTTTTGGAGTGCGTTGGCCAGATTTGGTGATGTTGGTTCTATTGGCTGATCTGTCATTATTATTGTTCCATCTGGAAGTCTGTAGGATGCCTTTCTAATGTTCTCATTCTGAAGTGCACGTGACAGGTTTGGTGAGGTTTGGCGTTGTTGATTTGGTGCAGTGACAATGCTTCCATCTGGAAGCCTATAAGTTGCATTCCTAAGATTTGGATTCTGTAAGGCATTAGACAAATTTGGAGATGAAGGCTGCTGGAGATGAGAGTCTGGGTATATTATTGTTCCATCTGGAAGTCTATAAGAGGCACGTCTTATGTTTTGGTTCTGCAAAGCATTTGAGAGGTTTGGAGAGAAAGACTGTTGCTGTCGTGGGTCCATGCCCATCCTGGACCCAGAAGGAAGTCTATATGAAGCATTCCGAAGCTGTGAATTTCCAATAGCATCAGCAAGCATTGGGGAAGAGTTTGCATTTACCTGATTACCATAAACCACTGTCCCATCAGGCAACTGGTATGTGGCACCTTGAATTTGGGGGTTGTGTAATGCATACGACAGAACTGGAGACTTCCTAGGGTCTTGTCCATAGCTTGGGACAGGTGCATAAGGGGAGACCATTGCAGGGGCTTGATATGAGGCGTTACGAATATTTTGGTTCTGCAAAGCTGTTGAAAGAACTGGAGAGCCTGTTGGAGCATAGCCAGGGTGAACACTGGATCTCCTACGGCGTAAATGTGTTCGGTAAGAAGCATTGCGGACATTTTGATTCTGAAGAGCACTGGAGAGAATCGGACCAGAAACTGGCTCTTCAATATAATCGGAGCCAGCCAGCACCTGAGTGTAAGGTGAATGTGGTCTCTGAAGGGGTGATCTGTACGTTGCACCACGCAATTGTGGATTGTGAATAGCACTGGACAGCAAAGGGGAAGCTGTCTGACCCGGAAATTGTTCAAATGCATCCATTTCATGAACATAGGGGGCAGAGAGGGACGGCTGTTCAGGGATTTCACCAAATTGTGCCACTTCTGGAGCATAAGGTGAGCCTGGCCTTTGCAATGGGGATGAGTACGAAGCATCACGAAGCTGAGGATTTTGTAAGGCATTTGACAAAAGTGGGGATGCCATTTCAGGATTATATGGTAATTGTTCTGGTTGCAGCTGGGAGACATTTATTGCATTGGGGCTTTGCGGGGGATGAGGGTACATTTGTAATGTTGCTTGAAAAGGAATCTGTGAAACATCAATGGGCTCAGGACCATAAGGTGACATGGGCTGTTGAAAGGGTGAAGTATATGATGCATTACGAACACTTTGGATTTGGAGAGCATTGGAAAGCATTGGTGACTGAGGGACACCCCTAACCTGATCAAATTCTACAGGAATTTGCTCTGTGCCTATAGGGAAAGGTCTTGAATATGAAGCATCATATATCTGAGGGTTTTGCAATGGACTGGGAAGAATAGAGGTGGGTCGGGTCCTAGGGGAAAGGGGGCGCACTGGTAATGGAGAGCCATGTCTGATAGATGGATGAGGAGATGCTGGTCTGGAAAAATGTCTAACGGAAGGCTGAGGTGATGGAGGGGGCATGTATTTTTGAGAAGGTTGAGGTGAAGGGGGCATCATGCCAGGTGCATGCCTCAGTGACTGTCTGGCCATGAGTGGGCGGCCTCTGCCAATGGGTCTCTGTGGGTTTCTCATTGCACCAGGGGTTCCTGGAGGATTAAACTGTCTTTGATCCCTTATGCCCATTCCAATATGTTGACCTGAAAGTTGTGGGGATGCTGGGAAGTCCTGTGCCATCATAGACCTGTTACTACGTATGGACGTTTTAAATGGACGCACATTTTGTGTTGGAGTTCCTGAATGACCCCCTCTGCCACGATAAGGCTTCACAGCTCCCATGGGGATGTTTGGACGCCCCCTTCCTCGCAGTCGACCTCCAGGGGAACCAAAAGGTGGGGGATCCTTAACGAGACGTGTGGACCTGCGAGAGAGAGAGGGAGAGGGGGATCGACGTTCCACTGGTGGCTGTTGGGACCCTGGGTCCATAGTAAAACTTCTCCGGGAGGGAGTAGGTGATGCTCTCTGAGGCATTAAAGGGGACGGTTGTCTATGCAGATCCCTCTTCTGAAAATTTGTCATGGGTTGCATACCCATCTGAGGGGACGATGGAGGACTTATGCGCCTAGGAGGCGATGGAGAAGCTTGAATCCTCTTAACACCAATTGGACGACGACCTTGCGATGGGGAAGAGGGTGGACTAGGTCTTCTAATCGAGGCACGAGGGGACTGTGGTGGGCTTCTTCTTCTAAAAGATGCCCGTGGTGAAGCTGGTGGACTGGTTTGGAGAGATGGAGCTCGTGAAGGCATACGGCCAGGCAAAGGCTGGGGAGATGGTTGAGCTTCTCTAAAGGATGCTTGAGGTTGAAATCGTCTGGGGACTGTTGCAGAAGAAGACACAGGCTCTCTGAATGACGCCCGAGGCTGCAAACGTCTAGAAGGTACTGGAGAAACAGATGGACTCATTCTGCGGCCAAGAGGAGATGGATGGTGCTGAACATGATTTGTTGAAGGGGACATCCCTCTGGTTAGTCTGGGGGATAACTGGGATTCCATCCCACCAATGCCACGCACAGACGGCTGTGGGGATGGGGTTCTTCTCAAAGGAAGTGCACCAGCAGGATGCATTGAGAGCTGAGGAGAGGAATGAGGGCTTGGCCTACGTACAGGCACGGGGGAACGTCTAACTTCCATTACTGGTTCTCCAAAATGTCCCATGGGTGTCATGTAAGCCATGGGTGACATGGGAGCAATGGGTAGCATGGGAGTCATAGGCCTATGCATAGGGGAACCCATCCCTGCTACAGACCTTCTGCTTGGTGTTGGGGATGATGGAAATCCACCAGGTTGAGCCATATGAGCCATATTTTGGCCTACAAATCCCTGGGGATTATTTGCTTGCTTAATTAGCATTGCTGTTGGTGTGGGCACCTGAGGCATTGCGGGATGAAACATTTCTTGGGGTGGAACTGCCTGTGCAAAAGGATCAGCCATGTAGGTTCCAGGAAGGTACACATGGTTTTCGTACTGTATGTCAGACATTTCATCAAAATCATATTGTGGAGGCAATGGAGGAAGCTCAACATCAATCCTTTCTTTACCAAAAAGCTTAACCTGGGGTCTTGGGACTCTGAACTCCATATCTCCATGAAATGGCATATTCTCCGCAGAGAAATCGGCATACTTCTCGCCATACATTCCTTCTTCACCTTCCATTATGTCTTGCATTGGATAACCATATTGTTGATACAAATTGTAAGAAGACTGCAAATATGGATCAACATCTGTTTCACTGTAATTTACCTGATAGTCCTGAAAATACGGATCCTCGTAATCCCCATATAAATCCATATATTGATCACCTGTTATCTCCATTTCTTGCTGTCCATACGGGTCAACATAGACGCCCTGAAGGTCTTCATAATATCCAAACTGAGCCTGGGAATGCATATCCATTTCATTTCCATATAAATCATAGCTGTTTCCCATTGGATACTGACTCTCATCATAGTACTCCATGCCATTATCAAAATAAGAATCAAAAGGATGCTGTTGACTGTAGTAGCCCATGTCCTCTGGGTAACTGCCCATCTGCTCCTGAGCAGCATATGGGTCATTGTAGTCCATACCATCATCATAATATTCACCTTCATCCTGCATGATCATGTGCGGGTCATAGTATCCATCCTCCATGTCGTAATAGCCTTGATCATGAGATGCTATGTCATAATAATTACTTGGTTCTTCATATTGAGTGTATTGCTGCGGAAAGGGAGACTGTCCATGCATGGAGGCATATTGTTCACCATATCTGTTTGAGGGTCTTTGGATTGACTGCCTGTGGAATGCACCCATGTTCACTCTGCTCTGGTTATCATAATCAAAACCTCCAGTGTCATGTTCATACCCATGATTGTGATACCCTTGAGACGCTCGGATGCTAGCTTGGCGACTGCCGGCAGGATATGGATATTTTTTGTTGTTTGATCGACCCCAGCCATCATCTCTTCTATGTGCACTTTGACGGCCTTTAAGGGAGAGGAACCTCTTGGTAAGCCAGTTGGTAGCCCCTGCAATCTTTCCCAACATTTGCCCCCTGGGTTTAAAACCAGATCCTTCTGCATTCTTCTTCCCAAAAAGCCCTTTGAAAAATCCTGTTTTCTTATCTGCTGGTTTTGAATTGCCACCTAATTTAATAAGCATATATGTTGGCTTTGGTCCTTCTTCTCCATCTGCATTCTTTTTTTCTTTTTCTTTTTTTTTCTTCTTGCTGTTTTTGAAACGCATCATGAACCTTGGGGCATTTCTCAGAAGAGATTTCCTCCTCTTCTTTCTAACTAAACGACTCTTTCTTTTGCCAAGACCAAGGAAAAGTCTGGATGTGCTCTTAAGTCGCTTCTTTGAGTTCTTCTTCCTCTTAAATCCAGAGAACCGCATGAAAAGCTTTGAAGTGTTTTTCAGACCTCTTTTCTTTTTCTCATCAGGTGGTGGTTCAGGGGGAGGAGCTTCCTTCTTTTTGGCCTTTTTCTTCTTTGGATCGTCCTCAGTTTTAGACTTGGATTTATCCTTAGATTTTTTCTTGGCTTTCCTGTCCTCCTCTTCGCTGTCCTCATCCTCATCTTCTTCATCCTCGTCTTCCTCTTCGCTATCCTCATCAGAATCAGCCTGTCTAGATTTGGACTTTCCTTTCGCGGGTTTACCCTTAGGATCTTTTCCACCACCGCGCTTTCTTTTGCCTCCATCTGACTCTTCGTCCTCCTCCTCGCTTAAGTCTTCATCAAACAACTCAGCCTCTGAATCCTCCTCGGATTCAATAACCTCTTTCTTTCCCTTTCCTTTATCCTTTCCCTTCTTATCATCTTTTCCTTTACTCTTGGGCGGTTCTTCTTTTCCTTTCTTCTTATCATCCTTTCCTCCTTTCTTATCAGCTTTTTTGTCATCTTTTCCACCCTTTTTGTCATCTTTCCCTTTCTTTTCTTCCTCCTTTGGTTTGTTTTTTTCTGGCTCTGGTTTTCCTCCCTTCTTGGCGGCCGATTTTGAGTCACCTTTTTTGGCTGGCATTTTATCCTTCTAAAACCATGCTAGTCTACTCTGCCAAAACACAAAACAATCATAAATAAACAGGATCTCAAAGACAAAAAAGTCACAAACTGCAAAGTATATGATCTTTAAACATTACGAAGGAACATTGCGTTTTTATTTCATTTTCATGCACAGTTTCGTATTTCCATGTTCTACAACAACTGTTTAAAAAAGGAAAATAAGGAAATAAAGGAAAAAAAACATCGCATCTTACCTTCGGGTGATGTCCCTTGTTCTTTTACAGTACTGGGATAGATAAATTCTACAGCACAGGTAAAAAAAATCTCTGTTCCATGAGATTTCCATTCACCACAACACCAGATGAGGTCTATAAGCAGGATGCCCCTGGTAGACGATCTCAAATTGAGATCCTCTGTTAAGGTGCTTTTGTATGTTTCTATAACCACACACTCACCCACACACTCCTCTTCTATTCTTTTGTTTTTCATCAAGAGACAAATGCAAACTCCCTGTGATTCCTTAACAAGTCATAGACTAAAATGATAGAAAATTTCAGCACGGTCGCCGACCACGATATGCCTTTGTGAGCGACTCAGACAAGAGCTGAATGTCTGTGTGAGTGAGAAGATGTGTGTCAGGGCTTTAGTTCTGTTGCAGTGCTGTATAAGGAACCTTAATTTGTCAGCTCTACTTGCCTTGGTGTAACTTAAGCTTGGGTCTCATTCCAGCATTAATAATGTAAGCGTAGAGGCCCGTTACTACACAAGCTCGCACACACCATGACTCACACATCCAAACCTATGGTGGCGAATACAAGCACACATAAAAGTGTGTTTAAACACATGACTAAAAAAAGTGCTAACGCATACAAATAAGGAGTTTGTGAATAGTTTCCTTTATACTGTACGCAACTCTTATATATATAATAAGATCAATTAGTAAAAAATATATTTCTGTGAAACACGATCTCATTGTCATACTTTTAAATGTGTAATATGACTGAAAAGTGATTTATTTTTCAGTTACAGAAAAATAGATACATCCAAACTAAGTGCAGTGCATTTGTATTTTAAATAAATTGAACATGTACACAATCCATTTGTTAAGTCGTGGCGTAAAAAATACTGTTTCCGGGTTTAAGCCTCCACTCATGGCAAGTAAGGATACTATTCAAACAGACGTTATTGAGTGCTTTTTATTTATATCAACTTTCACTACTGTCTCACGTAATCTTTCAAATAAGTTTTTTAATAAACTGTAAAATCGTACATCTGTCTAGACATCTGGGATTTCGTTAGGTTAGGGTCGTGTTTTTTTGATGGTTTTACCAGCATTTTTGGCCTATGGCATCTGATAGAGCGCACGACTGCCCTGTGGAATGGTATTTGGAAAAAGTTTTTTTCAGATTTATGCTAACATTCTTCAAAATATCGTTCTTTGAGTAAAACATTTTAAGGATTTGGAACAACTTGAGGGCGAGCAAATGAATTTTATGGTGAACTATCCCTTTATCAAGCGGATACGATTTTGTTACACAAAACGAACTATGGTTGCACTATGGCATACTATGGTACTGAAAAATGACCATCCTCATATACCATATTATGTGGTATTTCAAAGAACTGAAGGTTATATCAAATATATTCAGTTAAGTGCTGCAATGTAATGGATTTATAGCTTATTAAATGAGCAGTAGTGTTTCAAACATGATCACTGACAATCGAAGTGTCACTGGAGCACCGGCACAGGAGTAATTACAAATATTGACGCAAGGCAGCCTGTAACCATAGAAGTGACCAGGTCAGAGCCAAGAACTACTTAAAACCAGGCGTCCACACTGACACACTCTAATTTCAGTGATTAAAAATGTAGTGGCTTTTTCCCCGATTGGACTAAGAGCAAAGGTGAATTATGATCATTGTCTTGGTACGCACAGGTGTGTCTCTTATGAAGAGGGTGTACAATGAAAACCAGCAGGCAGATCCATTAAGTGACCTAGGTGGCCCACTGAGAGAGATACGTGCTTGGATTGGCCAACATAACAAAGTATGCCATCAAATGAAAAAGATTTCAACAGAAACTCTGACTACACCAACTTTTCCAACATTAAATTCTCTAAGCTCTGTTCCACATCACTTCAGTACTAGGGCTTTAATCTTCCTGTGTGCCAACAGTTGTTTCGTTTGTGTTTATTTTATTAGATTTTATTTGAGGTAAACATACTGGGGTGTGTCTATTTGTATCGGAGAATCAAGACAATAATTCAACAGCTTTTAGTATGTTACACTGCCACCATATGTATTTAAAGGATATGACAGGACAAGGTTGCTGGAGAAAGAGGCTAAAATGCCCTCACAAAAGTTTTATTGATAAAATTATTTTACCCATTTTGTTTAAAGTTTCATCAAGCAAGGACAACAAGGTTATGGTGACAGCATAGATAATATTGTAGAATTTACATTACAGGCATTTGCAGCACGTTTAAATTGATATTTCACTCAATAATACAACATTCTGTCGTCATTTATTCACCCTGATGTCATTCAAAACCTGTACATCATTGTGTTATATGTAAAACACAAGAAGATAGTTTGAGAAATGTCTCTGTGGTTGTGAACCCACACAAGGGATGTCAATGGGATGAAAGAATGTACATTTTTTGTTGAACTATACCTTTAATGAGGATCAGAATTTTTATGTTATTTTATGCTAATGCTTATAGTATTTTAAGCAGTTTCGCCTGTTGCCACAAATGTGTCTGGGTCTATTTATGATTTTATCGTCACTTCAGTCAAAAATGTCTTTACCATTGTATAAATATCAAATAACATTACTCAATACGTTGCTTTGATATTTATCACGATACTGAATGATCACTCTACACCGTCATCTGAACACATAGTGAACACAGAAAGAAGCAGATCCACAGCCTGTCGCAAATACAACCATTTATAAACAGTGTTGGGCAAGTGACTTTGCAAGTAACATACCATTACAAATTCAATAGTGTAAGTAGATGACTGTACAAATGAATCTCTCCAAAGCGTTTAATTACATATTACTTTCTTTGACCTTCATTAACCTCCACGAGATAAGTGATTCAAGCATAGACATGAAACGGCTTATTTAATTCATTCAAATAAATAATAAACAACAACATAAATGATTCTTATTAACTGACCGAAGCATACAAAAGTGAGAAGGATGCGTTCAAACATTTTACTTGAATCACATCAGAAGTAACTGTAATTGAATTACAGAAAAGTAATCCCTTACTTAAAAGTAATTAAATTACAGTTGCTAATTACTAAGTAGCTAGTTACACCCAACAATGTTAATAAATGAGTGTGGAGCCCCCTTCCGTCCAACATCTACATCTACAAACTCAATCCTCCGTTTTTTTACTGTGACAAGAATATAATCCAGTTTTGCGTTTGTGGGTTTTTCTGTAACTTTGGCAAAAATGTCAAATTTCATCTCTTGTCTTGAGACACATGTTTGTCATTAAAATATCCAATCCGACTGGTCAGAGCACCATCAACCTTATAAACACAAACACATCAACATTAATTTACATGATAAGGTAATTGCAGTTAATTGTATAATTTCCATTACTTCTTGATCCATAAAGTATTAAGTGGCCTCATCTAATAGATCCACAACATTCAGCCCAACGTGTATTTCAATTCAAGAAACCTTAATGCTTAAAAAGACCAAGAGATAACACTAAAGAAACCGCGTGTTTATATTATTCTCTGAGAACACGCCATCATGCGAGACATCCTCGGCCCTGTCATACACACGCGCACGAGCTCTCGTGGGGTCTGTGTCCGCCACTGGCACGCGCTTGCTCGTGGGTGTGCGAGATAGGCTCGTGACCGCGCGCATCTCTTCCTCTTCCGCAGAATATCGCACAGCGGTCAGCGGCGGCGCGCTACACTTCTGACAGGATGGATGGAGCGGGCTCGTTCGGAGCCGGGCGAGCCGGTTCGGCCTTCGACCCCGTCGCATTCGTCAAACAGCCCCAGACCGTCCTACGAGTGCTAGCGTGGGTAAGATCTGCATCCTTGCGAGATTCATGATCGACAGAATTACGCGTTGCCAAGTAACGGACTCCTTTATAACGGACGAGCGAGAACTGTGATGGATTTTTTAGATGAGGCTTTACGGTATTTCCTTTGATGGTTTATGAATGATCGCGGTATGTGATGATATTGTTTGCGTTATAATGGGTTGCGGTCTTCTGGTACGTCAGATGTTGCTGTGGTGATGACGCACGCAATGCGTGTGCACGCAGCTTTTAAATGGCTTTGGTACCATATTGCAGTAGGCTACTACTGGGTTTATTTACGTCCGTATGTAAATAGTTTATATTCATTATATTCATATATGGGACGTTTTACCATTGTAAAATTTCCTTTGTTTTTAACATTCTTTCATTTTTTCGTTTCTTTCCTTTTCTTTGACATGACCATGGTGGCAAAACAACAGTTTAACACGGTAAAAAAGTCACAAAAAGTGTGTTAAAGCAGCAACTTCACATATTTTTGTTTAAGAGCAAGGGCATGATGATTGACCGTATCAAAATGAGACGTTTATATAAACTAAAATCAACGAATAGATGCGATATATGACCAAGATGTTCATATGCTCTTAACATCTGGATTCATTACTGTTCTCACAAGTAAACACACTTTAATGTGTACAATGCTTATAATATATGCTTTGCATGAATGCAAACACCCTTATCTGTACAGTAAATGGCTTTGGATGAAAGTGTGCAGTAAATACTACATGGGCAGTGGATCTGTGTTAATAATGATGCTGGCCCCATGGTCATGGTTTGAGAAGGTGAAGATTCTCAAGGTTTTGTACTGGAATAAATTGAGGAGATCACAGTTTGGCTCGGAGCAAAGGCACATAAGGACAATGCTTCTGATTGTATAGTTTCTTCAGATAAAACAAGTCTAAAGTCAATCTTATAGAGAAATGTTATTCAAATAAGTTATTCTCCAACTTTGCAGGAAATGAAACAAAAATGTCTCCAGAAACGGGAAGTTAACACATGTGTGAACACCATGTCAAGTGGGCGCATGGCACAGGTGTAACACTTCCACAAATAACTGTGTGATCTGTACGGCGTATACAGTACCGCAAGTGTTCAAGAGACAAAACAATCTGCACAGTTTGCTGTATGCTACAGTATGTAAACATAACCTAAGGGTTATTATTATGTCATTTATAGAAGAATTATGAATTAAACAGTAAAGTGATATCTGTTGTTTTTAATAACTATTCGAAAATAATGTTAAATATATACAAATTATGATACACACTTTGTGACAAGGATCAAAATACATTTTCATGATTCATTCGTACTTTAACCGATTTTAGTTTTGACATTTTGTGTATAGTTTGTGTGTGTTGTATTTTATAGATTGAAAAGCTCTGTGTTTAGTTGTAATCTTTTTTATAAAATATCTTAAGAAAGAAAGTCATAAAGGTTTGAAATGAATGATGACAGAATTAAAATTATTGGGAACTATCACTTTAACAATCGATGGTTCCTCCTTTATTAGGATGCTTCATCCAGCCGACCAATAATGGCAGCAGCTCTAACTGTTTCTATGACGACTGTGTGATGTCATGTATGCGTCAGTATACAGGGTTGCTTTGCCAGAAATAGCACATGATACCATCAGCAAGCATCGCTACTGATTTCCCCTTACTGTTAGTCAAACACAGACAGACAGACTGCGGTGGCCTTTGGGTGGGTGTGGTGTGTGTACTGTTGCATTAGTGTGAATTAACCACATTTTCTCTCTCAGGTGTAAATGAAATTGCTTTCAAGCATATGCTGTTAGGAAATGCATGGCATTGCATCAATAATTATGAGGCATTTACAGTACAGGGGCATACAAGACAAGAAAAGTTTCTAAGAGACACAAAGCATTGCATTTATCTGACATTAAGGATGGCAAAACATTGCCACTTTAAAATACTTTCATAGTATTGACGTGGCAGTTTTCTGGGCTTTTGGTTAAAGTAGAACTGTTTGTAACTCACCTCTTTTCTTTCTTTCTTCTCTCCAGATCTTCTCCATGGTGGTCTTTGCATCTATAATAAATGAAGGCTATGCGAATATGGGCAGCGAACGACTGTACTGTGTCTTTAACAGAAATCAAGACGCCTGTAACTATGGCATCATAGTAGGAATCATCGCTTTCTTAGCCAGCGTCTTCTTCCTGGCCTTGGACGTCTATTTCCCCCAGATCAGCAGTGTTAAAGACAGAAAGAGAGCTGTGCTGTTGGAGATTGTCTTTTCAGGTGATTCCTAATTCATTTTGACACAGATGGCAGGTGATTTGTATTACTTGTTGATAGATTACACACTTAAGTTAATTCATTTCTAGGGTCATTTGAGTTAAGGTCAAGTAGTTCATGGCAGGGTTTTATGGGAGTCATGCATTCATCTCTGAAAGTTTGGCACCCACAGCCTACTTTCTATTTGGGCACTTCTCAGTTACAGCAATGCATTAGTTATTTCACAAATAATTGAATAAATAGTCAAATGAATATTATTATTAATTATTCAATTCAGTTTTATTTTACTGTTAACAAATTGTTATATGACTCATTGTGGAAGAGAGGTATTACATTTTTGTAGTTTCTTTGAAGATATCTTCACAAGAGTGTGAGAAATGTACCAGGAGTGTGAATGTGCCACAGTAAACGTAAAATGTGTTACTTTAAAACTTTAAAAGACTTGGTGGACGTATAAGTGTTTGTCAGCTTTTTTTCCAACGCAGCTGTCCTTCTGAAACCTTGCATCTCCTTATTACGTGATTTTTTTGCCACGAATCATAAGTTACCCTTTATGTTCGTCACTGGGTATTGCAAATATCTGACCAATAAAAATGATTGAAAAGTCAATTGAATCAATTACATGGTTTCCTAAATTTAGTCAATTTTATTAATATAGAGCTTTTTACAATTTTCATTGTTACAAAGCCGCTGTATATGAAACATGTTGACTATAAGCAAAACATTAAAGTTATACAAGTAAAAAGTGAACACACAATAAACAGGTCATACACACCCACATGCTTTAAACACATGTAATTGTGCAAAACGCAAATTGGTTATTGTTGTCCTCTGTGTTCTCACAGGATTCTGGACGTTCCTGTGGTTCGTAGGTTTCTGCTTCCTGGCCAATCAGTGGAGCCATACGTCCCCTACGGAGTTGCCCCTGGAGCAGGCGTCAGACGCAGCCCGAGCAGCTATTGCCTTCTCTTTCTTCTCCATCATTACCTGGGTATGACGTCACACCGTACACACACATTCACACTCATAATCCCGTTCACATTTGACAACTGATGTTGGTATTTGTGTTTTAGGCTTACCTATGTCTACTAGCAGTGCACAGGTTTAAGAACATCTCCTTTGTGGAGGATAAACAGGCACTTTTGTCCAAACAGCTTAACAGCCTTTCAGTAGTATAGATTTACTATACTACTTCCAAGTGAACACTAAACTACGCTGGTGTGTTTTGACAGTAGAGTGCACTGAGATTAGGATAGTGAATGGGAAAACAGTTTGTGCATGCTGTGGTACATTAGACATTAAAATAAACCAGTTATGATCTAGTTTTTGTTACAGACGTTCCTCTTGTTTGTCTATATTTTGACTTCTAAGACATTAATTTTATTAACTCAAGCATTCCAACTAACTCTTGCTACTTTGACTTGATCTTTCCTAACATGTTAACCTCACTAACACGTAATCCTGGTTGTCCTAACTAGGCGGCCCTCACGGCCTGTGCCGTTCAGAGGTTCCTCCTGGGTACGGACATGAGCCTGTTTACCGGCGAACATGTGACCAGTCAGGCCCCCAAGCAGCCGTATCCCTCCAATGACGTCATCGGCCAGACCACTGTCCCCGTCGACGCCTACCAGAGTCCACCGCTCATCGAAACCGCAGAGACCGGCCCCCCTGGCTACAAGATCCCGCCTGCATTTTAATCTGCAGCCAAGCAGAAGGACAGAGTATAGACTGCCGTTTATGTTAGCTAAATGTATCGCGATGTACCGCATTTTAGCAACGGGGTGGAGAGGAGATGCTGTTCACCTCTGTAGTGTGCACTATTATACAGAATTAAACGAATTCATGTAGTTTCGCCTTTACTCGGAACAAATGTGGGTGTTTGGGGATATATATTGATTATTACGACCCAAAGGTTTTACATTTACAGATTAAATAATTGCAAACATCAACATATGCTGTTTATTCAGTAATACACATGTAGTCCTATTTATTTAATGACAAATTTTAATGGCTAATACAAAAAAGGTATCTTCGGAAATTGTACTGACACCTATTGGCTCGGGTGAAGCGTTACTCAAAAGCAAAATTGTAGAAATTGTAAAAATACTCCATTGCCTGGTGTAGGTTTCACTTATGGTTAATTTGTTTGTTTTGAAAAGAAAATGTATTGTTTTAAACATATTTGTGATAGAAATATAAATTATATCATAAATATGTTTATCCTATTATAGTAATATTATTTTTTTAATTATTATTACAAAAGTGCTTATAGTGTTTAATTAGCTATTATTTTTGTGATTTTCAATTAATATAATAGATTATAACTTTATGCCATGGGCCATGGCTAACCAACAATCTGTAGCATCACACAATGATCACTAGTTATTTTAAGTGCTGTGCACGTCTTTTGTGTCAAAATCTGTTGAAAAATTGCCACTCTTTTAAGTTTCAATTAAACGATGTTATGTCGCTTTGACAGGAGCAATAGGGATAGTGAGAAAATGAGTGCGTCTCAGTTTGCGTGGTTGTTTGTTGATGGAGACAGAAAACATTCCGGATGAGATAACTGAGATTATTGCAACAGATTGTTTACTTTAACAAGCATACTTGTGCATATGTGTGTGTGTGTGTGTGTGTGTGTGGGGGGGTATTGTGCTTGATCTAAATGTGTCTAACTGCATGATATGCTACTGTACAATGACACTGAAATTTCCACTGAAGGCGATTGTTATATTTTGTTAATGGAGGATGTTAAAGTGGTTACAAAGTGTTTGGAATGACATGAATAAATAAAGATGAACCGCATCATTATTGTTTTTAAATAATTGTTTTTAAGGGTCACATCATGAGACATTTTCCTAAATCTATTGAAATAAAATAGCCTTTTATTAGTATTTATATCAGACCAGACAGGTACATTAAAGTGCTGTTTGATTGTTTAACATGCAGAGGGCAGTGATGTCAAACGCTTAAAAGCTCTGCAGTATGCAACAACCCGCTTTATTTAAAGACACGGAGAGGGAGGCAAAATTCTGACATTTGCTTGACCTTGGCTAACATTATACGCAGAAAAATTCTTTCATAGTTTATTCACCCTTGTGTAATTCCAAAACCGTATGACTTCATTTCTTCTGCAGAACACAGACGAAGATATTTTGAAGAAATATTGTCACACAACAGCATTGACATATGTTGACATGAGACATTTCTCAAAATATCTTATTTTGTGTTACACCGAAGAAAAATTCCCAGACAGATTTTGTTATTTGATATTTATTAGTCTTATTGGTATTTTTAGTTGTCATACATAAATTGAATATAGACTTAATTTATGTAAGTTAAAGCACAACAAGAGAGAATTCTTAGTACTAGCAAATGAGTCAATGCTCATTCAATGACACAATACACATTATATCCTTGCTTTAACCTACCAGAGCCTAAGCACATTTACATAATATATAACAAACTCTTCTAAGTCTCTAAGATAAATGAACATTAAACACAATCAAGTCTTTATTTTGTACCGAAAAGCACATGTAATAACACATTTCGTGCCTAAATGCAATCTTACGCAAAGCTTGCTGGGAACTGGAAATCCTCCTCAACCAATCGTGATGATTTACCATGTTTAAATAAAGTGATTATGATATAAAATCATAAAGTGATTTTTTTTAAAAATAAAATTGAACAATTGATTTCTGTGCGTAAACTCTACTTGATAAAATAAATTATTGTAGCTTAAATCAAGAGTTAAAATAACAACATAAAAGTTCTAAAAACGTATTCAGTTTGAGTTAACTTAATACCATTATTAAGTGAACTTGACTTTTTTTTATTAAGTCAAATTAACTTATTTACAATGAGTAAATTTCACAGTTTTTCACGGTTTTACAGTGTACCAGAATTGTAATTTTGGGTGAACTATATCTTAATAAGACCCATTAAATACATAAAACACGATGTTTACTGAAAACATTTTCTGCGGATCAGTGACTTTGTCTTGAGCAACGGTATTTGTTCTATAATTTAGGCATAAAAAATTATTTCTGACATTATTTGTTGATACCCAATTGCTGAGTTTTAAGGAATTTTTCTATCACAGCAATATAGTTGTGTATTATTTTACATTTCTGTCAACAGATCCTCTTCAATCATACACATTGCACCTTTAAACAAACTGATGAGAAATGGGTTTTTAACAGGTTTTACAAATATAGCAGCAATAGCACTTACAGATTTTCTACTTACCTTACCTTATTTGTTTTCATGCATCGTGTGCAGATTCATCGCTAGAGAAATGACACAAATCAAACTGCATTAAGGGTTTTGAGTTGTATTTGCCCCACATTTTGAAAACTGGATCTACAAACCTCCTAATAGTGTCAAAAACAACTCATCTCTGAACGTTAAAGTGAACTCTTTTACAGAAAGACTTATAAATAGATACAGTAACAGTCTCTAGTAGTAGTTTTTCAACACATATTCATCATGTGTTTTTGCAATGCTCAGTTGATGCTTTCTTTCATTAAATCCCGAACCACTTCAAACGTGAGGAACTCGGCGACACACTGTTTAAAAGAGGATTGCAGCAAAGCTTGTGTTTTCATGAAGACTTCATTAGACGACTCATCACACTCACACTATGTCACACTGCATACATAACATACTTTTCAGATATCCTCAGTACAGTGACACTTTTATATAGCAGCCCTTGGTTTTCCCAAAACCCTCCATTACACTTTCCATCCAATACAGCTTTTATAATGATAAACACATACAAATGTTTAGGGTCAATGAGTTAACGAAACAAAATATAATATTCCCAAATGTACTGTATAGGGCTTTTCACACTACAGAAATTGTTATGTTTTAGCACAAATTGTGTTTTGCGATTTTGTATGCCATACCTTTAACAACATGGTACTAATACAACCCAGACTTTATAAGGCTTAAAAAAGTGAAAACTAAAATATGAAATATTATGCAAATCAAAAGATACGCATAGTGTGAAAAGCCTACGTTCGACAGGTTTTCTAAATTGATGTGTGAAAACGGCACAGCCCTCAACAAGCTTCATATAGAAATACTGAAACTCAAAACTATTAAAGAGCTATTATGATGAAAATGACTTTTAAAATAATTTCAAGGGGTTCATTTTACAACCGTAATGTCCACTAAATGTTCATGGGCTAGAGGTTTGCATTCATACCAGCTCATTTCTTTGGAAGCTTTTGTGCTTGCACATAAAACATCGAAAGGTGCTTGAAACAGTTTACATTTGAAAGACAGAAGAAAGAAAGAAAGAAAGAAAGAAAGGTTCAATACAAGTTAACCTCTCTGACATCATCTGCGACTGTAATTCACTTATTATGGAAGTCTATGGGGCAAGAATTAAACAAAAATCAGTGAATGAGTAACTACATAAAAAAGTGATCTTCTGTGTCACCTACATTATGATGTTGGTGCGAAATGTCCGTTTGACGCATTTACCTTTGGATGATTCTTTACCCAAAGACTTTCATTTAATATTAATAAAGCAAACAAAAGAGAACTCAAAATGTGACCCAGTCTGTAAAAAACCACACTGTAAAAAGGAATCATTTCACAGAATTGTAATGTTATTTTTTTAAATGGTTTTCACGTACAATGTAAAAAACCCTGTAATTTTACAGTTAAAAATGTTCCATCTATTTTTAAAAACCGGTCAAACTGCATTCAATTACAGAAAAAGATATTTTACAGATTTTTTTACAGTGCAGATTTTTTTTTTTGAGATTTACTATTATGTAAAATCATTCTACATAATGTTTATACATAACGTTGTATGAAAATATATAGTAACCTTGATATCTTTCATATTTACTGAGTAAATCCAAGTCAAAAATGTAAATAATAGTGAAATTAATGACTGAAATCAAACTTGTTATCTCATAATTCGATTATGAGACTTCAGTCTGGTTCGTACAGACGGAGTCACTTATTATTTTCTGTGCTAATCCACGGCACGCCACAGTTATCAGCAGAGCTTAGCTTGTATTCGACCCGGAACATTCCTCTGACACTTTATGTCCATCTGAAGGCCAACAATATGTGAGACTCGAACCCTTTACAAAAATATCACATGCCACATTTATGTACATAATCATTTCATCCATTCCGCTACACAGTCTGCATTATATCCATGCATATGTTTCGGCTAAAAGATTTCTATAAATATTGTATCCTTTTGTAAGACAACAGGGTGTAACAAGTATGACTGAATTGTGAAGTAATTCTATGACATAAGGGTTTTGAAAGGGAAAATATAGCACTCCTGCAAAATAAACCTCATGTTCTGTTAAGACTGACTTGAGAAATAGTCATTTGACTCTTTCATTTAAAATGTGGCTTATTATGTAATGTTATCTATAAAATTGTCTACAAATAAAAACGTTTTCTTGGTTTAAAAATCAAATTTCTAATTCATTTTTATTGCAATTGAGTTAATAAAACTGATTAAAATGTATTTATTAAAAATTCCTGTACAGAAGGTTATAATTCGACCAAAATAAAACTATTACAAAAATGATTATTCCTTGGGAATCTGTTTAATTTTTTTATTTTGTTCAAAATATTATGATACAGCATATGGAGGTGAATAACGCAGATTTGTATTATTTGCATTATTTGCATTTTCATTTCTAATTATTACTATAAATGTTGTAACGTTACAGACTCCAAACAGAACATGAGGGTTAAAATCGCACCGTAATGAATCCATTTGGGATCAGTGACGGGTTTTCTCTGCATTTAAAGAAGCTCGACATCACGTAAAACTTCACAACATCAATGTGTGTGATGAATACTACTAAAAGTTCCAAAACCCCAATCAATATGATCAGGAAAAAACATCAGTTCCATCAGAAACACATTGCATACTGTGGCCGACACCACCTCTTTCTGTTCTTAAAATGCTTTGCAAACTACAACTTCCTGTGCGGTTGCTTAGGCAACCGAATCCTCATTTCCTGGATCCCTAGTGCTGGCCATTCTGACCAAGACCTTCTTCCTGAGTGGGCTCTG
The DNA here is from genome assembly GCF_947034865.1 of Barbatula barbatula. Taxonomy (NCBI): domain Eukaryota; kingdom Metazoa; phylum Chordata; class Actinopteri; order Cypriniformes; family Nemacheilidae; genus Barbatula; species Barbatula barbatula. The sequence continues at coordinate 23,126,312 of NC_136771.1, forward strand.
AGCTTCTCCCGCGCTTCCTGCAAACCCCGAACGGGCTTCCGGAGGGAAAGAGTGCGTCGATTGGTCACTATCTGAAAGCAGTTCCGACAGACTGCTCAAAGAACTTACATCTGATTGGTCAAATGAAAACTGTGGGAGGGGCAAGTGACTCGGCAGGGAAGGTTCGCCCTGTGGGAGGGGCTCCGTGAGATCTAACGATTCGCGTGGTAACGCGGAGTCAAACGACGGCGTCCGCCTTCTTAGGACTGAGCTGCTTTCCTGGTTGACCGCTGGAGATTGAAACTCCACCTCCGTGGGCGGGTCGATGGAGATGCAGGGTGGGCTAATCTTCTCCTTTTTGGATATCGGCGAAGGTCCGGGGGATGGCACAGACGCCTTCATTGGAAGAATTAGCCCCTCTCCGTGCATCGAATGTCGGCGGGGGGGGTCAGGTTGGGGTGAAAGGAAGTTATTTTCCATGCTGTTGTACTTGCGTAGACTATTACTCCAGGCCTCCTGTTGACGGCTCGTCCCAACACGCAACGGTCCTGAGTTCTGAGACTGAGCGTCCGAACAGGAAAGAGTTGATGAGTAAGGGGAAAGATGATTATAGGATCCTTTTTGGGTAGATTTTGTCATGTGTCGGTTCACCTCCTCAGGGTCCGAGGTGTTTAATTGTGCATTAGCATGCATTATTTCAAGTGCTTTTGTTGATTGTGTCAGATGTGCTATCTGGCCACGGGGGATGCTGCGTTGACTGTACACCTGTACACTTGTTCGTACGCTCGCCGTCCGATTGCGAAGGGGTGGAGGGGGCGAGGCTTGCGGCGAACAGGGGGCGGACCCGCTGGCGAGTGAAATGCTGGGTACTTTGAGGAGAAGATTCTCATTAGAACAGGGCCTGCTTTGCACGTGTAGGCTGTCTTTGGAGCCAGAGTCGATGGAGTCACACTTTATTGCTTGCTGCAGGTGAGAGCAGATATTTAAAATCAAGCGCACTAATACTTATCCAAGCATGCACACTTAAGTGGATATTCCTTATGCGTAGCAAGGCTTCATAAAATAAAGTAAATAAAATGATATTTAACCTATATAATGCGGTCAGCCGTTAAAAATCGGGGTACTTTATATTGGCTTAGAACTCGGCTCAGCCAATCGGAATCAGAACTGACCGTTTAATAATATATTATAAATCGCTATAATCGAGATCACGGTTTCTGCAAACCTGTCTACGCAGGATTCTTGAGGCATTGCTGGATGTTCTTGTTCTTTGAGTTAGAAGGTGAGAGGCAGAAACCGAGGCCAAGTTTGTCGGAGATGTGGTTCCTGGAAGCTGCATTAGCGCACCATCTTCACAGGGCTGCGAGCCAAGTGACGGAGAAGAGCCTGAGCAAAATATTAATGGCTTTGGTCAAAATCTCTGTGGTATTTGTGCCATTAACTCAATAAAGGATGGAGAGTGTTGTGTGTGTGATTGTTGTCCCATCACCTGGTAATGCAGAATCCTGTTTGGAGAATCTTTGCTCTATGGAGCCGTATTCGGCTTTCACTGGAAAGAGCATGTAACTGTCATTGGGTAGAGACAGCATCCTCGATATGGACGGCCTTTCTACTGTCAGGAAGTTACCATAACTGGGATCTTTGCCCTGAAAACACAACAAATAGTTATAGTGTGATGTGAAGAAACACTTTAAGACTTCCGTAAATTTCCTAAAAAACCCCCCAAAAAAGGTAAAAGAGGACTATGCATTAACACCTTTATACACATAAGGATTTATAAATGGGCCGAATTGATTACCTGCTCACAGGACAGTGTCTCCATTTTAAAAGCTCCACCCTCCAACCCTGTGGCCCCACCCACAGAGACATTGCTGTGTCTGCGACTGTTCAGTAGCTCCTGCTGAATCTCCGCCTCCATCTCCGCCTCCTCACGTGCATCTTTGTTGCTCTCCTCTAAGTGTTTCATAAGCACCGCGACCACGACATTCACCAGCACGAACTGAGCAACCAGGACGAATGTCACGAAATAAAGAGGTGACAAAAGTGGCAGGTAACTCAGGCATTTGTCACCGTTTTTACATTCCCGTAGAGTGTCCTAAACACAAAAACGCACAGAAACCTCATCAATCGTGAGCTTGGTCGCTGCTAGGTTTAGGTTACGTGACATTTGATGAATTTATGTGGATAACATATGTGACACTGCCAGTGAAAACCCAGTCGAAGTGATTTTTTGGATCACTTACTGTTTTCTACATAATGTAAAGAGCAGCTGCAAAAGTATAACCTTGATATTTTTACCAAGTAAGACTATATGACACATCAAAATGATAGGAAATTGAATGGGGGAAATCCAAATTTGATACTCATTATCTCGCAAATATGAGCCGGGACATCACGGTTACATGTGCCCTTCATGACATAAACATTTACAACATGTGGATTGTGAAAGGTTGAGGATTATTCTCAGGGTTTATGCTTTACCTTCATGATGCCATTCCAGTTGTCGCCGGTGGAAACGCGGAATAAAGTGAGAAAAGCCATACCGAAGTTCTGAAACGTGGCATGTCTGCTCAGTCCCTCACATGGATTATCCTCAGTGCATTCTGATTTAAATACATGTCATTTCATCATCTTAACTTTTGAAATATTAAAATTGCTCATGAAATGACTTTGAACATGAATTTGTTTTCTATTGAGATTGTAGAAATTAAAGCATTAAGGCATGCGTACAACTATGTTTAAATACTAAAAAACACCATTAATATATTGATTTCCATTTCCATTATTAAGGCCGTTTCACACCATGAACAATGACTATAAACTATATAATAACTATTAAGATATAACAAATGATATTATAGATAATAACATTGTTTGTTCTAAGCCTGTCCTCTGCATTTTCACACTTTAAATGTGTATTGGTGTGTTCATACCAGAAGCCAATGTAATTATTTGCAGCCAATGCAAATTTGTGCCTGCGATGCGAACATCGCAACGTAATTGACACGAACGTGCATCTTCCGCGTAAGTTAAAAAAAAAATTCTATTCACACGAAGAGTTTATTGACACGTACGGATGTGCGAAGACACTCCTCGCAGTGTATCTATATAGTGACGTGACAAACAAATAATCCCGCGAGTAATCTACGAACGCGATGATTTGCATTTGGTGTGCACACAACATAAGATGTCTGCTGGAAAAAAGATCATAGTTACTGTATTGTCAATATACTGTAGTTATCGTACTGGTGTGAATGGGCCTTAAAGGGATAGCGCACCCAAAATGAAGTAATTTTTTAAAAATCATTATTTACTCACACCAAAGTATTTCCAAACAGGTAAATGTGTTTGTTCTGCTAAATAAAGACATTTACAGGAAGAATAGGGGAAACCGTTTTGAAACACAGCTTGAGGGTGAGTAGATCAATTTAAATAGTTGGGCTACAATTAAAAGCCCTCTCTTCAAAACACCGCCCTACAAATACATTTCAACCAATCAGATGTCGGCATAAAACATTGACTAAAAGGTCTTGTTTTCAAATAAAAACATACAGTAACAAACCAGCTACTGACCGAGTTTTCCGAAGAGCTCGACTCCCAGAGCCGCGTAGATGAAGAACAGCAGCATGAAGAGAAGACCCAGATTACCCACCTGAAATATTCATGAATAAACACATCAGCACAGCATCATCTGAGGTATCTGCAAAATCATTTGACAAAACACACTAAAACAACCAGTGAACTTACTGACCTGTGGTAGAGCTTGAACCACGGTATCCAGAAGAGCTCTCATTCCTGTGGCCATCTTCAACAGCTTCAACACTAAAAAGACATCAGATCCATCAGATTCCTGCTGACATAAATAACATCCGTCTGTCCACACGCTCCCACCTCGGCTTCTTAAACCTCGACTGCTTGTTCCTATAAATTCATCCACAGCCATGGATTTCTCTAGTTTCACCTTATAGCTGCACGCTTGTATCTGCTCCTCCTTGTCTGGGTTCATAGAAAGATGTTATTTTGTTCAGATTGTCTGTAGAGACGTTTTGTTGACTGTCTCTCGAGTCGACTGCAAGATTTCAGCTCCGGGTACATTGCGCTCTTAAGCAGGAGTGTAGGGAAGCAGAACAGCCTTAAAAATGCTAAGATGTGAGTTTTTTTAGCATTGGTATTGTCAATAAAAAGCAGAAAGTTTCTTGCAACAACTGCTTATTTTAGCACTTCATAGAGAAACCAAACATGTCGCAGTCTGTCCTGACAAAACCTCAGAATTTTGTGAAACCTTTCTGAATTTCATTACAGGTAAGATTGATGGCCTTGCGTGTCAGCGGCGCACAAGACGTTACATTTGAAACTGATATTGTTTGGAATCACAAGTAAAATAAGCTGAGACCTTTTCTTGAGGGGAATTGCAAGGCAAGTTTAGCTTTTGGATTGATTGTTTTATATATATAATAACAGAACACATATAATATACACACTAAATATATAAATGAACAGTTTCTTTGCAAAATGTGATTTTATTTGTGCAGTCCAATGAATATAAATCAAACTGGTTCTCGGTTTGGTTTGATTCCAGCCATAAAAACAAAACAAAATATACAGCTAACTAACACAATAAAAACACGATAACATAATAAAAACATGATTTTGGATTTTGTTTTTAAATGGAGTTCTCAATTTGGAACCAAACTCTTATATATATAATTATATATATATATATATATATATATATATATATATATATATATATATATATATATATGTATATATATATATATATGTATATGTGTGTGTGTGTGTGTGTGTGTGTTGATATACTGTATGTTTATGTACATGTATATAGAAATATATATTCCCTTCCCTTCCTTACTTTTATTTTACAAAAACAAGATTTTGAATGGCAGATGTGTAATCATTTTTTGCTTCGACCGTTTTTTTGCATGTTCTTCAAAATGTACTGCTACAAAAATCTTAGATTTTATAAAAAAAACTAGTTCACTCGGGGATAGTTCACGCCAAAAAAAAACCTTAATAATTTTCTCACCCTCGAGTTTCAAAACTATCTAAAATTATTGGTTCTGCTGAACACGAAAGAAAATATTTTGAAGAATGTGTTAAAATAAACAGTTCTGGGTTTTTACTGTACTATGGAAGTCAGTAGGGCCCAACCTGTTTGGTTACAATATTCTTCCAAATATACAATTTCTTCTATTGGTACAATACGATATTTTTTATTGTTTAGCAGAACAACCAAATTCAGGTTGAGGGTGAGTAAATGATGTCAAAATGTTTATATTTTGTTATTTTCCTGAAATGATATACCAACTGAATTACCTAGACAACATATGAATATATTCCAAAAATGTCCTGTTTTTTACCCAAGCAACTATGTTTCTCCGATCTATTAAATTGATCTAAAATCCACAATTTTTCCTTCACTTCACTCTACGCTCTCGGCTCACACTTGACTTGTATTTGTACAGTATGTGTGTTTGTGAATGCATTACCTCTGGCAATCCGCAGCACCCTCATGATGCGAATGATGGTGGGGTTGATAGGCAGGGAAGCATTCAGGTCGATCTCTTCTAGAGTGATTCCCATGATGGAGAGAAGAACAATAGCCAGATCCAACTGATTCCACCTGACAGAGACAGAACAAGAGATTTTCTACTGCAGACGGAAACAGATTTTGCGCATCGGCGTCCACAAGATGGAGCCTCACCTCTCCTTGAAGAACCTCCTGAAGCCGAAAGCCACCAGTTTGAGAGTGGCCTCGATCACGAAAATCAGCGTAAAGACATAGTTACAGTACTTCAGACCCTCGTCCAGATACTGAACAACACGAACACATACAGAGACAGAAATATAGAACATGAATATGTGTCAAACTTTCATTTGACGTCGACATGAAATCCAAACAGATTTGAATACACATTTATGGTGGCCTTTTTAATCATCTTGTTTAACTTTTAAATACACCAGTTTGTTTTGTGAAACAAATCACAAACCCTTTCAAGTTGACTTGATGCTAGATAAAAACCGGTAGTATTTTTGGAAATGTGTGTGCACTCCTGCAGACCTTGGGCTGTCCGTAGTGCTCCATTGACATTGTGAGTACATTAATGGCGATGATGATGGTGATGAAGAGGTCCAGATAATGGCTGGTGCAGAGCGTGTGAATAAAGAGACGCGCGGGAGAGTAGTCTGCGTAGTATGGCCTCTGCAGAGCCTCTGAAACACACACGCACACATGGAGAACAATAGAACATCATTAAGCTGAATTCAGGTCATTCAGGTACTCACACACTCATCACGGCATACCTCTCAGCATCCGTGGTGACATTCATGAAACAGTTGCAGAGTTCACAACACATTTTATAAGATGATGAATGATAAAACATTGACAGCCAGTCAAAATTCATTTGAATGTAAAGGCACGACATTTAAAATGTGACACTGCAGCGCCAGAGCTTTAAATCAAAATAACAACAATAACAAAACAAACAGACAAAATAAAATGACAATCATAAAAATAAACAAAAAATAACATACAATAACAATATTAAAATAGAATAACAAACATAATATCATATAAATAAAATAAAAAATAACGGTATATATTACAAGGTACACAAATTCACCATTAACTACTTGCTTATTAACATGTATATTGGTTGTATATTAGTATGCATTAAGCACATATCATTGCCTTATTCTACATCTCTTAATCCTTTCCAATACCTTATAAGCAGTACTTAGGTGTTTACTAATGCAAACGTCTTAGTTAATAGTTAGTAAATAGTGAGAATTGGTCCCTATTCTAAAGTGTAAAATAAAACACAATACATAAATACCAAATATAAACTTCTATAAATAAAACTAAATGTAAAGTCAAATAGAAAATTCAAATAAACCATGAAATAATCTAATGGTGCGGACACTAATAAAGTCATTGTTTCAAAAGGCTGTTTATCAAGGGGTTAATTGTCTTAAAACCATCCTTAAAAAACGTAAAGAGAAACTTTCAAAGTCACCTTCATTACTTCAGCACAAACTGCATTTCCATGTAAATTAAGCTTACTGTGCCGTAGATGTATTATTTATAAAACAGACCCTCATTCAACGCGACTGTGCCTGGACTGCATGAATGCAGCAATGTTATACGAATTAGAGTATGCGAAGTACACCGTACTGTATAGGCTGCTTTATTGTCCCTGTTAAACACAAGCACACTGACCCGGTTTTTATCCATCTTGTAAATTGCTAACACGGCAGCGTGTGTGTGTGAGATCACAGTTAGGAAACAGTCAAGTCATTGAACGGACATTAAAAAGCATCCCGCCAAACATCCCCCACATCCATCACTGCTTGAGAACACTCAAGGTGTCTTTGAGAAGCGAATTATGTATATGAGAGACAGGGAGAGAGAGAACAAGGATTTAAGATCTACTATATAATTACTACTGTAATTCAGTTTACAGTTTATCCCTTATAAAAATAACTGGTGGCTACAGCGGTGATGTCAGAAAATTCCATGGTCATTTTATCAACACCATGGTAACAGATTATAACCATATTCATATACTAAGATGTCAACATGGTACTACAAGATACTCACTTTAGTTTGTCCCAGTTTGTTCACATAAGAGACTGATGTAGTGTTAAAAACTGAAACAGTTCTTCTGGATTTAAGTTGGACCGGCATTGTTTACATTTTCTGTTTGCGTTTCAAGGCAACGACAGAAACAAACGTTACTGCGTATTTATGCTTTTATGGCCCAAACTTCCGTTACATATCCACTAAGAAACATCAAATAAAATTCAACAAATTGTTTATTTAATACAATTATTACACAATAAAATATCAATATAAATGAATATTCATATTAATATAAATTAAAATATAAATATTATTAAAATTCACTAACCAGACCGTAGTTATCTTCATGCCAGGTGTGCGTCCGATGAAACCGTCTAGGCTGTGCTCTATTGTGAATAAATCACAGCTGAAGGGAGTTGTTAGGCACAACGCGAAGTGGAACATTTTCAGCTGTGATTTATTCACAATAAAGCACTAGCTTGCATTACCTTATATAGCTACCACACAATGCAAATATTAAAATCCAAAAATACCGGATCAATGCAACTTTCATTAAGAAAAATGCCTTAAAGCCGAATTCCTTCCGCTGGAAAAAATAGTCACTGTACCATTTCAAATCGCCCCAATGTATTTGCACTTGTGTTATCTGACACAAGCCCCTTTAAAAGAGGTCGTGGTGAGTCATAACAGTATTTCATTGACATCGGAGGCCGGAGTAAATGATTTCATTCCCACTTTATAATTATGTGTCTCCTGTCCAATTAAACGCTGCTTATGTGATTCTGAAGTCAAACAAAGTCAAAGGGCTTTTTTCCCCTATGAGCCATTAAATCACTGCTGGTCACCAAACCACTGTACTATTGGATATGTAGTAAACTGTATATCTGTAAACTTATGTGTACTGTAATTAAGTAGACAGACTAGTCTATAGAAGGTCTGGATAGACCACCCAAGAGACCGTTTGACCAGCGTGTGAAGCAACCAATCACATTTTGTTTTGTTTCCAAGAGACCCGTAAATAAACACGACACACTCGTCTCCCGGCTACCCCGTAGAATTCAACCAATCAAACGACGATGTCAAAACTTGGGACACGACGGATACCAAAAGCAAACACACTCACTCCTGCGTTTCTTCTCCATACGTTTCTGCCTCTTCTCCTCCCGTCGCCGGGCCTCCTCCTCCTCCTGGTCCTGTCTGCACTTGTGGAAGTTCTCCACCACCACGCCGACGAACATGTTCAGCACGAAGAAGCTGACGATCAGCAGGAAGGAGATGAAATACAGAAGCATCCAAGGATTGTGATTCTTAACGGGCTACAAACGGAAGCAAAAAAAGAGAAAGGGATTATAAAATGGTGACGTACGAAACAAGGTGGTGATAGTGTTCCGTTGCAAAAAGGAGACTTTCAATAATGAACGACCGTGTTTACTCGCACATCACTTCCAGCTGAAAAAAACTCAGATGTTAATTGGAAATTTCAAGTTCCTGTAAAGTGCAAAACGGTCCGGATGATGAGAGGGCTTATCGGCAGGAAAGCACAGACAGGATGTGTGAAAGGAAGCCATTGCACAATGAAATAGAAACATCATATGTGTCTCATTGCACAAGTTATTGTACAGGTTGTGTAGAGGATGTGTTACTGTATCTGGACTGAAAGTTATCGTCTATGTGTGCGTGTGTTGGTGAGAGAGAGAGTCTCTCTGGAATTAAATGATGAATGCACTGTCTCTTCTTCTCAACCTGCTCATTTTGGTGTCCTCTCTCTCTCTCTCCAATCCAAAGCTGAATTAATCAGACACTCGTTTTACCTAAAAACCTCCAGCCTCCTTTTGTGACTGTGTCACCTGAGGGATTCTGGGAACAAAAAAACTGTAAACACTACTGGTGCCTGTGTTTTTGTTCTACGGGAGAGATTGGGACAATCACTTTCACATTGTGTAGAGAGTTATCTGACGAATACACACACACCTGTACATCTACGGCCACTGCATCTAAACCGTCATACATGATGTTAACCCATCCATCTTTAGACGACAGGACAAACAATGACATCAGAGCCTGTGAAGCAAGAATTATCATGATTATTGAAGGCAAATCAAAAATCTAAATAAAGGGATGTACTGTCGAGACTGACCAATGAAACCACATTGCACACATATTACTTAAGGTAAAATGGTATTGTACCAGGTAGTCACTTACTAAATACTTTGCATCATTTAAATGTGATAATATTTTCATTTTATTTTAGGTTCTCACAATCAACTTTCAATAACAAAACAAATGCATAATACCCGAAAATATATATATATATATGAAGTCCTATGATGCTAATATCTGATATTATCACGAAATCATGGTGACATCCCTATTGTTTGTAAGGACAGATGCGGTTGGTTTTTATTGAATTGGTTATTAAAGGGAAAGTTGAGAATTTGTGTCTTACCTGACCCAGGTTATCAAAGTTATACTTCCTGCGGACCCATCTGTATTTAGCCTGAAGGCAATCGGATTTATTTGTGATATTTCTAGTGTCAAAGCCTTCACAATGATAGAACTTGCCCTTGAAAAGCTTAGAGACACAAAAACAGTTTGCATTTAGACATCAACCGAATATAGAAATCACAAAAGATCAAACCGTGTCAGTGGAAAAATAGGTCCTTTAAATCAAAAATACAAACCACCATACAAAAACTTCACAATAAGGTTGTATTTGTTAACATTAGTTAACGCATTAACTACCATGAACTATTAATACTATTTTTTATTCTACAGCAATAATTACATTTAAGCATTTTCTAAAACATCAAGTTTTAACCTTTGTTAAAGGCATAGTTCACCTAAAAATGAAAATTCTGTCATCATTTATTCACCATCTTGTCATTTCAAACCTTTATGACTTTCTTTTGCAGAACATACAAGACAGTAGTTTAAAGAATGTAGGTAACAGAACAACACAAACCCATTGACTTGCATTGGATTTGTCCATACGACCGAAGTTAATGGGGGTCAATGGGGGTGTTGTTTTGTTACTAACATTCTACAAAATCACTTCTTGTGTTATCATATAGGTATAAAATGACCAAAAACTAAATTATGACAGAATATTTCTTTTTGGGTGAACAATAACTTGCAATGCACAATTAACTAATATGAACAGTTGTACTTACATTAACTATCACAAATAACGATGATTCAATGTTTGAAATCAATATTGTTTATTATTAGAATATGCCAACTAATGCATATACAAAAAATAAGAACTCATATCGCACTAAAAAGCCTTTGAAAATGGCATTACTTGACAAGACTTTGAAAACGATGACACCAAAAATGATTGTCAATGTTTATACCTGAACTCCCAGAATGCCAAAGACAATGAAGAAAGCGCAACAAATCAGCACAATATTTCCAATGGGTCGGAGAGATGTGATCAATGTTTCAACAACCAGCTTAAGTCCAGGGGCTCTGCTTATAACCCTGATAACAAACACACACAGATACATATTCAGTGTTGTTACTTCAGTGTGCTGGACTCAAGGTAAAACCGCACACCTAGAAAGCGACCGTAGATAAACAATAGCTCAGCACAGAACAGGCTGACACATGTGCTCTATCGTTAGCCTTGAACTGAATAGCAAAGTCTGCATGGTAGGACATATCACTCTTTGTGAATTATACAATGATCGAGCCCATCTGTGCATTTTCTTTGCTCTGAGATGACAGGAAAATAAGATTCCAGCACCACGGACAGCGACAAACATATGTTCTACTTCCTCTCGTGTCAAACATTATGTTGTTGACGTTCTTGTTGCACAGCATTTTTTGTGCTCTGTACACGGCGCACGCGGGTTTTAACATCGATTTGAGGACTATGTATGAAATAATTTCATACATTTAATCTGTTCCTTATACAGATTACATTCCTTTTTCATAGACGAGCTCTCTAGCTATTTCTGATCAACATCCTTTGTGTTCTTTGCCTAAAACATAAGTACAGCTTCAAATTATGACATCATTTCCTTTCTGAGAATCAATAGATTACCACAGAGATGACGTATTTTTGTATGCAAACCCCGGAAGCGAGTTCCGGTTCCATTACCCCAAAGTCTATGAGGTTTTTGAATGGCTTTTTGGTAAATCGCCTGAAATAAGATCTGTGGTTCTCAAAACCCCTAAATCTATGACATAAACCACACCAGTTATAACCAATGCGGCGCTAACTTCCAAGTTGGCCTATAAAATTACGTCATTGCTGCACCACTCCACTGAGTGTATCTTCAACATCACGACTGACATATTGTGATATACAAACACAAATGTATACACACCCCTTCAAACACAATTTTACCTGAGGGGTCTTAGCGTCCTGAGCAGTCGAAGAACCCTCAAGATCCCCAGAATTCTGTTCCCCCCAGAGGAGGCGAGAGACACTAAGATGTCCACCATGGACACAAACACCAGGAAACCATCTAGAACGTTCCAACTGCTCTTCAGGTATGAGCCCGGCCCGGCATACAGCCCGAGAGAAACCACCTGTGACAGCATCACATTCGTGACATGTTAATAAATCAAATTAAAATGTTGAGGATATTTACTCAACACACATCATTTTTTACCTTCACCGTCATCTCGGCAACAAAGATCAGAGTGAAGATGTAGTTGGAAACTTTGAGAAAAACCCGCTCCTGTAAATTGAATATAAATAATAAAATGTCACGTGAAATGACGAGACGAGCAGCACATCAGTTACAGAGCGATGAATGAGCGTCTTTCAAGAGTTCTCGTTTATGTCCGGCTAACGGGATGTCATAACGTGACTATATAAAGCTCAAATTAAATTAAGGTAAAATGATTAATTTCTTATAATAACTACTAGCCAAATTTCAAATAACAATATTGTTTCTATTCGCATTTTTTATGCAGAAAATTACACTGAAGAAACAGAGGAAAATAACAGAAAAGATGCTCTGAGGTTCTTTCAGACCTCAAATACTTTAAAGACAACAAGTTCACTTTTAAGCAATACAACAGTATGCATGTAGGAAACATAAAAAGAAATGATGATTTTGATCACAGTTTTCATGCGTCTTGTCATCCTTCACATTGCTTTTGGGTGACTTTGTCAATCCTGAGGTTTCATTTTGTTGTAATTCAACAGACACTGGACTGAACCTAATGCTGATTAAATGAACATTTGGAATGATTTCTTAACGTTTTATCCGGCTATACTTTTTGAGAGTGAGAGTGGTCTGATAAAGAACAAGCCATTGTTATAAAACAATTCATTATTCATTAAACACTGGTGTGTATTAACATACTGCTGTTGTGGCCATTTTAAAACAGCAATAAATGACTTGAGGCTGTGCGTATATTGATTTCACCACACATGAGGGGGGTTAACTGTTCACTATGAAACACTTTAATCACAACTGACATCACATATGAACAACTTTATAAATATATCTAATGTACTTTTTGTGAATTATATTATAATAATGTTAGTGGTAAAACGAGTGTAAGTTTGTATTTACAGTGCTGTCTGGTTGAATATCTGGTCTCTCCAGAGCGATCGTAATGCAGTTGAGGAAAATGAAGAACAGGACAATATGATCAAACATCTTATGAGTGATGATCTTCTGACAGCGAACACGGAACCTGCACAGCGAGAGAGAGAGAGAGAGAGAGAGAGAGAGAGAGAGTTCATGAATCATGAAAATGTGCAAGCACCGCATTCATCACGTGTAGAGCGTGTGACTGGCGTGTGTTGGTTCTCACTTATTATGAGGAGAGAAGAGGTAGAAGGACCAGTCCTCATGATCTCTACACCACTGCGGTTTATACGGCTCCAACAGTCTCTTCACAATCACAAACCAACTCTGAATAAAGCACACAGAGACATGTATACAGATTGGTTGAAGATGCATTTATGCAAGAAGATCTTTGAAAGAATGTCAGTAATCTAATCCCCCATTGACTTTATTTTCCCTACTATGGCAGTAAACGGGGGACGAGATCTGCTCGGTTACTGACATTCTTCCAAATATCTTCCTTCGTGTTTAGCAGAACCAATACATTTATTCAAGTTTGAAACAATCTGAGGGCGAGAAAACAATAACAATTTTTGGTTGAACCATCACCTTAATGCAATAACTTAATCTGACATCGCAACACTTTGTTCTGCATGAGTGCAAATTACATTTTTAAAGTGCCATCAGGGTTTCATTCATAAGTAAATTTGGCATTACAAAGTTCTGTACGAAGTGACAGCAGCACAACCTCGTGAATGTTCTGGTATTGAATCTGTCACTGTTTTTGTTTATATTTATCCTGGATTAGTATTTATTTATAACTATTTGATGACTTAATTGAATCTATCAATTTGTATTTTGGGATGAATGTTTAATTTTGTGGGGGGGTTTCTAGTTGTTGATGTATTGGTATGTGTTTAGTGTTTGTTTTTGTTATTATGTTGTGATTTTGTATGATGCTTCATAATAAATAAACATCAACATCTGAACCAATTCAATCAATTGAAAAATATGAAATGATTACTATTGGACGACAATCAAATAAAATCCAAAATTTATTGACAGACTTTTGATCAAAAGAATCAAGTATTCAGTGAATATTGAGTAAGTATCATATCAATTAAACGTTCATTAAAATAAAATTAAAAACAGGGTATCACCTCTTCAAAGTCCTCATCCTCCGCCCCCTGTGTGGATGGTAAATCCGGGCATGTAACGTTCAGAGAGGATGGATGTCCTACGTCTAATCTCCCGTTACACTCCAAATATGGGCGTGGAACCTGCAGGAGCTCTGGCATATCAAAGGACCCTAGACACGAGACTCCGCCCAGACTGCCGGTCCTGCTGGATTTCCCATCATCTGACAGGTTGTCATCCATGCTGTCTTGTCCCACTCCTGAAAGCAGCGACTCGCGCTCTCCTGACTGGGCCCGTCTGATCAGACTAGGGGCGTGGCCGAGACTGTTCCAACTGGATCGACGACTTCCCCAAAGACTCGACTACAACAGACCGACAAACTGTGTGACAATATACAATGACAATAATAGACTCACTGAAGCACTGAAATGATTGAAAAATGTCAACACCTGTTTTGAAGTATTTCGTGTTTCTGTTACTATCCATGCGGCAGCATTTTACTCACCAGGGATCTCTGGTCATGTGGTTCGGTGGAGGTGTTGCTGTTCCGACGTGATTGGCTGTAGACGTGCGACACTTCAGTTCTGGGCGTGGCGTTGAGTTGTGCGTGCATTTTGTGCGGTGGCATGGATGCTCTGGGTTCCAGATGTCCATTGGATAAGGGCATTAATGTCTGCATTTTCAATTCTGTGCCTAATATCAAACAGAGATCCAACATCAGATATGAAAAGAAAGACATGATATTATCACACACGTACACACCTGAGTTCAGCAGCTCTCTCAGTTTGTCCTCATCACCAAAGTCAGAAGACATGTCATCGCTAGTCTCTGACCTGCTGGCATCACCCTAAGAGAGAGAGAGATGACATTTAAATTCCCCGTGAATAGGAAGTTGCGATCGTTTTTACTTCCGCATTTTGACGCATCTCCTAGCTAAATGGAATTTTAGATGAAAAAAATAGCGGCGGTGGCATTCGTCTTTCTCTGCGATTTGATTGGCTGTATAAAAACAGCCATTGCATTTTGAAATGGAACTGGCAGCAGACTGACAGCCGAAGGGGAGGAGTTACCGGATGCTCCACCAAAGCCGTCTCACATACGTCATTTAAGATGGATAGTCATTACAGGAAGGAAGTGCATTTTCAGAGTTTTACTGAAAGGGCGCACGATATTTAAAAAGAGAATCACCCACATTGATAAACTATTTACAATAAACGCCGCAATACTTCATGAAAAAATAGGCATTGTAATTTTTAGATTCACTGGGACTTTAACGCCTAAAATTCATAATTCATAATAATGAATGATTATGTTTACATTTACGCATTTGGCAGACGCCTTTATCCAAATCGACTACCATTGCATTATATTAAATCTGTTTTCTAAGTATGATCGATCCCATGACCTTGGCGTTGCTAGCGCAAGGCTAGAACCACTGAGCGACAGGAATTAATTTTATGGTTAGTTAACCTGTTTATTGGTTTTTTATATCGCTCTTTTTCTATATCTATTGATCTTCACCTGCTACATGCACTTGTATATGGGCGTGGAACCTGCAGGAGCTCTGGCAAATCAACATGACCTGGCTTTCACAACCCATTTACCTCCATAATGTGATTTATTGAA
This sequence comes from Barbatula barbatula, assembly GCF_947034865.1. Classification (NCBI taxonomy): domain Eukaryota; kingdom Metazoa; phylum Chordata; class Actinopteri; order Cypriniformes; family Nemacheilidae; genus Barbatula; species Barbatula barbatula. The sequence continues at coordinate 23,142,188 of NC_136771.1, forward strand.
AAAAGTGAAAAAAGATATTCAAGGAGACAATTGGGTGTTGGTTAACATTATTTCCCTCACCCATGTGGCACGGGTGATGTTATGTAAGATGTTGCAGAGGCAGATCAGGGTATGTCATTACATAATCCTGATATTAGTTATCTTAAGTACAGGGTCGAGGGTGATGTCGGAAATGTGTAGAAAAAAAGTGTTATTGCTCCGAGGTTGCTCTTTCATAGCTCAAGAAATTGTGAATAGAAATTTTATTTAAATAGCAACTTAGTCTGAGATGTTTGTCCCAAAATTTCTTGGAAGAAATACAAAAAAAAGAGAAATTTGTTCAAAAAGTGTGCATGAAGAGTATAAAATGAATTCAGATTTTATATGTAAAATTATAATCTGGATTTGGACAAATTTGATAAGAAATGTTTCTTCAATAATGTATGAAATCTTCATTAATATCAACTTTGATGGCAGACTTTACAATTCAGAGCTCACTTTGGTGACATTGTTGAGGTTTGGAACAACTTTAGGTTGAATAATTCATGACAGAATTTTCATCTTTTGCTAAACCGTCCCTTTAAGCAAAAGTTTCCATTTGCTCTCCATTTAATATCACTGATGTCTAGGAGAAATAACTGAGTATTTATGAGATCTCATCTGGGATTTATCTTTCTTGATGGGAATGGTTAGAACACGGTGTCATACTCTAAAATCTCCTGTTGTATAAGTAAACAAATAAAAAGGGTCGAATGAGAATAGCCAGCGTTCACAGAGTAACAATCAAAAATGATCCGAAGTGTCCGGTGTGTCTACGTGTGCGATATCACCTTACAGACAAAAGAGAGACAGAGATGAAAAGATGGAGGAAAAAGGGAGAGGCAGAATGATATGAGCGAAGTGTTTTCCTATCAAACACATCATCGCACCAGCTGCAGCCGACACGTGTGTTTATACGGATGAGTCTCATCTACATGAAAATGAAACTTACAAACCAAACATACACACAATCCATCTCTTTCATGTCACAAAGAGAAAGGAGAACGTGCTGTTCTCGCTAAAGGAAATCCCTTTTTAATGCCATGTTTCATAGTTACAGTGCAGTACGGATCTGTAATTGTGTTACAGCGCCATCCTTTCTCTTCTCCGATAGCATCTTACATGAAAATTTCCCCCCGGGAAACTCAATTAAATGCAATATGGCCACATCAAATTCAGTCTTGTAGAGAATTCGCATTGATGTTGAAAACCAAGCAGAGAGAGGGGATTTAACAAGCTGATGGATGAAGTAGCCAAGAGACAATTAAAAATGTGGAAGTCGATGCATCTGTTTACAAAACATCAAAGGTTGATGTTGGACGGTTCAATTCTGTCATAATTTACTCACCCTCGAGTTGTTCGAACAGTGAATACACTTCCTTTTTTACAACGACATTTACACAGACTTGGACAACTTAAGAGTGGGTACAATTATGACAGAATGTTTTAAATGGCATCCAACAAAGATAGCAGTCATTCCTAGGAAACATGTCACAAAATACGTGTTTTAAAAGAAACAGATACTTTTGGTTGTCAAACATCAAACAAATATGTTTATAGTTGATATAATGAATTACACCTATTTGCAGAACACAAAAGAAAATACTTTGCATCAATTGACTTCCATCGTATGGCCACAAAACCACTGACACATTTCTCCAACTATCTTCTTTCTGTGTTTCACAAAAGAAGAGTCGTATACAAGAATAAATGACCTTAAAATAGCCAGATCATCCATTTTATACATTTTCAAGATTAAATTTACGTGCCCAAAACAGTTACTATCATTAGTAGCACAATCACACATTTTCACCCATGTTAAAATTATTCCTGCTAAATAAAGAACTCAGGTCCAATAATTCCCCAGCCCGGAGTCTGACCCCTTACCTCAGCCTGGAAGCCTTCTACCAAGATGGCAACCAATAAGTTGAAGAGGACGTAATTCCCGAAGGTCATCAGGGCCACGAAGTAAAGAGCCGCCCACGGAGAGGTAGAGGCCATGCCATTATAAAGAACCACATTCCAGTCTTCCTGGGTCAATGTCTGTGGAGAGACACAGGACAGATGCGGTGATAATGACAGCTTTCTGAGACAATGAGTGTCTGGTTTTTCTCACTTGCAGTTCCATAGACAAATATTTTGAAAGTTTTGACACATCACTCCACTGTGAATGGGTAAATCACATCTGCGCTTGAGTAGTTACTTGGCTTAAATGTTCATGAGGAAATAGATCAATAGCAGCGGCACAACTGGGGAAGCATTGCGCTATATCTACACTAAGACCATGGGATTGATTCCCAAGAAGGTGTTTGTTATTAGCTTGATTTGTGTCCGCTTTAATGAATTACCATACAGCTGTAATTCATTTTCTTTCACCCTGATAAAGTGACGTAAGGGATACGTTTTCATTTTCATGTAGATAAATCAGAGTTACTTATGTACTTGCATAACAACAATTTAACAATCTTGTGTTAAAGCAAATTTAATTTCTACATTTTAAATTGAGCTGATTTACGTTAAACTGCATTACAAATGAGTTAATTATATCATTTATATAATGATTTGTATTGAAAAGTGTTTTGTTTACAGCCTATTACAAAACTCTTCCCATTCCATTGACAGAAAGCTCGATGAAAATTTCCAAAAATCCAGGTTTGTACTGTTTTACCGTAGGGGACTGTTACCTTTCGTCTGATATACTGTAGTAAAATGCAGACAAAATAAGTATTTCACCAAAATGAGATTCGCTGTTTTTTGTATGTATTTCTACCCATTAAAAAAAATAAAATAAAATAAAAATATATTTTTTAACATTAAAAGGCTTCACAAATGTATTAAATATTATAATAAATGTAATAAAATACATTAACATTTGCATATTAAATATTCATACAGTACATTCATAAAAGAGTACCCTAAAATTTGATTTAAAAAATCATCCCAACAATTAATAATTTGTCATTTTTACTTATTTATTGTCACTTAGTTAACTAGTAAATGTTAATAAAAAAATGATCCTAAAAGTTACACATAAAAACATATTTTAAGAAATAAAAACAAACTATTTTGACTCATTGAACATCCACCTGCAAAGAACTTTGAGATTGTTTTCCCTTTAACCGAGCATATTTCACACAGACATCCACATGCAGAGGAACCTGAATCCATTTCCATCTTTAGACTGATTTAGAACAGAGGAAAACCAGCAGGTTCAGTCTGGAGTTTATTTTCTGCTTACAAACACACACACACACCTCCACACAGACAGAAATAGAGATTAGGGAAAATTAAAGTCTCCGGGTGCTGAAGAAACCTCGACTCGGATGGGTTCCCTCAGGGGCCGGAGTTAATACAGCACCATATCAGTATGTGCACAAGTGTCACCCACCGGTGACCCCCATCACACTGACTGGCCAATGCTGCGGGGAGAAGGCTGATGACCTCATCATGTCTGTAATAATACGGGGCAGACTTTGATGACCTCAGCAGTTTTAAAAACTCTAACACATTTTGTAGAAGTTTGGATAATCCTGGTTTAAAAAGCAACACTGACACACGCACACAAACACACTCAGCCTGTCTCAGCTGTTGTCGAACAGACAAGGGCGACCGTGATAATGTTTATTTCTATTATGTACAAATACATAGAATGTAAACATATCGAATGTAGAGTGAGATTTGGATTATTTACAATAATTATTTGTTGAATTATTTACTAATATAAATCCTAAATATAAATGTTAATTTAAATGTCTGTTATGTGACGAAATACCCACAATCCCTTGCGTCTGGCAAATGCTGCTGTCCCAACATTAAGCAGTGAGTATTTAATCATAACTTGTCTCCAAAGAACAAAAAAAATGCTATTTCTGGACTCAAAACATTTAAACGCCACTGAAAAATTTGAATACGTTCAGAATTTTTCACCCCAGCGACCTACAGACTTATGCTAGTCAGCAAAAATTTTGGATTTTTGGAGCACCCGCTTCAAAAGGGTGTTGTGTGAAGGTTTATCTTTCTCCAAAAAAAAGGGGCGAAACCATATGACTTATCTAGAAAAAGCAGACAAACTTTTACTTTTAACAAAAGTATACACCGTCCTAAAGTGTAAATACTGGACGTTCAGGAGAACCTGCTGGGATGGTAAGAACTTTTTGCTGACCTGGAACACAGTGACGATGGCCCAGAGCAGTGAATCAAAGTTCTTTCTGTCCGACACTGTATCTCCATACTCCAGACGAGTGAACTTACACCCGAACAGATGCATCCCCAATATACTACAACACAGAAGACAAGAGAGATAAAATGCATTGCAAAGAAAACATTTATTCAATTTCATGAAAAAATATTAGGCTTATGAACAGAAAAATGGTGCGTGTTGAAAAAGTAATAATAACAAAATATTAAACTTAGTCACAGCCAGGTGACTGACAGTGTGCACTGTATAAATATATTTTTATTTTAAATGTTTACTTTTTATCAGATTTTTTGACAGTTTGCATCAGATTGTCATCGATTCACCTCAATTACATTTAAATAAATAAAATAAAATTGTAAATAATGATTGCAATCAAAATTGTGCACTTATTGAATAAAAAAGCTTTTGTTCTGCAATTGTCTCTTCTATAATGCAGATTTTATCAGTGATGGATCTAGCTGCTGCGACACACTTTACCGGTTGATGTTTTTTTATAGTTTGCTAAAACGAACTATTAAAACATTTCTGGTAAATGAAATCAAATAAAAAAATGTTTGTAAATGTTTGAAAACGTATCTTGCGCTTGAGGCACTAAAAGCATTCACTAAACATAACTGAAATAAAAATAAATTTAACATATAAAGCAACATAAAAAGTAAACAAATAAATAATAAAAGACAAATGCACGTAACATAATTGTAAACTAAAATGAACATGACAACTACCAATTTAAAATAATGAATAAATACAAATAAAACAAATATTTTACATTGATTCACCGAAAAACAATCAAACATGAATTTACAGATTTATTTTATAAATATTTCATAAATAAATGTAATAATTAATGTATTTATTTATTATTTCAATGGTAAAACTTCCTTTAGCCAGACCTCGTGGTCATATGCGCCGGGGGTTTCGGTACCCAACCCATAAAATGTCCACTTTCTTTACATCATAAATACTATTTTTGGCCGGCAGTGCGTGTCCATCTGCAACGTCACTGCCCTTATAACCAAAATCGCATGATCCCCATTGCATAACACCTCTGCGAAGATTCGACTGTGAGATTAGTAGTCGAATCAGGCTCCTCCTATCGAAGCATTGGATCTTCGACTATTCGTGGTCACCCCTAAATAAAATTCAACTCAATGTTTTGCACATATACCCACTCGGTTTGATATTCATTCTACTTTCCATTTATTTCTACCAACGTTTTTATGCATACATGGATCTGCCATCTGAGAATATCCCATCACATGCTTAGAATGCAAAGTACTTCTCAACATTCCTTTTCGTCCTCCGAAAATACCCACACATGGTGTAACTTGAATGCTCATCATTTCAAGATTCCTAAATGAACTCTTTCGCTTAGTTGTACTTGCTCCCAAAGCCACACCTGAAAATGAAGATGAAGAGCATCAGCAGCATGCAGAAGGTGGCCACGTTGTCCATGGTCTTCATCAGTACCACCAGCTGCCTCCGCAGGGCCGGGAGAAACCGCACCAGCTTTAGTACCCTCAGCAAACGGAACGTCCTTAAAACCGAAAACCCTCCCTCTGCTTGTCCGACGAGCTCACACACACTGCAAAAAACATCATACGGGACATGTGAGATCAGATTACACAGTATCAGGATGGAGTGGGAACAGAATTTAACAGCGGAGTACCTGATGATAACAATGATCCCATCAAAGATGTTGTAGGGGTTACTGATGTAGTCAAACATGCCACAGGCTGAGAGTTTCAAGAGCATCTCTAAAGCAAACAAACTGGTGAAGACAATATTACTGATCTCCAATGCGTCTGTTAACTCTTGAGGCTACAGAAGAGAGAAAGAGAGAGAGAAATATTACACAATATTATTTTTTGTCACAAGGTATGTTTTTGTATTGTTAAATGGGTTGGAAAAGGGGGGAACACAGGGGGACGGAGCCCAGGGAGTGAATTTCAACGGTCCAAATCCTCTCAGTGTTTCATGGCCATTTCCAGCACTGATTGTCAAACAAACATGTAAATACACGAAACTAAACAAAGTTTATCCTGCAAACTAGAAATTGAATATTTTGTTTCTGGTTGTCAGCCAATGGAAAACCTTCCACCAAATTGCTATAGCATGCTATGGCAGGTTTCCCTCAAGACACATTGTTTAGAAAAGGTTTTGAGATATCACTGTCTATAGAACAAATGGTGTTGGACAACTTACCAACCCAAATGTAATCATACTTTTACATTTATTGTGAATTAAGTGAAGTTGCGCCACTCAACGGCCATGTTTGCAATTTTTGCCTCTTGGTACTTACATCATACAAGCCCAGAGTCCTAAAATGTTGTCAAATGATCACAGATGAACATTATATTTCCTATCAATAATTACTGTATCATAACTTTGCAACTTTTTGCCTTTTTTCTATGTGCGAGGGTCAACAACAGAGTTTACTCCTCTACTTTCCGGAATCTTACGGTTGTTTCATATTACTTCAAAGTAAACTAGGTAAAAAGTGTAAACAGACAAAATGTTTGAGAAGAAAAGAGGCACGGGTTAATACTGTCATCACACAGTGGATTATTTTTACATTTATATTTCATCAAATCCGTTTGTATGCCTCAAGGACACTATATGGCATGGAGTTGTTTTATAATGCCTTGGAATCCTTTTAAAGAATCCTTTTAAAATTAAAAAAATAAGCTTGAGAAAGGCACACACAATTCACTTCCATCAAAATATCACTTCACAAACCTCAGTTTTGGTTTCCAAGAAAAGATAGAAAACCGTAAAGTGGGTTTACATGACACCAGGGTGAATAAACAGACTAAAGACACATTGCTGCTGTCCTTCTGAAACCTTGTAAGTCCATATTTTCGTATTTTAATTTCTTTTACCATAAATCACAATTATTAGGCACCCTTTATTTTTGTCACTTGGTTTAGCAAATATCTAACCAATAAAATATATTAAAAAGTGCTTGCCAACTTTGACAACGCTGTATTTAATCATTTAAAAAGTCCAGTGCTTTTACATTCCCCGAAAAACTGTGAATTTGGACATACCAGGTTTCAGAAAGGCAGCGACGATATATAAATCTCTTAAAGTGTTAATATAGGAGAAACGAAGCTACAGTAACACGATTTCTTTCCTTGAGTTTCATAAAGAAGAATGACATTCCCCTATAAGATCTCTTTAGTTCTCACTTTTGCTCTGTCTATTTGCACCAGTGTGTGGATGTATATTGTATAACATGACGCATGATATACAAAGAGACGTTTTTGATGGACAACACAGACACAGGTCTGAAGAACAATACATATACAAAAGCCAGCACACACACATAAAGCGCATCAGTGTTTCAATGGTATGACAGTATATATATCTGTGTCTTCTCTCTCTCTCTTGGTCTCTCTCTCTCTTTCCTCTGCCTGTGGCTTTGTTTCTCGCAGAGGAAGAGCAGGCGAGTGTTGTTATTAACTGTGTCTGCTGTAATGTAAATAATCATTTCCCTGGCAACCGTGCGACTGTCCTCCGCTTCAAACCGGTTAATCTCAGAGTCTCTCTGTCAGACACACACATGCAGACAGAATCCCACCGACACGCACACGATAATCCCGACCGAGGTGGTTAATGAAATGCGACGCGAGCCGTACACAACACAAGAGATCATGTTGTCACGTTGAGAGCTCGCACTTTGACAAAAATCTAAATCAAACTATTTGTTGGTTTTGCAGTCACTGTCAGAATGATTCGGCCACGTTAAATGACATATCTGACTTTTCAGATGTTGCGCCTGGACCTCACGTGTGATGTTTTTTTTACCTGTTCATGGTACTCCACGCCCATGCTGAGTGTATTGATAAGGATTGCGATCATTATCCCTCTGTTGAAGTATTTGCTGTCCACAATCCGCTTCAGCACAAGTCTGACGAGATGAACGCACACACACACGCAACTCTTTTTCCCGGATTCCTTTTCCTCCACGTCCTGGTTTAATTTGCTCTCCTCCGCGCTGACATCTGGCCCCTGTTTCTCTGGGTCCGGTTCACCGTTGGAATCGCAGGTGACCCCGTCACCTTCCTGACCGCAAATTGGGCAGGGAGACAGTTCAGAAGATGCCATCCCAGCCCTCCCGTCAATACACACACTTGAGCATGGGCCTGGATACACAACTGCAATGAAGAATGAGTACAGTTTGTTAAATTTGACACATAGTGTGGACTAACAGTGTGTTCACACCGCTAGCGACAAAGTGAGGCGATGTCATTCATTTCAACGGCGAGCCGGTGATACGAGCGACTGTGATCGTTGGCGACAGGAAGTGGTCGTGTCTAGGGAATTCACCATGTTGTTTCTACAGTAGCCCTAAATGGACAAACTACAGAGCGTGTTTCGTAAATAACGTTTTTCCTTCGGTAAAGAAGGGAAAATATCTTAGTCCTGTGTCAGCCACCGTAGTGCTTCGAATGGAAAGGGGGAGGGGTGGAGTCAGCGGTTGCTAGCAATTCGCATCCTCACCACTAGATGCCACTACAATTCTCACACTGGACCTTTAATACACAATAATCTAACATGAACAACTGTATTTGCATTAACTGCATCAACCAATACAAATAGATGCTTAAACATAAAAAGCTTTGTTAGTTTATGTTAGCTAATGCATTTCCTACTAGTAACAAATGCAAACTTATTATAATGTGTTGCTTATATTTGTATTATATAAACATGACGCTATCACAGCTTTCGTTTCAAATTCATCAGAACACAGAGATATAATTTTTGTCTCTGTTTTATGCTAAATATGTTATAAGGAATCATAATTATCCAACCTGGAACAATATGTTAGAAGTTTGTTTTGTGCTATAAATTTGATAAGAATCTTAGAGTAAAGCTAAACACCAAAACAACCCAAAAGATAAACCTGGGCAAATATAAATCTACAGCTTTATCATGTCATTTTTAAGAATGTGGGTTTAATGTTCTTTAACGCAGGAAATACATCACAGTTCTGAATATATTTTGAACAAAATATTGCAAAGCAACTGAAGCAGGCAACTGCAGGCGAAAGTCAAGAGGCACAAAATAATAGACAGAGTGTGTTTTTGTGCAGTCAGTTTCTCAATTCAATTTGGAATTATTGGGGCATGTCAAGTGTGCTAACCAATAAAATTAAGGAATTTTATCTATGCTATGAAGTTAGAACCCCAGAGACAGAATTTACTTTTAATCCATACACCCAAAGTAAAATTTGTAACATGGCAGCAAGGTTAAACTTGATTAATATTATATGTACTTACTTTTTGCCAATGTACATGTAACATAGCATTTGCACACTTAAGCCACGTCGTAAATCGACACACAAAATATCAAAGAAATGTTTTAAAAACTAAGACAAGTATTTGGTCATTTGGTTATTAAGTATGTCCATAGTTAAAGGGATGGTTCACCCAAAAATGACAATTCTGTCATCATTTATTCACCCTCATGACGTTCCAAAACTTTGTTTCTTCTGCAGAACACAAAAGAAGATATTTAGAAGAAAGGTGAAAAGAGGAAAGAGGTTTTGAGCGACATGAAGGTGAATAAATGATGAAAGAATTTTCTATTTTTGGGTGAACTATCCCAAGTCCCTAAGTGTCCACATACTTAATGGAGCTGATCTGGGGTGCGTTTCCCAAAAGCACCGTTAGCCAACTATGGTTGTAAGTTCTGTTGTTCCAGCATAGTTTAAGTGTTTCCCAAAACCATAGTTCCAACGATCAATCGCAAACACCATTGCAAAGTTGCGTGGTTGGAACTACAGGTCTACAGCTGTGTTAAAAGCATCTTTCCTTATTATAATGACATGTAGACTTACCTGCATCAAGCTTTTGATCAAAGTAAGCAAGGAACATGCAGGGCCTTCCATACCCATCATTCTAAATACGTATATAAAAATTCAATTTGACATCTTTTAGTTTGTCAAGAAAACAGAAGCGCTTTTTTTGCACATGACCTTTGTGCTCTAGGACTGTGGGGAATCCCTGGACAGAATGATGTAGGAGCACACTAATAAAATAATTCAATATCAGGAGATAAAACAACAGATAAAAAAATAGGATAACAAAAATAGTCCTTAAATGCAATGTATGTTATATACAGCAAGTTATATTATAACATTAATTCGATCAGAACGTATTTATTAGTAGATGTCTTTACTTCACCACCTGTATGGCGTCATCAACTAGATTGCTGAACCAACTTGGTTCAAACAAAGGTGTCCGAAAGAGTTATTACTGTTTCGGCAAACAGTTGTTACTACATCACTAATTTACCCAACGATGCATGTACTATGGTGGTAACCATCGAGTTATATCCTAGTTTGTGAAACGCAACCCTGTATGATTTTCACATTTGCGACTTACCGTGTTGAAGCTTGTAAGTGTCATGGAATCCACCACAAACTGAAATCTTCCCGCTATACAGCCCGTGATTGACTGCAGATCCCTTGGCCCCGCCTGCCGATTGTCGGCGAGAACGTGAGTTTGCGTACAGTTTGGAGGGCATTATGGTGGGGTAGTTCATTCCAAACCTCAAACCCCTTAAATTTGGCAGCGTAAGTGGGAGGGATGAGGTCTTTTTCTGAGTGTCTCTATCAGGATGAAGGGTTTTCATTTCAATGCCATTACTTGTGTAATGCTGATGATGGTGTGTATGATGATAATGAGTCATAAAATACTGGCTCGGGCCCATCTTTGTCCCATTGTCGGACCAAAATCTGTTAGTCCCGCCTCCCGTCAAGGAGCTGTTGGAAGTAGCATCGCCTCTTCGCCTGCGCGGACACAATTCGCCATATAGACGAGTGATGTGCCGACAAAGTTTACGACAGATGTGCACAAGGTATTTTAGCATCTCTTCGTAGCAGGATCCCGGTTCCGCCAAGCTACCAATGCCGGACTCGTTGCTACGGAAACGGGCCCGCTGCTCTTGCATCAGTTGGTTCTCCCGTTGTTTGGTCTCAGAGAACTGTGTCGCTATGACAACCAGACACAGGTTGATCATAAAGAAGGAGCCTACCTGTGTACAGATTCCAATATAAGTACAATGGAGATATTGAAGACAATGGTCCAAAAAGCATGAACTGCACAAGTCTATACGTTTATGGTCAGTCATCACTGTCAACAAGAGAATATGCAAAAGACTTGAGTTTAAGACTTCTGACATCATACTCAATGCTTGTTTTCAGTTTCTATGATTCTCAATAAAACTTTAAATTGCCCATAACACTACTTACAGTATGAATAGTTACATAGTACACTTACTCAAGTAATTTACACCCCTTATGGTGGCAAAGATCATTTCTACACACCTAATGAAAGTGGAGAAACCGTAACTCCATAACGTTAATGAATTAATGTTCACTTACAATGATAAGGAAGATGAAATAGATGAAGTTGTAAAAGGAATGTGCATCCATTACATAATACATGATATCCACCCATCCCTCCAGAGTGATGACCTGAAGAACAACAAAAACACAGTTTCATAAGTTTAACAGCAAATACACACCTGCTTGAGATGTCAAAAACAAAAGACATCCGATGTTTCTCTACGTCACATGTGCAAAACTAGGTCATGATACAGCAAGCAATGATAAATGTCACGCTGTGGTCAATCGAATTACTAAGAAACCTGATAAATGTCCATGCCCATTCCCAATCACATTACTAAGGAATATGATAAATATTGTTGCTTCTTAAAGATCGGATTAAAATGGAACACGATAAAACTTGATTTCCTGGGACAGGTAAGCTGGTTATTGATGTAAGGGGATTCTGTCTTGCTGTAGCCCCTGGCAACCATTCACTTCATTTTCCAAGTCTGAAAGTAAGTGTCTCTGGGCACCAAAAGGATATGTGAGGATAAGAAATATCACCGCCTGCCAAAGTGAATATATACTCAGCGAAAATCTTAATGAACAACTTGGAGCAGATCTCTTACATGCATTCAAGTTAAAATGAATTCCTGACCCACCTTATTTATGAAATTGCATATACATAAGTTTATATTCAGAATATATATATATATATATATATATATATTTATATATATATATATATGTGTGTGTGTCAAAATATATCAAAACACACAGACACACCTGAAAAATGGCAATCCACGCATATCCGATGTTGTCAAAGTTAATGGCTCCGTTATGCGGATTATGATTGCTTGCGTTGCAGACGTTGTAATACATGTTCCAGTTCACACACCCGTGATGGAGGGGCTGTTTGAAATCATGATCTGTGACATTATCAACAGTGACCTCACACCACATCCCCCCTTCCCTGCGCTGCGGGACACTGGAACAGTGCAGCATTCCGTTCTCCCTTTCGGTTGAGCAAATGAAGGGAATGTCGTCCGATTCTTCTGGTCTGTAGTATTCATGGATAACCTCTGAGAGATTATACTTCCTGTAGAGAGAGCATGTGGGGTCAGGGTACATCAGATATGACATGAGCTCATTTGGGTGCGCTACATTATTTACATTTATGCATTTGGCAGATGCTTTTAACTGAAGTGATTTACAGTGCATTTAAGATACATTTTATCAGTATTTGTGTTCCCTTGCGATCAAACCTGTGATCTTTCCGCTGCTACAGATGAGCTAGAATTAACAGAGATTCCGATTTTGGTTTCCGCAGAATGTTTAAAATCTTCAAAACAACTTATTACATTATTCACACGCACACTGGGGATTTTCTAAACACTTATATTTGAAGAATGTTGTTAACTGGCACCCATTCACTTGCATTGGTTTTGTGATCATACAAGAGAAGTAAATGGGTGCCGGTGCGGTTCAGTTACCAACTCTTTTCAAAATATCTTCTTTTGTGTTCTGCGGAATAAAGAACGTCAAACAGATTTGAAATGACAAGAAGGTGAGTTAATGATGACAGACTTTTCATTTTTGGGTTTAGCATACAGTTTAGATTGGAGGTGTGGTTCAGTTCTGGTCAAAAACTCCCTGCCCATCCATATAGCCAGCATGAACAAGTGCAGGGAGTGCAGCGATAACCACACTTAGGGTAAATGGAACACATTATTTAAAGTCATTTAAACTTATGAAAAGGAATAACAGAAGTCCTGATTGTAAATGTAATGTGGAGCTGGGGATGGAGGTGGGTAATTTGCTCCTGAGCAATGCGTTATGCTGCTGTTAGCTGAATGAATTTGAAGCTGTGATAGCGTCATTTTTCTATAGGTAGATAGAAACTCACGTAACCTGCCAGAACAAACGCTATACGCTTGATTCTTGGGTGAACTATCACTTTAAGTTATACGTCATTTAAAACAACAGGATTTTCTGTCTTGTGCAGAGCACAAAAGAAGATATAAATTGTTAACCAAACAACATTTGCCCCATTGTATGGACACACAACCACTGAAAGTTAACATTTCTCAAAATGTAAAAAAAACACTACACTATTGCATAAACAGATAAAATGTACTGCATACATAGAATACATTATAAAATACTTTGGATAAATATATCTAATAAATGCAATTATTTAACTTTCAGAATTAAAACAATTGCTAACAGCATGACTTTCAACAACTTGCATTTTTGATATTTGCATATAAACATGCTCTTAACAATTAAAGCATAAAATGCACATTTACCTTGAGACCCCCCCTAAGACTATCCAGTCACCGTATTAATGCAACACAATGATTTGTGCTGGTGGGGCATTTGTTCTCGGAGTATTAACAAACTGTTTGAGCCCAAGTGAGCTTCCAGTCTAATCTGCCTCACATCCTGTTTATTAAACTGAGAGAGCCAGAAGAGCTTAAAGACTGCGCTATTAGATCATCTTGCTTGAAAAGAGGTGCTTGATGAAAATGGCCTGAAAATTGATGTTACCTTAAGTCTTAAGCAATGCTATCAGCAGTAATGCATATGAAACTTAGAGATAATTATGTTAGCGATAATGCATCGTGGGTAATCGGAATACTTGAGACTCATAAATAAACGTCGGGCAAAGAGCTGCTTAACACCGCTGTGAAATACTATATATACAACGTGGCTTTTTTGTTTTATTTCTCAAAGCCATGAAGTTCAGAAATGTTTATCTAAACGGGCACATTAAAACCTCATCGCTTTCATCATGGCTGAGCTTAAATGTTTAGGTTAAATTATTGTTTGGTTTCATTTTGTGAACACTAAAAAATATTTCTACCAAATTTCAAATAAAAATATTGTTTCTATTTGCATTAATTTGCAGAAAATGAAAATACCGCAAAGAAAACAAGATCAGATTCACTTCTAAGCAATACAACAGAAATAGTTCTACGTGTACTTCTGAAAAGTTCAACTTGTATCACAGTTTTCATGTGTCCAGTCACGCTGTCAGTCATTCACGTTGCTGATGGATCACTTTATGTCACTCCTGAGTTGGACTGGAACTGCCACAATACATCTAGAAATGCTCTACGGCTGTATTTTTTACCCAAACAATAAATGCTTTGTGTTTCCAGTACCGTATCCTTTGAGGAAAACAATCCTTTCTTTCATGACATAAAGGTCATCTGTTTCACGAGCAGATGTACCGAACGTATTACGCAGAAAAACAACATATTCTGCAGTTTAGAAACAAACCGATATACATTAGCTGTAATTCACCGTTTACTCTTGTCTTTGTAATTGCACGGCGGTTCACGGCGCTAAACTTTGGAGGAGATGAGGCGGGTGGAGGGCACTGATATGACTGCTTCACACAGTTTAATTGGGTCATTAAAATTCCCGGGAACCTTGTTCAAACAGAAGACACTTTGAAAGAAAAACCTTTTGCGAAAAACCCTTAATATTTTAAGGAAAGTAATAGAATTGTACAACTCCCAAATGGTAATTTGTCAAGACTGTTACACACCCACATGCACGCGCATGCACATGATTTTCGGTTAAAAATTAATGAAAATGAATGTACAAATGAGCGAAGTCCCTAATGAAACAACAAATTTTGGCAGTGGACTCCAAAACTAATGAGTAGACGTGCCAACAGACAACTATTCACATCCCGTAGGACTGACTTACTGATGACAAAATGGTGGAAAACAGGTGGAATGTGAGCTGTACTAGACATTGATTAAAAATTTTAATATTATTAGAAAAAAACGGATACTAAAACACCATCACTCAACAAAAGACCAATTCTTGAGTTTCCGCTGAAAGCAGACCGCAGCAGATGTGAGTGGACTGAAGTGGATATTCTTTCCGAGCGTTTTTGACAGACATGAATGCAATACGCGTATGCACAAGAGACTTCGGTGTTTAAATAATCAGCATCATTTGAGAGAGAAGGAGAAGCTGCAGTATTGTAACAGACATGGTTTGGATAGCGCTGGGCTTCGGGGAGGGATTTGGAGAGAAGCCGCCGTGCACCTGAACGGGTCAGGGCGTCTTTCAGCAGACTGGCTTTCTGAAACGCAGTGCATCGGGGTGGACAGTTGTCAAGATGATTCACTGGAGCACATCTCTTGTGTGGATACTCATTAGTCATCTCTTTACGTTGTAAAGCGTTTGTTATCAATGAGGCTGTAGTGGTTTATGTAATCTGTAAACGTATATTGTTTGACAGCAAAATTGATTCAGATTAAACATTTAAATTCGAGTTTGCTGTCATTCACGATCCGCTGATCTGTAAGAAATCTGTCACGGCGAATAAAAAAGTCCCTCTCTGTGTTCCTCATTACAAATATTTATGGGATTAGATACAAATTAAACTGTGTTTCAATTGCGCTTCAATTTTACGGTGTTAAAGCTCCAATTTAAAATTTTTTTAGCTCTGTTTGAAAGATTAAATTGCACGTGTGCCGTAAATGGTGTCAAACGGACATTTCTCGCATGTTTTTCTACTCAACATTTGTCATACTTTACTTATCAACATGTTATTCCAAACGTGTCATTTTTTAATTGAATAAGTCCTTTCCATTGTATCGACTGCGCTCACAGTTCTTTTGCTTTTATCAAATTGACAGATCCTTAAAACAATCCTTTAAATTCTGAATAGTGGTCTTCAAAAGTCTTATAGATCACTTTAAAAGCATAAACTGAGAAGCTTGCGTTAAAAACCAGCTTGCACTTACATACTGACGCTCTGGTTAAGAAAGCAGCGGTTTCGCAGAAGCCCCGCCCACAGCTGCACGCCCACAATTCCAAATATAAAGAAAACAAAGAAACAAAGCAGCAAGACGTTTCCCAGCATGGGCAGAGTATCCAACAGCAGGGTCACCAGAATACGCATACCTACAACACACAGAAAAACAAACACGTCACACACGTTTGCTCAATGAGCCATCAAATGCATCTCGGGATGGCAAACACACTCAGAGAAAATACTTTTTATTGCTGATACATATAAGTTTTATGTCTTTAATTTGATATTCAAAGACTTCATGAGCACGCTTTCTCAGTGTCTGATGTGTATTATGTAACCAAGCCGAGAAGTGAATAGAAACACACAAACATATTTGTCGCGCTTCGGCTAGCGCTCTGTGGTTTGATAATAATCGAATTGGAAACTTTACGACCACGGTCTCCAAAATATAATACAGCTTTCCGGCACGCACACACAAAAACTTATTTGGAATGTGTTGACAATGGACCGTGCTATAAATGGTAAGCATATCCGTGCATGTCAAGAGCTTACCATCTCGCCCCACATTAAACAAAACAGACCCTCACTTTTACCGTTGGAACCAATCCATGCTTGTAACACACACCAGCACCTTCCTGTCGACAGATAGCGTGTGTGTGTTTTGTGTATGTATTGCGCTTAATCAACTACGAGGACAGAACATCTATAGACGCTAAGCTGGAACAATCGGTGTCAGAGGTTGCGTTAATACATCACGGCAACGTGTGTGGATCTATAAATACAACGGCGGTGTGTTTTTCTAGTCCAAATCATTTGCGTTGAATCAATAGCTGGGCTGTATAACAGCGACGCTGACAGTGAAACGAGAAAGATAAACAAAGTGAGAGAAAGCAGTACTCACTGGGAACTCTGTTGATGGCTCGTAAAGGTCTGAGAACCCGTACGGTTCTGATGGCTGAGAAACTGACGTTGTGTCCGTCTAAAGAATACTCCAACATCCTAAACAATGAGAAAAACACACTTTAGGAAAGTGAGTTCGACAGAAAATGTCTAATATATCAAGCATGTAGATAGAGCAATGTCAGATTTTTACCACACGAGAATTCAGGTTACTGAATGCTATCTGTTCAATTATTTCAATTTAAATTGTTTGTGTAACCTCTTTTTTGACCAACGAATTCTCAAAATACAATAGTGGCCATTATAATAAAAATATAATACTTGCACTAAACTTCAAGAAAAAAACCCTACACTTGTTTTAGCACAACATTTTTGGCACAAAGACAATTTACATATCAGCAAATAAAGGTTTTATTATAAAAGACACAAAAAATAAACTGAATTTTCCTTGAAAATCCTTGACTACAGTTTTATCTATTATTATATTTGTTCATTCTTTGTTAGTCTCCTCGGCTACGTTTTTATAAACTTTGTGTCATTTTTTTGTCAAGCCTACTAAAATTCTTCTCAAAGCTGAGTTTCAGTTTATACTCCAAACACACCAATGCACATCCATACAACATTTTTAAAGCATCTTTTAAAAATCAAACATCTCCATTCCCTTTTGAAAAAAACCAGCATATGCTGGTTAGGTAGGTTTTGAAGCATGGTAGATGGTTTGTGCTGGTTAAAGCTGGTCCTAAACCAGCACATGACCATCATAAACTAGCACATGACCAGTTTAGGACAAGCTCATGACCATCTTAAACCAGCTCATGACCATCTTAAACCAGCACATGACCATCTTAAACCAGCACATGACCATCTTAAACCAGCACATGACCATCTTAAACCAGCACATGACGAGTTTAGGACAAGCACATGACCATCTTAAGACAGCTCAGGACCAACTCATGACCAGTTTAAACCAGCTCAGGACCATTTTAAGCCAGCACATGACTAGGTTAGGACCAGCTTTAACCAGCACAAACCAGCTGCTTCAAAACCTACCAAACCAGCAAATGCTGTTTTAATCAATAGGGTTGTCCAAAGTTGCTCTTGCTTATGTTCTCTTGAACATAAAACTAAAAGAGACTGAGACCATTTACACAAAGAAAAATCCACTTCTATGAAGTACATCAGTAACGCATAACTAAACGTTCATCCGCCTGGAAAAGTAGTCCCAATCTAAACGATCAATTCAACAACAGCTCAAACCATAGACTTATATTATAAGCCTATCTGATACAAACACATTTATTCTTTAATGTAACAAACCAAGGGACGAGTCCAAATTGTTTAACCAATCAGCATCTAAAATATAACACCATATAACATCCAATAAAGTTAATAGCTAACTTGTAAGCAGAAAACATTACTGTTATAATGAGTTTTAATGAATGATCAGGCCAACACGTTGTAGTTTGAGTTACGATACACAAGAAAAGCAGCAGAAATCATGTCAGCAAAACCAGAACCAATGCCCAGAAATGAGAAGAAGAGGGACACATGCAGGCAAAAAGATCATTGCCTGGTGTGTGTAATTGTCATTCATGAGCTTAACTTTGACACATCGACTTGACATTAGAACTGGATGACATTAAACAAACACACACACACACACACACACGCACTCCAGACCTTGTAGCACTTAGCACATTTAATGACTCATCGGATTCTAGGAATCCACACGCTACGTAATGGTAATGGTTGACTTTTTTACACCCGGTGAGCGTGGAGATCGCTTCTTTGCGATTGGTCACTCACCCAGCCATGACGATGAAGAGGTCAAGGCGGTTCCAGGTGTCTCCAAGGTAACATTTGGGACCAAACACCCCCAGGGCCACCATTTTAACCACCATCTCCACAGCAAAGAAGGCGAATATGAAGTCATCAAATGCCTGTTAGAAAAAAAGCAACCGTCGATTTTACCTCTAAACTTCTAATCCAAAATCAATAATTTGCATTAACATCAATTTACAATTGAATTACAATTATAACCCCTTCCGTTTGTGTATGTAAGTGTTCATATGTCTAAAAAAAGCTGTTTCCAGTCTAAAGTACAATGGGTAAATCAAACAATGAGAGATTGAAGCATGTGTGTTCTGTAAGCGTGTTTGCGTGAGTTTGTGTTACCTGCAGGATGCTGCACCTGTCTGAGTGGCACTCCAGGTCCTGGCAGGGCTGGAACATGCCGAGCGTGACGCAGTTGAGCAGGATAACCAGCATGCTGACGCGCTCAAACCACGTACAGCTTCAGTTAAGGCGAAAACAACTCACACGTGAAAATAAAAACAATTCAGGTGTACGTCACATTCACATTAAAAGCTTTGCCTCAACAATAAAACCTGGTACAGTACTTTCTGCAAAAGCCTAGAAACGCTGGATCCACAAATGTACTCAGTGAATCTTCATCAATAAGTAGAGAAAATAATACAGTTTTCACGTTTTGAATGTTGAAAGGTCTTTAGCGAAACCTATTATCTCATAAATGTCATGTTTAAAATACTCTTGACTCTCGTCTGGGGGCTCTGTCTTTAGTGAGCCAAGACGGCTAAGATCTCAGAGCAAAATAACATAGTGCAGCAGAGTAATATACCACAGGTCAGAGTACAGTAAGGATGAGTAAAATAGAAAACAGTAGGGGAGGAGTGGTTAAGATTACAGTGAATTACGGTAGGGATGTGTAGTTCAAAGAACACTAGAGTATAGTAGGGTTATGTAGTTTAGAGTACAGTAGCACACAGTAGGAATGAGCAGTTCAAAGTACACTAGGGATGAGTCGTTTGGAGTAGCAATGGTTCACAGAACAGTAGTTTAGACTATGGGAAAATACAGTACTGATGAGTAGTTTAGAGTACAGTAGAGAACAGAAGGGATGAGTACTGTACATTAAATTACACTATTTCTGAATGCAGTAGAAGTAAGTAGGGTTAGAGTATAGTGAAGTACAGAAAAGATCAATTGTTTGGAGTATAGTAGAGTATTGTAGAGTACCATAGAGAAGAGTACTTTAGAGTACAGAAGAGAACAAAAGGGATGTGTAGTTTCAATGACAGCATCTTAAAGTACACAGAAGGATTTAGTAGTTTGGAGTATAATACAATACAATACAAGGTTATTTTATACTGTAGAGGAGTATGCAAGACAAAACAGGTCAATAACATTCTAGGTAAAAAAACACAGCCTGTAAAATGGATAAGGTTCATCATCGCACAAAAGGTCTATTAAAGGCAAAGGAGAAGAAATATGTTTTTAGAGTAGACTAAAAAAGAGATAAAGTTGAGGCAGTTCTGATATGGACTGGGACACTATTCTACAACTCAGGGCCAACAACAGAAAAAGCGCGATGACCTCTGTTTTTTAGACGTGCCCTGGGAAGTTGTTGTAAGCCAGAGTCGGCGGATCTGAGCGGTCGTGACTGAGTATATAGATGCGAGATTTATAAACATAAAGTAACATTTTAAAATCAATTCTGTATTTGACATGCAGCCAACGCAATGAAATCAAAAGAGGTGTGTTAGAGTCATGTTCGCGCATCCCACAAAGAAGCCGAGCCGCTGCATTCGGAACCAACTACAGTAGAAGTGAAGTACAAAAGGAATACGTGCAAGTGGTTTATAGCCACTTTGGAAAATGTCTGTCCAAAATAACTTCCTGTTTCGGTTTTTAACACTGTTTGAAATGTTTATAACCAAAATGCCTAAAACAAATATCTTTAAGGTTAAATAATATTTGTAAGAAATAACAAAACAGAAAACAGAAGTGCTTCAGTGTTTACATTTTCAGAAGACAGTTGAAAACTTCTGCAGCAATTTAAAAGAAGCCCATCTTCAAGAAAATGTGCCCGTTTTCAACAAATCTGAATATAACCCAGATATTACGATATACTTGATCAAGAAAAGTCTTGACAGTTTCCTTTATATAAGAATAGAAGTGTTTTAAAACAACGCAAATATACGAATGAGTGATGATATATAACATATTATGACATCAGTAATTATTGACGTCATTCAAATATCACTCCGGATTGTAATGTCTGATGTTTGTCTTAATAAAACATGTTTTACAATTAATAAGTTAATGTTCATAACATTACAAAATATAATATAATCAAATGCAATGAAGGCGTTTTGTTTTCATAAGGGTGTCATTCAAAAGTGCAATTACATTATTGCATTACTGAGCACTGATGCACACACATTCAGTCCTGTTGTAAAACCAGCCCGTTCTCCTTAGGCACTGCCACATGATCCTCATTAATCATTAACCTGTCACAGCAACATACCGCTTAATAACCACCGTAAATCCCCCAGTTATGCGCGTTTACATGAGAACAAACAGAACTCATCTACGAACTGTTCAGGATTAAAAACACCCAAAGATGTTTCCGTCTGTGTCATGCGGCAGTGTTTAACTGTTCGGTCCACTGCGGCTTTCTCTGGTCTTTGTATTAGTGAAACCAGTCTGGAATTCCTACAGGCTTTCCTCTCGGCTGGAACTGGGACAATGCTCATATCATCAAACATTTATCCAGAGCTCTGAGCCCACACTAATGCACGCAGACAACACCAGCTCTCGTATCTCATCCTCGCGATCACCACGGTCACATTCCTGCTGCTTCTGTTGAGACTAATGATGGTGCTGATGGGTAACAAAGTCTCGGCGAAGAGGGTGTTGAAAGTCTTTCTCAAGTACTCAACTTATTTTTCTGGTCACCTTCCATTATTACAGTACATGCACATCACATGAGTGTCAAGTAGCTATATTAACTTTTTTTTTTGGTGTTTAAAATAGTGTAGCTTTACAACAACATCACAGAAAGCACTGGTCGTCTGTAAGATGTCTGCTAAAGATCTGGGGATCTGGAAAACATCTGCTGTGTAAAAACATCTGATAAACGTGTTTGGTAAAAACTGTTTTACACAGGTACGTCTGTACGATGTCTGATAAAGATCTGTAAAACGTGTTAAAACGTCTAATAAAAAGTACTTTTACATACATTTTAAATCTTACATATATATATATATATATATATATATATATATATATATGATGTCTTACAGGTGAGACTGTATCTCAGAGATGCATTGCAGTTGAGCAAAATAATGAAACAAAGACGTCTTGCAGACATCAGATAGACCTCTCCAAATGTTCATCTTCCAAAAGTCTTTATGACATCTGATTGGAAACGTCTCAGAGACGTATTGCGGATGAGCAAACACTCACATAAAACATCATGCAGATGTGAATGCAGACATCAAATAAACGTCTCCAAAAGGTTTGTGAGCTACGGTATCAGGGAAAGTCAAATTTCCAGCATTTAGGGATGTAATCTGGCAACTTGCTATGCATCACTGTCAAACATCTTTAAGGAAAGAATCAATCTTCAATAGAAGTCATATTCATTTTGAGCGAATCAGTTGGATAGTGTTAATACTGTATTTCATTTCAGTCATTGTGCTGGATTGTCTTCTACGTAGTTGTGACATATTTTATATGAATATTTTAATGTTGCTGTTCTTAGACATGTTTCCGTCTGCACAGTGTATGTGTTTCATTTGTAATCTGCATTTAATGTAAATTGCTCTCTTGGTTTTATGCTGTCACTTTAAATTAGACGAAGTAAAGGTCCGCTTGACTTTATGTACTTCCAGTATAGTTTGTAACTGGTTAAACACGGACACACAACACGCTGACACGCTTTAGTGCTAAAGCCCCAAATGCCAAAATAATTATTTGAGTTCCTTGTCAAAACGCATTAGAAAATGAGCAACTCACCCACTGGTCGAATTAGTGTATTTCATAAAGTAGTCATGCACTCATACACAAAAAAATGTATAATGGTCAGATATTGTGGTTTAGATGAGGCTAATACCCTGTTCAGTTCCTCGCGGAACGTCACCTGGTTAGACCACAAATCTCATCTGTACTTTTCTACAGACCCTCCATGACTACCTAGAAACCAGGTAAAACCTAGTACCACTCGAAGTTGTCTTATTCTAGCAGTGCTGTAGCGTTGATGAATGTTGAAGTCAGATTGACTCTCACGATTCAATGGATAACCAAATAATCTCAAATACAGCAGAATTCAACAACATTAAAGGAATCCGAGTAGCTGTTGACAGGGGTTGTGCCTAATTTCCGGACTCAAACGCCCCTGTTCAGGTGTGTGCAACCTGCTTATTTTATCTTCTCGTGTTCTAGACGAATCCAAACGTAAACAAAAAACGCATCGAATGCTTAATACACTGAACACTCAAACAAACCCTTATAAACAACTGTTTCAACGGTTACGTAGTAACAGTCACGTGGCTTGTGAATAGAAAAGGCTCGGCAGGTTTCATGCATATCAAGTCAACATATTTAAAAGGTCATTTTGTGCCTGGACAGCAGGGAATCAGATTGAACCCGAAAATTTAGATACGCAGTGTAGAAAGTGTCACGATCTTGCCCTTCTTGTGGTTGTGTTTCTAGTGTGGAGTGACAGGATCATGACAGTCCCATGTCTTGTGCTTGTGTTTGGAAGCGTGGAAGGAAAGTGAGGAAACGTCATATAAACTTTCCTTTTCTCTATATAACTCCAAAGGCTTTGTTTACGAGACATGGTTTTGGCCTAAGATTTTAGGAATGTGTCTATATCAAAAAGTCTGCGATCAAAGTACAGAGTTTATCAATGTGTGTGTGTGTTTCCTGTGAATCAAACCCACAACCTTTGCATTACTTTTGATTTGCTCACCGCTAAGATATAAGATGCCGAGCCGCATAGTGAATATAGTCATGGCTGAAAGGTATTGTTAGGGATTATGCAAGAAGTTAAACTAGCGTTCACATAAAATAACAGAGAAACATCAAACATTAAAGTAGCTCTGGTATAAGAAAGATCAGTTGCCTGGATGAGAAGTCACTTACACAGCGTTGCCAAGGCCACCGGTGATCATTCTTAAATATTTGACCATTGAATAACCAATCAGCATCAAGTATTCTAGAAAGCCATAAAAACGACAATTACAGAGCCATTAACTGCCAGCCAATCTCACGTACATAAGATTCACATCTGTACTAGAGATCTCTGTTGTCCATTGCAGCTTTCAAACACAATCCACCGTTAAAATTATTAGCAACTCTGTGAGCTTCCTATCCGCAAAACAAATGTTTGAAGTCATCACAAGTGTGTGGGATGATACGATTAGCCGATTTCTTGGAGGGAGGCGAGCAGAAAGGCCAGCGGATAGCGACTGTGTCCTGTCCAAGGAAGAGACACAAAAGAGAGAGGCAGAGAGAGTAGAAAACACAGATAGTGACTGAGATCAAGAGCCAGACAAAACAGAGACAGAAAAGAGAGACCAATTACGGTAGCTTCCGATTCTCGCGTTACCATGGGAACCTCCCCCTGGAACTTCGTGGGAAAGAGCAGTTCCGATCCCCGAGGACACGCGGACTCACACGCGCTTATGAATTGTGATGAAGCATCGCCAACCACGGAACTACGCCTGTCACACTGTGGTCGACGTTCCACACAGAGAGTATGATTTTATAGTATGATGAATTCTGTCTAGTGAACAAGATTAATGACTAGAATTGAATAATTGAAACAGCTTGAATGATTTGAACATTTTGTTTCACCGACTCACAGCATCATTTGGGTATTTTTGCTGGATATATCTGGACAAATGCTGAAATGAATACCCGTACATTTTCATAGCTCTATAGTTCTAAGAGAAAAAACAAATGTTCAGTGCTGCTGATCAAGTACAGTATGAGCAATCCTTTTGAAATATGTTTGTTCATTGCTTCAGACATTACATATAAAAACAATACGCCTCGAAAGAGTCGTTTGATTCTTTTTTTACACGGAAACTGGAATTGCACGCAATGTCCTCACTAAAGGAACCACTGCCTCACAGCTATAGACGGCGGGAAAAAAATGAATTATTTCAATACCACCATTTCCATGCTCGGATGAATTGATATAAACATGATGGGCCACATAGTCTACGAAAACTTTGGATTATAAGGATTTATTGCTGGGAGATTTTAAACACTTCCATTATCGGTTGTTATGTTCTGCACTCAGACTGATGTGGACAGAACAACGCCATTTTACATATTAACATAAGCTAAAACTCATCTTAGTTTAACACTACATTTACTTTAAAAAAAGTTATTTTGTGTACATATTAAAAGCTTATAAACCTTAAACTCATCTTAATATAGGGCTGTTCCACGATTAATCGCAATTAATCGATAAAAGTTTGAGTTTACATAATTTATATTTAAGAAAAATATAAAATATGAAATAAAAACATGAACTGTATATATAAATAATTAAAATATAAATATTCATATTAATATATACATGCAGATATTTCTGAAATAATTGTGATTAATCGTGGAACAGCTCTTTAGCACTCATGTTAACTTTAAGAAATGCAAATCAACTAGTGAAAAGTCTAAACCAAATAGACGCAAGATGTTTACATTTAAAGTCAGGACAACATATATTACACTGCGCCTTTAAAATGTCTTTGATCAAATATGTAGCAGATGACAAATATTTATATACGAACAATTAATCGATTGTCATAATTTAAACGATAAAGTCAATTAATCGACAACCAATGATCTTAAACCAAAAGCATTGAGCATGTGGACAGATGGCAAAATCTACGAGACTAGCTCAGACATGTATCTCCACATTTTTTATATCGTAAAAAAACATTTCAATCAAGTGACAATAAACCTTTAAATTGTAATGTACATCACGCACCATTGCAGACGCTTGAATTAAACTTGAAAGCTCTCCATATGCGTTTTATGGTATTAATATATAACTAAATGATAATCAATTAATAATATTGTTGAAAATGTACATCTCTGCTGAATATGAAATTCAACTCTCACTGATGCAGCAGTTTTTTAGACCTGTGTGTTTTGCTGGTATTGCCTCACAACATTTGTGCTTACTATGGCACAGTTTTCTCCCGCTGCAGTCAGTCACGAGCCGTGGAGGGGGCTTTACCCACATTTCAGTGTTTTGTTGATGTAAGCTCACTTAACATTTACCCGGAAAAGCAGAGTACAGTACAATGCGATGCATCACATACTTCCTGCGATTATACAGTACGTCTAAACAGTTTGCACCATGCTGCAATGCAGTAACACTTCTAGCACGGGCAGGTTTGGGACATTTCTCACACACATTACACCTTTGATAGAGGACATCGGGAGAATAGAACGCCCCTT
Source organism: Barbatula barbatula (assembly GCF_947034865.1). NCBI lineage: Eukaryota > Metazoa > Chordata > Actinopteri > Cypriniformes > Nemacheilidae > Barbatula > Barbatula barbatula. The sequence continues at coordinate 23,168,711 of NC_136771.1, forward strand.
AAATGTGCACTACCGCTCAGGGATCAGGCTGTTGGGAACTGATGGATGATACTGACGACATCTGTCATACATATGCACGATAGACACACAACACGCCTACACACACATACGGTACACAAACTGTATGTATTTCATCATCACATAAAAGGCACATTAGAAGTTACGGAATGTAGACAGAAAGCAATGAGAGCATTAATCTTTGAGACTAAGATGTTATTTAAATATACTACAAATATGTGCAGATCCATATGTGTATATATGAGAATGAACACACATATTCATCAAACAAGTGCTGAAAGTCTGAACAGACGGTATATGTTGTTATTTCGTTAAAAGTGTCCCTACGGAGAGTAAAAACTCTCAATAATGCTATTTAACTCATTCACACTGATGGACATGGAGTCATGATGTTTAATTATATGATTGAAGCCTCTCTCTCTCTCTCTCTCTCTCTCACACACACACAATTTCTACAGTGCAAACATGGGAATCAGTTACAGGAGCCAATGAAGGGGGGGACAAAAAGTTGACTTTAATAATCCATGGTTTTATCGTGATAACATTAAAAAATGTAAAAGTTTTTTGTCACAGTACTGAAATTTATATTTAGCTCCATGGTATGAAATTTCTTTACCGAGAGGTCACGCTGTGATCTTCTATTGGTCTCATACAATCACGTGACATGAATTCGCGGAGCTCACCAAACTTGAACTTTGCCAAGCAGCGAAACGTGAAATATCTCGGGACGGGCTTGCGTTTCCGAACTGTTTTTGGTATATCATATAGCATTTCGATCAATAGATCCTCCAAAAAATGACACACAGCACCTTTAAACCTTTTTTTGCATTTGTCTATAAAATGGTCTGTGCGAGCAAATTTATAGCATTGCTGTATTTGCTACATTTGCTACATTTACAAAATGATACTATTCAATATTTGTTAGCAGATGTGAAGTAAGTGAAAGACAACAAAGGAGGAAATAAATCTGACAGTGTTGGCACCTGTGCTGTCCAATTATTGATAAGACATTCATCCAACCTACAAACCACATACATTCGTCAGAAGAACCTAAATGTTCCAACTCAAACACAGAGCCTTAAGAGCAAAAACATGTTTATGATGAGGAAATGCATCCTTAAAGTAAAAATGATAAACCTTTAAATATAGAGTGCACAAGCAGGTAAATCTCTGTGCCATGCATTATGCATAAATGTATTTCAAAAACAAGATCTAATTAACTTACCAAAGATGCAGCAAAAAATAAGATGCACGAGCAAATGTTCAGAAATGTGTTTTAGTAGAGGTGAACCACAGAATCTGCTGTGCATCCCGTAGAAAAACCTGTCCATCTGTTTTTTACTTTGCAGACTAAATCAATGCAATTTATTTTATTCTTTCCAGAACAGATATGGTGAAGTGGGGGGACTCACACTACATGGGCAAAGCTCAAAAGCGACATTGGACATAAAACACAGAAGAGGAATTTTAAGGGTTTCCTTACAAAAAATCTAATTCAAACTAAATCCTTTGCTTATATGTGCACTGGATGTGTGTGTGTTTGTACTTGTGTGTGTGAAATGAAAAGGAAGAGAAATCTGGCTGATATTGGAGAGTTAATTAAATTGTGTGAGTAAATGTCACACAGTATTAGAGACAAGCTGCTCTCTCTGTCATCTACACACACACACACACACTCACACACACACACACACGCACACACGCACACACGCACACACACACACACACACACACACAATTAGATATGAACTCTGGGAGGTTTATTAAAGCAGGAGACTGAGGCGGCGAGATTTGCTGACAACAACGCACACACAAACATGGACAAGACAGTTCAGGATCAATGCAAAGCACCTGAAAGACAAACTAATAATGCTTATAAAAAATGTTAAGTACTTCTTTTAAAAAACTCACATGTCCATTCTGTCTTCACAATGATAACAAATTTGACTCGAAGAGACACAATCCTTCAGGCAAGAAACTGGGTAAATGACAATAGAGGACTTGAAGTGTACGAGAGATGCCGAAAAAAAAAATGTTTCTGAAACTTTGGAGGAGATATACATGATATCACTAAGATTCACTAAGATCACTAAGATACTACTTTTCATGGAGAAAAGTCTGAGACTTACAGTAAGCAAAAGTCATTTTTACAAAAGCCAAACAAACTGCTCTCCATTCAATCTTAAGATTTATTTCGGAAAGATCAAAGGTCTCATACTTGAGATGTATGTACTGCTTCAAATGTCATATTTTAAGAACGTTGTGATTGTTTGGAAAACATGCGTTAGAGAGAATCTCATATAAAGGAAGGATCCCCCATGAGAAAGCTCTATAAACGGCAAGAAAATGCACTTACATTCAGTCTGGCTTTTATAAATCTGTCTCTGGCACTTTTATGAGCGCTGTTTTGTCGTTCAGGGTCTCCGATTTTTGGCTCGGCACAAAGCAGTTACATACTGTTCTGACAGAGCAGCGCTTGCTAATCCATCAGTACCTCATTTGAACATTAGAATGCAGGAAGGCATTGGCTTATTTCCTTTCCACTGTCTACTGTGGGCTTAGATGGGATTTGCGGGTGACATCACTAAGGAAAGGGCCAAAGGACCGAATTTGGTGACATTGCAATGCTACCTTCTGTCTGTAACCCAAACGACTGGTTGAGTCGAGAACTTTTATTAGAACTTGCCACGGGCGCTGAGTATCTCTAAGACTCAACTTTTCCCTCCGGAGAATCTGGGACTCCACTCTGGAGAGTGACATGAGCTTTCGTCCTTAGGTATTTGACAGACGCCGTGACGTCTGTCGCTCGTGGCTGTTTTCTATCTTAACTTTAACACCAGTGAGACACACATCTGAATCAGACGGGCTGTCTGCCAAAGACTGAGCTTAATGATTATATTGAAACGAATATTATAGAGTGGAGTGACAAATGGCACGATAATATTTACAGTAGCAATACTTGTATGCAAAATGTTTAGTTGCGAGGCAACTAGAAAGAACCTTTAAAGGAAGTCTGAGATGAGTTTAACACACATTAATGTTTTACAGTAGCAGTAATGATAACAATTACAGGTTTATTTGTTTTAGTTAAATGGACAGTTCAACGTAAACATTTGAATTCTTTCTTCATTTATTTACCCTCATGTCATTTCCAACCTGTGTGACTTTCTATCTTGTGAAGAACACTTAAGAAGATATTTTGAAGAACATTGGTAACCGAACAATGGCTCTACCCATTGACTTGCATTGGTTTTGTGTTCACACAATAGAAGTGAACGGTTATCGCCGTTGATCGGTGACCTGCAGAAAAATGAAAGTCATACAGGTTTGAAGGCTCTAGCAATCATTTTTGCTAAATGTGTTTCAATGATATCAGAAACACGTTTCAATAATCGAACACAATAATAACCGAGGGAGAAACAAAAGACTGTCCATTGTGATGAAGTAGTTTCTGCATAAATCCATGTCAAGAACATTCTGTAAAAATATAACCCTGATATCTATTACTTTGAAAGAGTATATACACACATCAAAGATTGAAATCACAGTAAAATTAATGACTGACATCAAACCTTGATGCTTCTCTCTTTTACTCTTTTTACTCTTAAATGGCTATAAACCCCTCTAGTTGTTTCTGCAGGGAAAGGCGAACGTATATAAAACCCGAAAGAAATTACACACTTCACCTTTAAGTCTCGCGAGCTAGGACAAAGCAACAACTGAGCAATGAAATGTTCCTCTGGGCACAGACGTACACTCATCTGACATTCCCTGACTCAGAATTTAAGCATCATCAGCAGTTACCGTCATTTCTCTCTGACACTGAACCCCGGGACCCGCTGTAACCCCACAGTATGACTAATGATGCTGCGTGTTAGCATATGGAGCGCGTGACTGCAGGTGAACAGGTGTTAGCTGGACAGGGAGAACGTAAAAGTGTTTGTATTTAATAAGACAAAGTGCCTCTTTTCATAAAGAGGAGAATGACTGATGAATGACTGAAACCGCGGCACTCATTTAAACTTGGAACCACTCGCAAGGACATCGCCATGGAAACTCTCTCTTCCTCCCTCTCCTCTCCTGAATAAGCATCATTCTCATCTTTCAATTCAAACTTCGCTTTCATCAGTAAAATTTAATTTTCCCAACTTTGGCCAGCGTGCAATCTATCCGTCCATTCATGTGAAGACTATCAAGCTTTTAGCAGGAACTTGCCACTTTGCATATAGATACAACTTACCTCTCAAACACTACCTTTACTCTCTTACAAGAATCACATTAACACAAATCACATTTTCATTGATCTTTTGAAATATGAGCTACACAAGCTAAACTTTCTTACGTCGATCTATGAGTAGTACTTGTAGGAAAAGTACGTACGTATAGTCCAAGCACACACATATGCTTCGTTCATTTTTGAATAGTTTGGACACTTATCCAGTATCGCCATGTGGACATGTTTCTTTCTTCCAATGCGAGAAGGTGAACCAAACAAAACAGTTTTTACAAGGGGACCCTTTTAGCAAGGGGACCCGCGGTGTACGTAGACAGAAATAGCTCATTCTAAGGTACTAACATGTCAGTACATAAGTCAGTTCATATGTACATAAACATAACTCCTCCCAAAATAAATCGACATTGGGCCTTTAAATGCTCTCTCTTTGGATGGAAGCATCTTAACGTAATTTAAATGGAAAATGTTCACGTAAAACCAAATCACACCTCAAAAGGTAAACTCAACGAACGAGTGTACAAGCCTTCAAGCACTCTTGTGATAAAACAAAATCCTCTAATCCTATCCTGCTAATCAAAAAGGCCATCAAGCACGTTTTATGCGATGTGTTGCCATGTTGTCGGCGGAGTAAAGAACATTTTAATTGAGGGGTTCCTGCGGATGAGGTCTGACATGTCGCTGTGTAAATGAGCTGTGAATGTGTTCAAATGATCAGATGACTAAAAAGCAGAGACGGGGGTCATTAAAGCCGACAGGCACCCTCTGCTCCGGGTGTACACTGCAAACCTCGGCTCAATGGGACGTGCGATTTTCATGTTTAAATGCATACTGTGCTTTGCAAGACACCCTTCAAAGCCAATTTCTTTTTCTTTGTTTGACTTAATTGCAAAACCTGAATCGAAAATCCTCTGTGAGACTAATTTCGAGGATGCTGCATGGGTTTACAGCGGAAAATGTTCAGAACGAAAAGTATGTTTATACTACAGCGTAATGTTCACACACTGTTAAGTTGTGATTTTTGCATTTCCTTTCAAGATGATTGGCTTTGGGTTGTTCGGTTTAACAGGATAATACTTGCGCAGTTTGCAATCTGGTGCCAGAGATTCTCATTTGGACTGATTAGATTGAACGTTCCCTTTTTAAACCACTCCAATTTGGCTTTGTGTTGGGAAAGACGAACCTTCCTCCAAAATACAGTTTTTTCGCAGAACAGAACTCAGGTTCTCTTGCAGCAGTTCCTTGTATTTTGCAGCATCAATTCTTGGTTCTATTTTAACAAGATGCCCCAGCCGTTGCTGCTGAAAGGAATCCCCACAGCGTGAGGCCATTGTTGGCAGGTATGGTGTGTTTGAGGTGTGGGCTGGAGATTTGTGCCACACATATTGCTTCACTCTTGGTCTCTTCTGACCGTAAAAGCTTTTCCAGCATCACAACTGGGTCACTACGCTTTTACAAAACGCCAGACACATTGCCGCGGGGTCCTTATTTACACCTCTGCTTTACTATATCTCGTGTTTGTTTATGGCTAACATCTTCAGTTTCTTTTATCACAGGTTTGCTTTAGAATAACTACATAATGACTAATGTTTTAACCAAACAATGCAATTCACAAGAAGATGGCAATTAATTGAAATTGTCTGTTGACTGAAAGCCAAAAAACAAGTATACTTAATCTCATATTGATTTAAAAAAAAAAAACATTATAAGTATAAATTTCTTTTACCATTTGACAAGCTAAACTGACTCTGCCATGCCATTAAACCGAAACATTATGTGCAATTGATTGTTATCAACAATAATAATATATTTTATATATATATTATTATTATATATATAATATATATAAATAAATAATTGAGGTAAATCTGTTATTCCATTTTGCAAGGATTATTTTATTACTGATTTAAATGTATGCATTCATACGATTTATTTGTTTTAAGTTAAAGCTACATCTAGTGATAAATTAAATATATATATTTATTCACAATTTATCTATTTATTATTTATTTATTGACAGTTGCGTTAAATAATCGTGATCTCTATATTGTGGAAAATAATCGTGACTATAATTTCTGTCATAATGAAGCATTCCTACTTGAATCACACTGAATTTGACTTGGTAGACAAAATGGTAAAATGAAACCAAGCTGCTTTGTACTTAGTAAAAGTTATAAAACATTATTGTGTTTTTCCCCTTAACATTTCAGCATTTAGATTTTTAACTTTAGTTGCAGTTTTGACTTAAACAAAGAAACTAAATAATGAGGGTCAAATCCCTGACCCAAAAGACAATTGAATGAAATGTCACTTTACTTCACTTTATTACGGATGCACAGCACAGCACACAGCAATAATAAAAAATGAAAATAAAACAAAAAAACTAAACTAGAAACTTCAAAAGCCAAACTTGAGAAATGATGATAAATTGGCAGCTAATAGCAATTAACGTGAATGACAAATGAGAGCGCAGAGCTTTAAACAGACAGAGGAGAAGCGGCAGTGGTCTAATGCGGTCAGACAAAGCAAAGCAGAGGAGTGTAGAGTTATTGATCCATGACAGGTCGAAAGAAACTGGAGAATGATCGATTGGTACAAGAGCGAGTAAGGAGGGGAGAGTAAGAGAGGCTGAAAAGTGGGGGAAGGAAATAAAGGCATGAACACGTTTGCGCCTGACTGATTATATACTGTCTAAAGTAACTGCCCTAATAATCAAGAGTGATTGACTTTAGAGTTTTAGATTGAAGCTTATAAATATATTAAACTTTGGTTTGTGCTACAACAAATTGTGCTGTCAGTTTAGTAAAAGAGAAACATATAATTTCTACAAAAAATAAAACAATGTGTCTAGTGTAGAGACAACAATATCATTGAGAATTGGGAGTGGGCTCTTTTGACTTGGTTCAGTAGCCATCTACCTAACAACCACCCAGACCTCCATAGCAACACACTAAAATACACTGAGAACATCTTAGATGCTCTGGCAACCATCCACCGCACTGTAGCATCCTGACAGCACGGTTTGCATGAGAAAGTCTCTTCTAAATCTTTACTGCTTTTTCAGTTATTTACAACTGCATATGGGTTTTTACCATACGGATAGTCTACAGGCGGTTTTTATGTGACAACATAGACATACATGACTGCGCAGGTGTGCGCTCGTGGGCTGCAGTTAACTTCCGGTAAATAAAAAACAATAGAGTGCCTAAGTAGAAGAACCTGGCTAAACTCGTCTCTCCAATATTTTGAATTTAGACTGCGATACCAAGCTCAACCACTAGATGTCAATACCATACCATTCCACAAATCGTTTATTTAATAAAAATGTTTACAATAAAATAATAATACAAATTAATATGACCATAAATTAAATTAAATCTAAAGAATATTATCAGACACTAGCCATACACAAACCGGAAGTTATGCGTGTGCGATGAAACCTTCTATACTTGGTGGTTTAAATACCTGTGTGATGTCTCTTTTGGGGTTTGTAAAGCATAGTTTTCCATAGTCAGGCAAATGAATTGTCACATCCATAACGGTCCATATTCCTCGTAAATGGGCACATGAAAAGTAAAAAAAATAACTATGTTGTGGTCTTTGAAGAGACTTTACTTCTCCATTTGTTGTGTATTGTTGAATCTGATGAGCGATTTTTACAGATTTTTATTTTTATTTAAATTCACAGAAATCCTACAAAATCTCTCAGACTGCTTTTTTCCCGATGTCTGGACTCAATCATCAGGAGTTTAATAAAATATAAATAAATGTTTCCATATATCGGTAATAAATATATTCTCTGAGAAGAATATATCCATAACGCTGGAATCGCCCATTTACACTTCCTGTCATTTTAGCAAAAAGTACTTCAGGGCCCATCAGAAAGTCTCTTTTTATATGAGCCAGCAAGTAACCGCCTAGCAACCATGCAAAACATCCTAGCAACCACACAGAACCTTGTGGAACTTTCTGCATGAACAAGCATCGATCTCGTTTTTATTTCTTTTAGAAAACATACAAATCTAGTCCTACATCCTGAATTATTAACTGACATGCATGTCAAACATACATGATTTTTGTCACACTGTCACTGTCCTATAAAAATACCCTCTCCTCCTTTTGCTCAATTTTGACACGCTTTCAGGCGTCGATTAAAATCCATACAAGGCAAACACGCATGCAATCACACATTACATGCGAACTCATAAACGCACACACAGACGCATGCAATTACAGCATCAATTTACTCGAATTTACCGTTAACCCAATATTTCAGGGCTAATGGTGAATTAGCTGAAGTCTGTAATTATCAGACATTATTCCATTAAACTTCAGCATTTCCAATTTGACTAACACATAGTCTATTAGATTAAAACCTCTCTATAAACCATTAAGTCTATTATGGTGACGATTCTGGATGAACTCAAGAGAAACCAGGAAAAATAGAATGACACATACAGGGACACTGAGAAAGAGAGAGAGACCCATGCTGGCAGTGTGTAGCAGTTGTTTAGAGGTGATTGATGAAATGCAAAATAATAGAGAGTAAATGCAAAAAAATGAAGCTTAACTTACTCGCACCATCAAAATACTGTCAGTCAAGTACAATCTCAGGGCAATTTCATGCATTTCCATGCGATTTACTACAATTTACGCTCACGCTAATGATGGTTATGAGTTGAGGCTTTAAAGGTCCAGTGTCACATTTGTATAGACAGAAATGCCATATAATAAATATAACTATCTTCATTTAAGACCTTACATAATGAAACAATATGTGTACCTTAGAATGAGCTATTGTAAATGAACATCATCTTGGCCTGATTTTCGTCCACCCTTTAAGCCCTTCCCCGAATTGCTTGGTCAGCCAATCAAACACGGCAGAGGCATAAGGGGATACAGTGGGGTCTTAGCTCATTTGTTGCCTGGCAACCAGGTGCTTTCCAAGGAAGGGTTGATCCCAAAGAGGATCCGCAGATAGTGCTGTAATATAGCGCAAACCCCATGCTTCCTCTTGACTAACTTATGTCCACCCACCCGCACACGAACACAGATGAAGAGATAGGCTGGTCTTACCTCACAGGAATCCATCAGCACTTTTACCGTCGGCCGGCCCGAGGCATCACCGATAGAGATGGGCCCTTAGGGGCCACACACTTGTAACATGAGTCGGTTATTATAGGACGGTCACTCGGGATCCCTGTAGGTTTTAGAACTAAAACACTGTATTCACCTGTTTTGTGTGTATGTGTGTGCGGGCACATCTTAGTTCAAGTCTTCTCTAGATTACAAATTAGCAAAAAAATCTAGCTCTACATTATGATAAAATATTCACCTTTAACGAACTGTTCCCATAAAATATGGCTGGCACATGCAAACATGTAAACGTCCAAGTCTGGTAAAAGTGCAAATCACACTGAGTAACACGACAGTGCTTTTGTCTGACTTATTACCAAGACGCATTTATGTATATTAAAGTGAAGGAGGCAGTGCGCGGCTAATGTCGCCCAGGGCTTCATAGGGATCCTCGCTGTCCGGCCCTCTCGCTGGGTCAATGTATGTGTGAGCGGACAAGTATGGCAAGGTACTGACATACTACTCAACCAGGGCATACCCATGGTGACGTTACCGTAGCAACCAGCCCCTTCCTGCTGACAAAAGAAGTTAGACCGTGTGTGCGTCGCGAGGTGCACGGGTACATCACGATTCTTTTGTGATGTTGTCTTTATGTATTCAGCAATTTATATCCCAGAAAAGTACACAGGCTCCAGAGACTGTCAGATTGTAGATCTGATTGTACACACACACACACACACATATAACCTCCATCTCTAGCCCCCCACACATCTGGGTGTGTTCAAGTTGGACTGATGTTAGCTGACAAGGGCATTACATCACCAACACAACACAAACTGGTCTTTGAACAGACAGAGTATAAAAGATGCTGAAAAAACAATAAAATGGTTAAATAATATAATGATTTTCATTACAAAATACCAGTATTCCAGTTTTGGGCAGTATTCCACAGAGACCATTTTAGCTGAAAATCAATTAAAAGTAAACTCATTAAAACCGATACCATTATTACCATTGATCCATTAGGTGCTTGCATGTTCCATACACAACGATGTTCTCCGTACAGATGACCTTTTATACCGCTGATAGCTGAATAAATACTTCAGTGTCATACATAAACGATATATCTGTGTCATCCTTATTTCTCCCTCCTTCACCCCGACCGGGACAGTGATATTTCAGTAAGTTTACTCAATACGCCGCCGCAGACTGCAGTTGAAAATGGACAGTGGGCAAGCTTACACTTAAAAGTGCAGTTTGTGTGGGGAGTCTACTAGAGCAGCAAAATGTGCATGTGCAAGGAGTACAGAAGGTTGCGCACCGTGAGCATCTAGAATTTGAAACATCTGAGATGCTTGTTCAACTGCCTATCTAGCATATGCCCCCGCTTTTCTTTGGGAGGAGGAAGTAACGGCTGATAAACACCTCTTCCATCCTCTCCTGCGGAAACACTTGAATTGCACATTTGCCGAGGAGACAACAGATTTCCTCTCTCAGCACTGGGGATCCCTTTCCGAGACTGAGGTTGTAATTACTCCGCCGAAGCATGAGGGGGCGCGAAAGAAAGTACAGCCAATAGAACGACTGGATCGAGTGATGAACCCATGGAACACATGGGTGCCACCGCTCTAGGCAGACAGCGAGAATCCCCGTCATTATCTGGGGAATCCCCACAACCATCTGCTCATGATGCCAGGCATGACATATCACTACACCTCTTTCTCCTATCGGTACATGGCCCGATTGTGAAGTTAGTGTTTCTAAAGCATTTCGCTTTTCTTGATAAATCAACACACGAGGCATTGTATGCTGAATACACAGCTTTATTTTATTTTATTTCTTTTGCAGGGCCTTTTCTGCACCGAGAGAAGAACACGGCTGCCTCCAGACCGACATGAGTGAGTGAGCGGCCGAATGCACCTCCTCGGCATTGAACCTCTCAGGGACTCCACCTGCTTTTAAGAATCCTCAAACTGTGCTCAAAATGTGCACATGCCTATGTTAAAAAGCCTGGACGGGGAGATCAGGGCGCTGACAAACGCAGTCTGATTCCCACTCAGGTAGCTTCACAAGGGTCATCCAGAGATTACTTTGTGGCACCACTGTACCAGCAATAGCATGGCCCAATGACACCAGAACCCCACAGGTTGCACGAAGAATGTAAACAGCCATGGAACACACTTCCCCCATGAGTGTGTCACACGACATCCCTGCCGACATGGTCTCGCTCAGCTCTTCCAGGTAGATAGGGGGTGACATGGGCTTCGGCCACGAAGACATGAGCTCCGCCACACAATCTGGATAGAGCAGCAGGCGGGTTCTCAGGACTGTCTGCATCGGGGACAGATAGAATCCTCCGAAGCACAAGCTCTTCTGTATCGGTGGAGGAGCAGGCCATTCTACCGGCAACTTTTCTGCTGCTCTCCGGAGAAGACTAAAGAAGGGATCATCTCCCTGGATCTAAACACCTCGCCCGCATCTAACGAGACAGAGTCATCATCTTGGCAACTAAACTCAGGTGCGACCAGAGGAACACCCCTGTCCTTCTCTGCTTCCATTCGATCGCCCCAGCTCTCTGTGACCAGAACACCCAAGGCGGACTTTGGATCAGCCTCCGACCACAGAAGTGGACCGTGACTGGCCACTGCCCCATGAGCACCTGCTCCACAAACGACACACGCTGCTCAAGCATAAAGAGCATCTTTACCCACATTTCATAGGCAGACCCGTCCACGTCGTCATGCAAGAGCACGATATCCCATAGTCATGTGTTGTACCGAGTGAACCGACTCAATGGGAACCAGTTCTTCAAGGCCATTTTACAGTAGGAAACTGGCTGAGGCGCCATCTAGCTAATGTATAATTCGTATCTTAACAAATTTAATTAAAAAAATGTTTTATCCAAAAGCATGAGCATTTCGGTTTAATATAAAAAAAACATTATTTTTATAAATTCTTTTTTTCTTACATTTATTTGTATTCCCCCTCTCTCTCTCTCCTGGTGTGTGAACCAGTGTGTTGCATGAACCATGTGCTTACATCAGTGACTCCAGTTGTCTTGGAAACCAATACTGTTTCCCTGACAGCGATGACAGGCACCTATAACCCCGGAGATTCATTAGTGACAATAGCCATGGCGATTACCAATCAGTGAAGTTTTGGCACTGCTGTCATTAATAGTTTCTGATGCGATTGTGTTTGTACATATAAGCCTGTACACTTCAGAGATGAATGTTGTCATATCTTCCTTGAAAATAATGTCATCATCTGACGTCCCTTCACTTTCTTGATGTCTCTATATCCATACTCAAACACCCACGCATGAACACACAGGCATTGACGAGTTCTAGCTTGTTTCGTCCCATTAAAGTCTATTCTGTCTTCCTGTGGGAATGTCCTTTCAATCCCCGGGGAGAATAAACATATGCACTAAGGATTGCCGGGTTCTCAATTACCACACATAACCCCAACATATGGGAAAAACATATTTAATTGCAAAACAATTAAAACCTGTCAAATCTCATTCACACTCTGTTATTGCGACACACACGTGTATGTACCTGTACGTTTGTTTAAACAAATTTATCATGGTAAATGTTTGCTTTAATAATTTACAAATGGGTCCACTACCATATATCGAGGGCTAAGAGACACACAAGCGGTGGTAGATGTCTCAATGTTTGTTTGTCCATCCATCAGTGTTTGGGTGAGCGGTCTTCAATCTATTGTTGATACTTAACATTGAAACCACTCATCTCCATCATTAAAATTCAGCACGCAATGCTTCGGCACATTTGAGCAGACATGTGCTGTTACTTTAACAAGAATGTGAACTTTTCAACAAGATAATAAAAAGAGGTGAAAAGGACACCATGTAACAACACGGTGACGAGTTTTGCATGCGGAACCAGTCAAGCACAACTCTCATTTACATAAAAAATGTAAATACAGTATCAACTTGTTTAACCTGCATACTGTACGTGCAATGGCAGAAGAAACCTATTCGTACACACCAACACACATCCGCAATAATGTTCCTTTTTAAAATAATTACCTACAATCAATTACAGAATTCCTACAAGTATACGTTTTTTGTCACATCCATAGCACACACCTGTACATTTTGCTCTCTTTCAAAACAGAAAATTTGGGCATGTCTGGATATTTTTCTAATGTCTGGACCGGTCAAATATAAATGGACGATTCAATACATTGGTAATAAATACATTCTCTGTGAATGCATATTGCAAGTTTAGGCTCATGTCCCTCTAGCACACACCTTTTCTCTGTGCTGTGTTTTAATGTCTATACTATTTCTTTATGATGTATTTTTTGCTTTGCAAAAAGCTATATTGTGAAAGAGACTTTGAGTCTCATACTCAACCTAACTGAGTATGAGAGGAGACACGAGGCACGAATACTCACTCAACGTCTCTGACGGCGAAGGCCTGTGATCACATAACAGCCGAGCTGCTTTGTGTTCGACGCTACAAGTATGATTTTTCATGCAAAAGGAACAGCGTGACATAACATTTACGTGTAATTTCCAAATATCAATTTAAACTCTTAAAATGGCTCTCTAGACAGAATTTACGACACATCAGGAGGAATTCCCTCATATTTTGGTGAAAGGCAGCATTACCTCGCAAGGCCTCTTAAGACCTTTAAAAAGCGATACAGGATAATTGTGATGATTATTTCATCGCATCGGGGAGAGAGCAGGTGAAGAATACGGACAAACGGCGCAGCGCGCAGCAATTATTCATCAGTGCCGGGCTGGCTCACGGCCACAGCGAACATCACCAGACGTGAGGGACGACAGTGAATAAGTTAGAGGGAAACAAAAGCACTTCTCCACCCGAGAGAAGATAGAGAGAGAGACTACTGGCAGCACAGTGCGTCTTGACATGTCAAGGATCTGATACTTCATTTGGTAGGCTACTTAATCCATTAATTGCCCTTGATTAAAGATGAAGAGCGTAATGTTTTGTGCCACCAGACGGAACAGCTAAAATATTATAACAGGTTCTCTGAAAGCACGAACAGATAGTCCCGCTGTCTTGATTTTCTGGTCTAGGGGCAGAATCATGACAGACCCACGTGTTTTATGTGGAGAGAAACATATTATTGTCAATCAGGACATGATATGCGTTCTCTCCAGTCTCGTCATTTGGCCCCGCCCCTCTCGTTCCTAGTATAGCTTTCCTCCTGTGTCTCATTACCCACACCTGCCCATCGTCATCTCCTTTGTTAGTCTCCCTATTTAATGCCCTCTTGTCTAGTGCTGGTTCGTTGTACTTGTTACACCGTCCTAGAAGCTTTGTTGTGACAAATACTTTAAAGTCTAGTCTTTGAGTGTTCGTGTTAGTCTTCGTATTTTATAGTTGAGGTCTTGTTGAGTCTTTAATTTTCAGTTTATCGTGGTTTGCTATTGTTTACTCCTTTGTTACCCCCTTGTGGGTTTTTGTTTTTCTAAACAATAGCAAACCACGATAAACTGAAAATTAAAGACTCAACAAAAATTAAAGTAAAAAAAAATTAAAGACTCAACATCATATATATATATATATATAAAAATTAAAGACTCAACATCATATATATATATATATATATATATAAAAGTCCCTGTGTTAACCCCTTCATCCCCGTATTGCTGCCTGCACTTGGGTTCTCCTACCACGTTCCTGACACCCGCCCCAAACTCACGTACATTGTTATGTTGATCGCCCAAACATATACAGCAATGTTTAAAAAGCTGTTTACAGTCTGTACAGTCTGCATTAAACTATGAATTCATTAAAACTACGCACATCATATTGAACTATCATATACTGTAAATTGTTTTTGATAGCTTATTGTGGCACTGCTGTATTACTTTATATTTTTTCTATATTATTTAAATATTTTCTAGTATAATTGTATTATCTGTAAATTACTATCTCACATATTTAAAGGAATAATGTCAAATTTGAAGGATTTATTGACAGAAATGCAATATACTATACATAACTATGTCTTCAGAGGTATTTAAAGACTTTAAATAATGAGGAGATATATTTTTATTACCTAAGAGTGAGTTATTTTTAACTACATACACTGTGGGTCCCCTTACATGAAATTCACCGTGTTGTTTCTAATCTACAGTAGCCCTTAACAGACAAACTGTACTGAGCGCATTTTGTAAATACGTTATCTCGTCAAAGAAGCGAAAGCGTGACGACATCTAAGTGCTGTTGTCAGCCACCGTAGTGCTCAATTCGCAAACTCAACTCTAGATGCTGCTCAATTTCACAAGCTGGACCTTTAAATTGTTTCACTTCTTGTATTACTTTATTATTTTTCTGCTGCATTTATGTTTGGTTTCATTTTATTATTTTTCTATTGTGTCTATACCTTCTTTTTCTATGTCCGTACCTCTGCATTATAAACTTCTCACACGAAAACAAATATACTGAATATGGAAACCTTTTTCTGATTTTTTTTACACTTTTCCTTTCATAACACTCATCGTGCCCGTTTCTCATAGAACGTAGGCTGCCAAGTCTTAGGCGACACATATGCAGAGTGTTTGTCACTGTGAATTATATCTGAAATGAAAGATCACACACATGGGAAGGATATGGGCTGCACACCAGCGCGAGGCACCAGCTGCGGGGTCGTGTGCTCTGGTGAAGGCAGAAGAACACCACCGGTGCCAGGGTTGGATAAGGGAGCTGCTCGTTCTCCTTCACTTCTGCCACGCTGCCAGTGGACTCCCATGTAGCTTCAGCACTTCCGGAAAGGCCGGCGGGTAGGTCCTCGGCCTCCTCGAGGCCCGTGCCATCCGACTGAGCAGGTGCGGTGAGGCTGACTTCAACCCGGTCCGGCCACAGGGCTGGTTCTGTCTCCTCACCGGTGGTCATGACGACAGAACGGTGGGTGGCAAAGCAACCCTGCTGACGGGAACGTCACTCACATGTAGACCCTCCATTGCATGAGACATTTAACTTATACGCATTGGGCTTGTTAACTGGGAATTCCCTAAAATTACGTCATCAACCAATGCCTTACAAGACTTGCTTTTTTCCAGGGAACACAAAAGAAGATTTTCAGCATATAATATGAAATTTTGGTCTGATTCTCACATAAAGCTGTTGTGTCATATAACGCATTTAACTAAGATTCCACATGAGCTTTATGGGATATCAGATATAACCATTGCATTTTATGATGCTTCTTGTGAAATGACTGTATAAATCTCCATCCAGAATCCTTGTATGGAAGAGAAACATGTCTCATTTTGTGTTCAGCAGATAAAAGAAAGTTTGGAACGACATGAAGATAGGTAAATGAGCATGAGCTTCATTTTGCGTGAGCTAACCCTAAAGCCAGGTGCTTGCATAAGTGATAGTGTACAAACTCAGCACACTTAAAATGTCACTCACTTTATCCGCATATTGCAAGTACCTTGAATCAAAGGTGAGCCAGGGGAACATCAATCATGTTCTCGGTTCATTACCATTAAGTCCATTCCTAGAGTGAAGCCAAAACGAAACTCTCTACGGCATATTTTATTTTTTTAAGTATAAGGCCAACTTCCCCATCCACATCATCAAATGGTAAATGTTTGGGAATCGATTCCTAGTGCTTGACTTTCTTAAAGTGCTTTCAGGAGTGTGAGCTGTGGTATAAACTGCTCACGATTTTTACGTAAGTGATCAACACACCTTTTCAGTTTTTTAGCATGTGATCGCAGTTGATCTCTTGTCAAGTTGTGCATTTTTCTATTATTATTAATAATGACAGCTTTTTTTGTTTTATAAATGAACCTTTAACACTGGAACAATTTGTGCGTAAAACCCCAAACGGATTGAATTTATTTTAGTCATCTAAAGATGCATCGCACTTTTGTCATGTTACAAAATAATTGTCTTAGCAAACGTTTAGTTTTTAAACATCATTAAACAAAAGCAAGAACTGCTGAGAAGGAAAATTGGAATACGTTAATGTGCATCATGTAGCCTAGTCTGTGTCTTTTTTTATTTCGATTTTTATTTACTTCTTATAAACCGTTCTTGAATTACATTTCTTTCTATAATCTTGCAACTTGCAATATATGATTTTTAAGCCTAAAACAGCATCAATCTCAGACACTGGAGCAAATCTAGAGGATCTTGAGTAGTTTTCTTCTTACCGTGTTGGAAATGACAGCGCGTTCTGGCTCATGGTCTCAACTGCGGCTTCCAGTGCCACATACAATTATTCCACATTTTCCCCTTTTACGTCCATTCTATAAGCAGACAACGAAAATGCGCAAATGTCCTTCACATCTGCGATAGGGATAAGGAAACTCCTGTTATGATGTCATTATACTCCAGACACTTCAAAGGCGCGGGTGCCAGTTCGGCGCGTCTTGGCGAAATCGAGTCCGAAGCGCATCAGAAGCTTGAAGTTTCTACTGGACGCGTGACGCGCTGTGTCTCGGTGAACTCCGGTGCGCTCTCTCTCTCTCTCTCTCTCTCTCTCTCTCTAAAACACACTGCATAGAGCAGACATGCGTCGTCCAAAGCAGCACAATTTATTTCTTTCCGGAAGAAAGTGAGATGCAGAGGACAGGGATTCCCCTAGGAACAGATCCAGATTCATGCAAAACATTCCCAGCTTCTTTTGCGCCAGCCCGCCTATGGTATAAATGTGCCTTAAAGACAACCCCGTGTTTGTATTGCTCTGGCCACAATGGGCCAAAATTTCGAGAAGATGTTGTAGACTGTATGAACTCGTGTGCCTTTATTTATTCCATTAGGCGATTCTCTGTTCCCACAACCACCATACAAAGAACTAAAGACACACCTTTAGTCAGACTCATTCTAGACTTTCCAGGTGGTTTTGAATAAACTACTTAAACAAATGTTTTATGCTATTCATCTCTCCATGGGTCTCGTTTGTGCTCACTATTGGCTTCAAAATGTTAAATGCTCCCTCATTTACATTTACATTTAGTCATTTAGCAGACGCTTATCCGAAGCGCTTACAAAGAGCTCAGGGAGCAATAAGCGATACGTCATACAGGAGCAATAATACAATGAGCGCTAATACAAAGTTACTAGTTTCAACCCAAGCCAGACCACTACCTGTTGAGAGAAAGAGAGAGGGTTAGTGTACATTTAAATTGTTTTTATTTCATTTGTGAATCTCTTTGGATAAAAAGCATCTCCTAATTAAAAAATGTAAATGTTCTCTTTTCTCTGACCTCATCCCTACTAATTTCAGTGGGGCCTCACCTTTGACCCTTCACGGGTTGACCCTCGATAACCTTCATCTGCTTTTTCCTGCTTTCTTTCTTTTGTGGTGAAAAAAAACAGAAACACCCCCAACCACACATACATACCCATTTATCTGAATAAGAACTCTGTTGTGTTTTTGTTTGGATAAAAGTAATTATGACTTAAGATCCAATTCCGGTGAACGAATTTTGTGAAACATCATACCAGTATTTAGTTTTAATCCCCTACCTAGCCCAAATGATGAGAGCCTTTACAAATCCCTGTTTGATATGTTTAACTTGGCATTTAAAAAAGGCCTTTACAATTATAGAAAACGCACACACGCATGCTCAAGCACGCACGCACACACGAATTGTATCCAATGCACCATATGATGTAAAATTTCTGTATTATTTGTGCTCTAGATCAAATTTTTAATATCTAGATGTCATAGCAGAGCTCTATGGATTTTCACATATTGTTTTCTAATGCACACACCACACAATTACACCTTTAATAAAGAGGAAATATTTTATGTTTCTTTTATTGTTATACACCCATAATTCCAGACATCTGGTTATTGTGCACTTTGTCTGACATATTTTCTATAACCTGCCTTTGGCTGTTACTCTAAAATGATTTCCCCCATTGTAAAATTAAATATAATTTCTAGAAGATGACTTACTTATGTCTATGTGGGTTGGGAAATGGAGACTTTTAGTCAATAATTTGCGCAATTGGTGTTTCCTACGTGTTCTGTAAATCTCGGCCAGTAATGCTATATCTGCATTGGTTTTTTGACCCGTGTTAGGTTTCCATAACTACCATTATAATGACATCACTACAAAATGCATCCTGTGGTTCCTTGAAAGCGGTCATGTGTGTTTCACAAGAAAAGCACAATTGCATTTCGAGTTGTTTTAAGTCGCCGTGGAGATCCGATAAGAATGACAGACCCAGAAGCATGAACGTGTAATAGGGTTATAACATCACAAATGACTTGCTGTAAGTGGATCGTCCTCAAATGATTATGGAGATAACACGCTCAGATTAACGGTGCATGTAAATATCTATTAAGTCCGGTGTGGGTTTTCTGCTCGGTTTGGGTGAATTGAAGCTGTGGAAAGGATGATTTAGATTATAGATTGAAACACGTAAGTGGCCTATTGCATTCCACTGTGACTGCAGTGCTTTGAAACTGCAACATGGGCAATATATTCTTACACACACACATTTAGTCTCTCTCACGTATTGACTCATCATTGACCTAAAAAGTGTATTTAAATAAACCTCAGTTTTGTGTAATAGTATAATTTGTCTCAATGAATTGTATTTAGAATAGTTATCTACGTAACAAGAGTTTCCTTTAAGCTTTAAAGATCACACATGTCATTTAGTCACACGTGCAGAAAACAGAGAAACAGCGTAACAGGTGACGTCACGCGTTTGAAGCACTGCAGTCCTTTCTCAAGTCAGAAAAGAAGTCTAAAGGTGCAGGGACAAGCATGGAAGCGTATGGGGGGATATTCCCACGGATAACATGAAAAAGTCATCCAAAAAAGTTCTTGAAACCTATACAAATATTTGTTTTCTTTCTCCACAAAGCTCCATATTACAATAATACTGTTTTATTTATTAATTATTTATTATTCAACCCTGTTACCAACATTTCAGTAGCATTACTTTCTAAAAATAAACATTCAAAACATTTCAAAAATGTAAGATACGTTTTTTTTTAAAAGTACTATATTACAGTAATATATGATGATATTTTTCTACCAACATTTCAGTAGCATTGCTTTTTTAAAATAAACAAATTAAAAATGATGTTGAAATATACATTAAAATTGAATCCTCAAGATACAAATAAAATATAAAAAACATTCCTTGGTCTAATACAACAAAGTGCCATATCACAGTAATGCTTTTAATTTTTATTTATATGTTTTTTTCTTTTTTCAACCCTGTTACCATCATTTCAGTAGCCTTGATTTCTAAAATAAACACTATATTACAAACTTACATTACAATTGAATCCCAAAGATGTGAATAAGAACAAAATGTGTTCTTCTTCATCATACAGTGATGCTAGTACATTTTTTTCAAACTGCTACCAACATTTCAGTATAGCATTCCTTTCTAAAAATAAAATATTAAAATCAATATCATATTAACATTTGATCCTAAAGATTTAAATAAAAAAGAAGTGTACACCAGAATACGTAACGGAGTTAACGTTATGTAGTTTGGCCTAACCTAGTTTGGACCAAAAGCTGGTTTGTGTCAACAAACAAAAATGTATAAATAAAATAACAATAATTTGTACGCTCAGTTTTATTGGAATGAATGGTTGAGCTATACTAACAAAGTCACGGATCAGTAAAAATCTAACATGTATTAAATATTTATTGTTGCATAATGCACTGCACTTTACATTGTTAAACAACTGTATGCAAAAAATAGTGTGTATACTGTATACAGTTAGTATTAGCTCAGTAAGTATAGCTCAGTTAGTAAGCTATCCCTTGCTATTCTATTCTTATCGTACTAGATATCTACAAGACCTGACACATGACATGTGACCTTTATTCTTCAGTATGTGTGTGTCATTTAAACAGCCAACACAGTATCACATCATCTTGTAAACATTATGCACAAAGGCTTCAAACAATAACCATAAAATAAATTTGCTTTTGAATTTTCAAACCCAGTCACACACATGGCCAGACAGAGAAGAGATAATCGGATGCAAAACGTGCGCTGCTTGTAACTTTATTTATGTGTTTAAGAACATAAGCACTTGTATTCAAAGCCTCATCTGCCAAAAGGACATTAACTGCAGGTGAGGTTGCCTAGCAACCTTTGGCCTTGATGAGAGGAAATTGTATCGCAACTAAATGATCACAGAGACACACACGCAAACGCACACGCACGCTGAGCTATGAGCCAGTCAAACAGCGAGTGGTATTCTAAATGAACTGAATGTTTGTTAACCTTCCTTTTATCAGTATAAGATTAACGGAAAGGGAGAAAGTGGGTGCCGTAGATAAAAAAACCTGATAAAGTGTTTTACGGCCAACACGCAGCGTACTCACAATGCCGAATCAGCATCTTCTATTCTGTTAACAAAGACCGCAAAGGGGAGATGGGCGCGAGAGATATATTACACACATGCAAGAACCTTTTTAGTGTATGTGCACACAGCACTACTTTTACATCATTAATTGCACATGTTTCCCTTCACGACCTATTTAGACGTCTTAAGGTGTTGGTTCAGGTAGTGGACAATAAATAAACACAGAAACGCCGGAGTGACAGGTCAATTACTGTCAAATCTGCTGAACCAGCCAATATTTTCTATATCGAGAGCACTTCATACATCTATCTGTCCATCTGGTTATATATAGGACCAATGGGAATTATTTCATCATTCCTGCATACTTCCGTATGCGGACACGCAAGCACCAAAAGGTCACAAATAGAAGAATTCAAAAAGCCTTCATTACTTATGTAGGCCTATACATTTGTGAAATTATGGACTAGACTGTGAATGTTTCAGGTGACTTAATGCACATACGGACCAAAGATCTAAAATATAGTCATCACTCACTCACCCTCATGTCGTCTTCATCTGTGAAACACAAAAGAAGACATTTTGAGAAATGGTGGGTCACACAATGGAACCGCTGTTGTTTGGTTACCAACGCACTTTAAAATGTCTTATTTTGAGTTTCTGCGGAAGAAAGAAAGTTATACAGGTTTGGAGTGACAGGAGGGTTGACATTTCACAAGATATCTGACCTGACAGCTTATAAATCATTATTATAAGGTAGCACAGATTTAATGTAATTGCCCAATCACTTAACTTTGTTTATTTTAAACTAATAAATATACAGACTGCACTTTTAAAGGTAATAAAGTATTTTATTAGGGTGAAATATTTTTATGCTGAAATAGATGTCCATGTTTTTTTCTAACCATGCACTGTAGGAACAGCATTCTATTCATTTATTGGCAATACTTCAAGCCTATATCGCTCTCCATAGACAAGGATGTTAGATAACAGATAAAAAATGTGCGGATTTGAAAAGTATTGCCTGTTTGGGCTCTTTTGGTGACTTTCTGTGGCCTTTGTAAGATACAAGCCCTGTTTCGTTTTGAATGATTTCTGATGCCTTGGCCTTTGTCAGTGCTGCCCCCTTGAGGTCAACAATTTAAACACAGAATAGCATTTTAAACTATTTTGACAATACAGCTGTTACTTAAGCTTATTTTTTAGGGGTCGGCTATTTAGTTTTTTTCCCATAGCTCTGGGTGGAATTTTCAAACTCCAAACCCCACGGGGACCAATAGCCGTATCCAAGACCCAGAAATAGTATCTATACACTCCAGAATTAGAGATGAAGATGGGCTATTTGGACTTGGTGCAGTGTACAACGACCCTGTATGGGCAAACAGAGGCTCCATGCATATCACAATATAATAAAACAGATATAGAAAACCTCTGCTTTAGCATTAACATACATACATGTGAGTGATGATTTTTTTCAGATGATACAGATCGGTCAAAAATGAGAATTCATGCCGAGTTTGGTGTCAGACTGGTACCACACCTGCCTCCTCACGCAAAAACAACATTTGTTCATTGAATCTGATACCTGTTTGTATTTAGGCTGTTGTTAAGACTTGTCAAGTACATGAAAATGTATTTATTTTAGTCTTTGATTCGATCTTTTATGCATTTTATACTTTATGTCTTACATGATCTCATGCGGTCTGATGCCCTCATTAATGAAGACGAGAGGAATGAGCCACAGGATTCCTAACAGCCATGTTGCCATGGGAACGTCTGAGATATGAAAGGTGTGGTGGACGTCGGGGTCATGCCACAGGAAATGAGATGCCATCGCAAAAGAAACATTCCGAACAGGCCTGTGACAGGAAGAGAAAATCTACACCAATTGTCCGGTCCTTAGACAAAGATCAAACCCACCGTGCAATGAAGATAAATCCTTAAAAACATTATAATTTTTATTTATTGTGCATGTAAATAGATCAACGGTGATATGTACAGTGTGTAATATAAAAGACTCGAATTCAAAAGCTCCACACGCGTTAGATGACAGCACACCAGCAGGGGTTGTTTAGAAGACACGGGGGCCGAGCTATGAACATGACTGATGGATGTACACGCTAAACACAGACACGACATTCAGTCTGTAGAATAAAGTGCTTTTCATTCATTTTGCTTTAATGTTTACATTTTATATAAAGTGAGAAAATTGCATTGAGTGTGAGCAGTGCTGCTGGGTGACACTGATCTTCATCGTGATGAAGAACTCTGAGAACACCAAAGCCAAACTTCACCAGGAAACACAACACGAAGGACCGCAACGTCTGCAGAGCAGTACAAGAAAACAACTTGAGCCACTACAGTGAATCTACATATATGAGGTGTCCGAAACACATTTGAAACCAACAGAAATGTTGAACAGGCTGTGAGAACAAACCATTTTGAAAGGCAACGAAAGATGCACTAATATATCTAGACGATACACCAAATGCACTGTTTTTGTCTTCCCACATGCTGTATATTTACCTTTTTTGGTAGGAAGTGAAGATTTTCCCAGTAGGAACTTTCATGATGGAATTGTCAGATGGTTTTCCGAGAAGAGACACACTGGAGAGAGAAATGAAAAGGTCAAAGGGATGGTACACTTTTGCTATAATTGACACAAACAAATTTTCCATTCAGATTTTGAACCACAAATACAAACAAGTACGCGACTTTTACCGTAAATTATGTTTTATTACGCAGTGTGCACATTGAATGCACAACGAATGGGTTACTGTTGGTCTATTTGTTCACACCTCCGTAAGGGAAAATAAAAACAGGACAGGAGGAGGACATCGCTGGTGCCAAGTGGACGAGTGAGTTGACACACATGCCAGAATCCATAGAAATCAAATAAACACACACACATTTGCTGACTCGGCTACACTTGTCAGAGACACAAGTTTAAGATGTAAATCATGAGATTGTTAGTCAGTACTGTTGACAGAAATAGCAAAGTCAAAATAACAGTCAGCATAAAAGTGGAAATTTTTTAAATGTACTACTTATTTTTGTACTGTATATGCACACTCTGTATATAAATGTGTGTATTGCTTTGATATATTTAGGCATTCGCATTGCATGCATTCGCATTTACAATACAAGAAGGCCAGTCCACCCTAAGTTTAACATGTAAAGGTTAAATGTAAATGCAATACACTTTAACATCGCCATCTTGTAAAGTGATCTATACTGTATGTCGCACTGTCCTTCTGAAACCTTTTTCCGGATTCTTTTTTTAAATACATAATAACTATTAGATCCCCTTTATGTTTGTCACTGGGTTTTGCAAATATATTACCAATAAAAAGCATTAAAAAGCATTTAAACACAGTATTTAAAGGTATAGCTCAACCAAAAATGAACATACTGTCTTCATTAACTCTACTTTTTAAACAGATTTCTTTATTTCTAAAGTGAAACTGAAAACTGATCAATTAAAATATATAAATAAGTGAATGAGCACGAGGGACAGTTGACACTGAAGCAAAAACACAAAAACACTTCCTGATGCCCGCTGGGGCGTGTCGTGCCTGAAAAAAAGGAAAAACACACCAATCACTGGCTGAATGGACCAATGCACATCCGTGAGACGGACCTGTTTTATTGTTACTGAACTATTATGATTTATAAAAAAGGTTATTGTTATAGAAAAGGTCATTGCCCTGTTGTTTGAGCTGTACTGCACGGGCCAGCCTACAGGTGACGTTAGAGAGCTGAAACACACTCGTGGAGCCCCAGGCCAGCGGCGAGATCAGAAGTAGACCACCAACAGGTGGGAACAAGAGGATCTAATGCAATGCTGTCAGTTAAAAAAGGATAAATGAAAGAATACGCACGTAATGCTTTCACGCAGACTAACACATAACAATGACAAATGATACTAACAAAGAGCTTAATATGGCATGACACTTCAGCTGGCATGTTTGTGCAACAATGAGCTGCATGGATTAGGTGGTGTTCTGTCTGCTCAAAGCCATTAAGATCCTGGCAGTGAGAAGAGGTGAATCACCTGATGTCACTTTGGAAGAAGATTTCATTGTTGCTTATGTTCTGACTGCTCCCGAGACAACACACCACCTCACCGTACTCCTGCACACGATGCCATCTCACATTCAGCTACACACACATATAATAGAAAAATCTTAGCTTTGATGGTATCATAAATTCTGATGTTTCTGCAGAATAATCTAAACGTCTCAGTCTGTGATGTGCAGTGTGTGAATAAAGGAACCAGTATCGGAACGATAAGGAAGATTGGAAGTTTGGCCTGGAAATGTATCTGGAAGAAACTGTTCACGTTAAAGTAATAGTTACTCACACTCGTGTCATTCCAAACGTATTCCTTTATTTCTTCTGCGGAACACAAAAGAAGATATTTTGAAGAACGTTGGTGACCAAACAACGTTCACTGACTTCCAATATGTGGACACAAAAGAGACTCGTATACAAATGACATGAGGGTAAACAAATGATGACAGAATTTAGATTAGTAGGTAAACTATCCCTTTAAGGTGTTTATGGCTGTACCACAAAGGTGTGCAAGGATAAATGAACCAGTGTTGTTTCGGTGTGTGTATGTGAATTGAGGTCCTCAATAAGACAAGGTCAATCATGCTCAATGGCTCCTCCCTCCCTGTGACATCATCAACCAGCACACGTTCCTCCTCTGAGAGCATTAACAAATAAAGTAATGAGGACAAAACAGATTAAACCGCACCAGTTGTACAATTTGTCATGGTCTGATACATCGCTTTCTCACCTTCCTCCACCACTGGCTCGTCCACGTGGTCTGGGTCGAGAGGAAAGCTCTCCGATTGGATGATGTGACAGTTCCAGCCAGTCTCCAGTCCCATCTTCTCAGCGAACACCTACGCATAGGATGATTCAAATAAAGTGTGGAAATAACATTCGAAAAAACACAAACGTTCACAGTCGCACGTCTACCATTGCGTGAAAAATTCATAAAAGAAAAAGTGTGCTGCTGGAAATTCTGGTACAATGAAATTAAATCAATATCATTTTCAGTTTGTTCATTGTTTATTTTTACTACCTTTTTAAACTACTTTTTTATTATAACAACAACAGGATAAATGTCTTCCATTACCAAGAATTGTAATAAAATCTTTATTTATGCACCTACGATTTTCTTTTAACAGCCGACAGCATTTTCTTTCAATAAAATGAATAAAACCACTTTGGCCCTCATTTATTTATTTTACACAAGGAACAAGAAATAATACTTAGGGGACTCAAACTCGGGACACCCGACATGCTTTTGCGCAATTTGTCAACACACAGCCGTCATCATTGTTTTCTTTAATACAAATGCAACAACAAGGGGCTCTCTGGGACATCGTATCAACAACGTGCATGGGCGTGTTCATGTTGTTTTGCCCTCTGTCCTTCCTCTTCACTGGAAAAATAGACAGAGCGAATACAAGCGCTGTCCAACCCTGACCACATCCGGACGGGCTTGATACTGAGACGACACCAGACCCAGAAATATCTGCTACACTAGGGAGCGTGAGAAAAGCATCATCTACACACAAACACACACAGTGAACATTATTTGCCACTATGATCTGGGGCCCGCATCTCAGAAAGGAGGTTTAGCAAAACTCGTAGTATATCAACTCTGAAATGAGGGAAACTCTGGGTTTTCCGTTTCAGAATCTGAGATATGTCAAACACGAGAAAGCGGGGTAAGTCAAGCCTGTTACTTAAAGAGAGGTAACTTATACTCAGAGTCAGTAACCATAGTAACTAGCTCTGTGAACCTAACCATGGTCAGGAGGAGGTTTTCTTTGGTAAACCCAGTTTATTTCCATCTCCTCCCCTTTTTAGAGTGTAAGTGGTGTACTTCACGGTAATGGCACACATTTTGATCACATTGAGACCTTCTCAGTGACTTAAATGGAGGATGAGAAATCACTTAAATCACTTAAAGACACTAGATGGAAATACTGGAACCTTAAGTCAAAGCAGAATAGTGGCTGCTATATGATTGGCAGAGGTGGCACATGATTCAGTCTCCACACCAGTCTTTAATTCTTTGATAACAACCGGCTGCCTGTACATTATACTTTACATAACATTGTATATGACATACTTTATTAAAATTTTGGACCACTTTTAAGCATATTTAAGCACTTTTAAGCAGAATTCAGATCATGCAACCAGAATGACATCAGCCGAGCCATAGAGAAAAGCGAGCTCTCCTTGGGACAAAACACATTTCTGTAATATCAGCATAAATCAATACACATTATATGGACAGGTCATTCGATTGTGAAACTGTTCATATTTGCTTGAATATGCTGAATGCACATACTATGTAGGCTGTGTACAATATGCAAAATGCATAAATGTAACTAGATGACAAAGTAACCTCAAATGTGCCCATTGTCATATACTTCCTGTCCATATATGTGACAGGTCCACTTATTTGA
This sequence comes from Barbatula barbatula, assembly GCF_947034865.1. Taxonomy (NCBI): domain Eukaryota; kingdom Metazoa; phylum Chordata; class Actinopteri; order Cypriniformes; family Nemacheilidae; genus Barbatula; species Barbatula barbatula. Next base: position 23,196,845 of record NC_136771.1, read on the forward strand.
GAACGTGTTGATGCATGTGTGTGTGTGTGTGTGTATGAACTCACCAGTGTGTGTGCGAAGCACCAGTGAGATGAGATGTGAGAATGGGAGGCGTCTCGTAGATAGTTAAGGTGGAGAAATCGCCCCTGGGTTTCCGGAGAATGAGATGGAGGGCAGGGTGTACGCAGCAAAATTCATCATCTGTTCGAACACCTCTTTGGTGGAGGTGCCTACAGATACACAGGTAAGCCTAGCAGTTATGACTAAAATGCAGTTTCGCTGGAATTTTTCAATGGAGATTTCAGGTTAAAAGCGAACAGTTACAATGAATTGTTACAATGGTTACCAGTTGGTGAGTTGCATCTGGGAAAAGCAATGCTCCATACAAATCATAAAATTCAATTAAATTTAGGAAAACTATATACATAAGCTAGTCAACTACCCACATTTCCCATGTATTTTGATGGAGAAATCTGTTTCATTACAATCAAGTTTTACCAAGAATCTGCAGCAGGTGGCAGAGGCCCCGGGTTGGAGGTCGGATGGGCTGGCATGCCGGGCGAGTGCGCACCAGCACAGAGTGGGTGAGGTGGTCAGATTAAGGAAAGTATGCGAGTGGCGACTTAAGTGTCACAGAATACCCGCTTGACGGCTTTTCCCAGGGGCCGCAGTGAGGGGGTGTGACGCTGCCAGGACGGGTCAGCAAACTGCACCAGCGTGTCTTCACACTGAGCCTGACCCACCGACAAACTCAACATCTCCTGAACTGCAGATTATGTGTAACTTGACATTTCTGGGACACATTGACTACCATAGTAGTAAAAGTTCAAATGGAAGTACAAGGTGCCCAGAACTGTTAGCTTTCCTACATTCTTCAAACTATAGTAGTCAACTACTATGGTAGTCAACGGTGTCCCAGAAAGGTTAGTTGCTAACATTCTTCCAAATAGCTTTCTTTGTGTTCATCAGAACAAAGAAATGTATAGAGGATGGGAACCACTTGAGGATGAGCAAATGAAGAAAGACTTTTCATTTTTTTGTGGAGTGTCCTTTTAAACATGAATTTTATGAAAAAAGTGCTTTCATTCTTGTAGGTTTTATTAAATAATAAGCTTGCACCTGATATGCATACACTAGAAATACTCAGGATCTTTTCAGGGTTCGGACTGGGCCAAGAGAGAATGGCCTGCTTACCAACACAGCATAACACATCACATAATTTACATTTAGTCATTTAGGGGATGCTTTTATCCAAAGCGACTTACAAATGAGGTAAACAATAGAAGCAATTGGAACAACATAAGGACAACAAAAAAACATAAATGCAGCCAAACTGGTCTCATATAGCCTACCACAGTATACAAAGCAAGTTATGTTTCTTTTTAAGGATAGAAAGGAAAAATAATTTACATTTATGCATTTGGCAGACGCTTTCAACCAAAGCAACATTTACTGCTTTCAAAGCATACAATGGGAAATCAAACCCATGACCTTTGTGCACGAACCTCTAATGCCACTCCAAAAAAAGGACCATTAAATGCAATGGCATTTGTTCATAGATATTCTTGCATACTGATACCCTGACAAGGTGCATTCTGGGACATATTCAAAGCTCTTATTACAGTATTGCATTACTGTAAGACAGATAGAATAACATTCAGTGCTGCACCCGAGCGTGAGATGTTGTCGGTGTAGCACAGGGATATGCCAAGCAGGTAGATTGTGACTCACCTTAAGTGTACTCCTATCAGATCACAGAAATATGCAGTGCCCCTAAAGTATTTGGACACCGAAGTCACATTTAAAAATGCATGATTGTCATTGTATTAAATGCCAAACTATCAAACCAAGTGGCATTTACGCTACAAGCTGAATATTTAAACAAAGATAAAGATACCATTTCTGTTTTTCTGAATTTACTATATATGTGTTTTGGTAAAATGATCATTTTTGTTTCATTCTGTAAACTACTAACCTTATTTCTACCACATTTTAAATTAAAATATTCTTCCTATTTACTCGTATTTGCAGAAAATGAAAACTGGAGAAAATGCTCTGCATTTTTTCAGACCTCAAATACTGCGAGGAAAACAAGTTCATGTTCACTTTCAAGCAATACGTAATATATCTGCATGTTTTCAGGAGAATGAATGTGTCTTGTCATGTTGTCAGTCTTTCACATTGGTGTTGGATGACTTTATGTCACTCATGTGGTTTGATTTTATTGAAATTCAACAGACACCGAATGGCAACAATAGAAACGTTGATTATAAATGAAAATTCGCAACGGTCTCTTGGCTGTATTTATTTATACATTCGATTATTTTGAATGATCAAACAGCTAACATATTTTGACCACATCAAATGAGGGGTTAGCATTCTTTATTCTGTCCACATACTTTTTAGGACCGCCGTACATACATAATATTTTAAAATAGTCTTTATCCTAAAATGTGCAGCAAGCTAGAAGTGTGACACAGTGTTGACATCTAACATTTCCTGCATGTCAACTCCTGTTCAATGAGACGGGCATGATCTTCGCATTCCAGATAATGAACAACAATATATCTTCTTTATTGCACATACCCTCCCAGTCCGCCGGCAGTGGACCCATTTCAAAGAGAACGCGGGCCTCCCCATACATTGTATATATATATATATATATATATATATATATATATATATATATATATATATATATATATATATATTCAAACCCTCCCCGTTTCTTTTCAAAATATGATATATTTCCCTCTATAATTAAAAACATAGACGTTACACTGTAAACATTTTTTCTGTAGTTATGCAGCCAGTAACTTACTGTAGAATTATATTTATCTAATTTATTGGCAACAGCTTGCTTAAAGATAAATTAATATTAAACATTAACAAGTCTTTATCCTTACAGAAACAAAACTATAAAACTATAAAACCTTTTTTAAAGCTTTTTTCTAATTTTGGTTCCCAGAATGCTTTGCATGAGGCTGTTATTTCATTTTTTTCTGTAAAGGTGAAGACTTGTTAATGTTTAATGATCATTTATCTTTGAACAAACTGCTGGCAGTAATACTGGAATTTCTACAGAAATTCTTTACAGTGTTGGTCTTTCTTCAGACAAAAGTACTGTATGGTATTTGGACGGCCATGATGTCATGAAAGGTACAGTTTTGTCATTAAAAACGTTGAACACAAAAGATGTTTTAAGAAATGTTTCAGCGGGTTTGTGTCCATACAATAGAAGTCAATGGGGGGGCGATGTTGTTTACGTTTACATTTATACATTTGGCAGACGCTTTTATCCAAAGCACTTACGTTGCATTATCCTATACATTTGATTCTAAGTTTGTGCAATCCCCTTGGATCAAACCCACGACATTGGCGTTGTTAACGTCATGCTTTTACCACTGAGATACAGGAAAGCTAGTTTGAAAAAAGAAAGTCGTACGTTTGGATGACATGACGAATAACGTTGTGTAACGGGTGAATAACGTTGAAACGTTTCTAAATCCCTCCTATGGAAAAAGATTCATATTAATGAAACGACATTTCTATAATTCTATAAATCGAGTTTGTGAATCTTGTGAATGTCCTGAGGCAGCAGTTGCAAAGCGCATATTGAAGTGTATATTAGTGTACAGGATATTACTTGCTATTGTCTATGATGATGTATGCCATACCATTACAACATGATTCATTGACTCAGATGAACTGTAATTCTATATTGAGTACTTAAGATCTCAATTCCTCCTCCTGGATTACTTTTGTATGAGTGATGGATGAGCTAGAGTTTAAAGATGACTTCTATACATGAAGGATACTTGAACATCAGTGAAACACAATGGTGTTGTCAGCTACGGTAAAACCTGTTTTCTTTAACGTAAGTGATGAACAAACGCAAAGGAATGGGAAACTGCTTATGAGATATCTTAAAAATGTAAAACTGTGCCCAGATCAGTTACTTTTTAATATATTGAATTGGGATTTATGTTTTTTATTCATCTATAATTTTCTTTTAGTCCTGTCAAATCGATCAATCACGATCAATCGATTCCAAAGTAAATGCTTGTGCGTATATAATATATCGTAGCTGTCCTTCTGAAACCTTGGATGTCCAAATCCACTATTTTTCAGGAAATGGAAAAAACGCTGTACTTCTTATATGAGTTGAAAAGCCCTTTTTTGTAGTTTTTATTGGTTAGATGTTTTATAAAACCCAGTGACAAACATATAGGGTGACAATTAATAATGTTTTTTGGTCAAAAATCATGAAGAATGGATACGAGGTTTCAGAAGGACAGCGGTGGTATGTGTGGTGAGTATATTTATATTTATATATAAGTACACAAAATTTTATATATTTAAGAAATATGATAAATATCTATTCATATTCATACATCATGTAAATTATATTTAAATAAATTAATGTTCATAATTGTATATATACACATGTATATAAATATACACGAGACATATATTATATACAACACAAACATTTATTTTGCAATTGATTCTTTGAGATAAATCTCAATTAATCTATATGACATAACTAATTTGTTTATTTTTCATTATTGCTTAACAGGTTTAACATATTTTTTATTCTAATTTAATTAGTTTAGTTTTAATTTGCCATTTATTTCCGATTAATAATTTTAGGGCCTAAGGTAAAATTTATTCCAGTTTATTGCAAAGGCAACATACTTTACATACAATTTAGTAACATAATGTTTCTGAATAAATTTTATTTCCTAATGAACAGAAATGCTTTAATAGTTCTAGTTAACATAACAACGCTGACTCAGATCTGCCAAGACACCAAGTCTGCAATTAAAGATCAGTGATCTCAGTCATTTCTCATTACATGCTTAAGGTATGGCACCCACATCCATTTCATTACTATATACTTATACTGTTTGTTAATGTAATGTTGTTGTCATCCATTTCGATTCACTTTTGGGAGAAACCATAACCAAGGTCATAACCGAGAAGTTGTCTTAGTTCATGTCACATGCAGATTTGCGGTATCCATTAACTTACTGTACCACCTCAGCCACCGGAGTCTTTGTTCCCCCGAGGAGTTGTGGTTGGAAAAATCGATGTGGGCGGGGCCTTTCGCTATCCAATGGTGATGGGGGGAGGAGAGGTGGCCAAACACATCACTGCGAGACAGGACAGCTTGTTCCTCTTCCTGTCCCCGTCAATCAGAGAAGAAACAAAAAATGAGAACATCGTAACTGAGTCAAAGCTGAAAGTGGATGCTCTCGTTCTCACTATCATGGTGAAAGTCATAAGGTTTCAAGCATAATATAGAATGAGGAAATGAATAAAAAAAAATTGAAACTGGCTAATAAACTCTCCCATCTCTCATAAAAAAACTGATTTAAGGAAGCGCTAACCTGAATTCCCCTGTGCTCAGTAGGAGCTTTGCTGCCAGGGCATAAGAGGATGATGTCACCCCCCTGCCAGCAGACTGACAGGTAGATTGACCAGTTTGCCATCTCTCAGCCAATCAGATGAAGGATGCTTCAAGAACTCTATAATCCATCTAAAGACTTTGATTGTTGTTTTCTATCTTGTTATGATTTGTCAAAATCAAGAGGGATTAGATATGATCCTGTGGGTCTGACCTACTTCGGTTCAAACCATGGAACCATTTCCTTCTAGCCACTAAGTGCCAAGTCCACACCTATGTCTAGTTTTCTAGATTTCATTTTAATCCAAATGTCTGAATAAGTTCAAAGTTCAAAAAGGCTCAATAAATCAGTTTTTTTTGGAGAGGACAGCATCCATTAGAAGACGCATCGAATCTCTTTCAATCACAATTGTTTCTCAACAAGAACTCATCTGGGCTTTCACGTGTGATCCTCACAATGTCACAAACTACCCAAGCTTTCCAAGATACCGAAATCTGTCAAGTCAAGATTTCGGTATGAAAATCGAGCTATGCTTTCCACCTTAACTTTGCAACTCTTTCCTCATCTGCACAGTACATAAAGTATGACTTTATGAAATTCCCCCCCTTTGACTTGGCAAGGAGATCCTCCAACACAAAGTTCAGAGCTGTAAAAGAGCAACCACAGAGAAATAAAAAACTCATCTAGACAGAAAGATTGATGTCTACAAGCAGGACTGAGCATGCCTGACAATACACTGTGTCAACGTTTTCAACACACTGGGGAGGATAAAAAACACATGAATGATGCAGGGGGAATGTGTTCTCAGTAGGGTGCACGTGAGTAACAAACCCTGTAAAGTGATGAGTAAAGTCTCCACTCCGCTGGGCATCTCTTGTCTCTTTAGCCCCTGCAGGGTCGTCATGGCAACCAGCCCAGCCAGAAGAACCAGTAGCATTGTGAATCGGCCAATCAAAGCTGTGCCGTCGCTAGGATAACCATACAACAAGATAGCGTATGTTAGCATGCTAAACGCTGCAAATTATTTGATATTAAAGATGTATTAAAAAAAGTTTTGATGCTAAAGTAATCTTGGATTTTACCAATGTCAAAAACAATTTATTGACATAAAAAATGTTTGTGGCTCCTCAGAAAGTCGATGACCAATCAGACTGGGTTCATGTAACAAGATTAAAGGAAGGAAGGAGGCGGGAACCGGCAAACGTACACCCACTTTTAATATAATAAACAAACAAAACAAACTTAAAATGCCACACAAACATAATAAAACATAACGTTAAGTTATGTAAACATAACTGCGCACCCTGTTCACACAAACATAATACGTCACCAGCGTGCTCACGTCCGCTGTGTCAATGTAGGGAGAATGGTGAATAAACAACAACAACCAATCTTTCCAGCAGAATTCATTCTGATTCTATGACAGTTTTTTACATCAGTCTGTGTTTCTGTTTACAGGGTTGGGGTGGGGGTCCTGCCATCAGCACATGTTCTCAAAGCTGTCAACTGTCAGTCAGCTGTCACACACAGCCTGAAGTCATCACCAAAACACACACACATAATCAAGCTGTATAAAGAGAGAGAAATAATGTAAGAGTCTGACATATTAAATATCACCTAGGTGTCATCTAAGGCCACACATAACTTAAATGTCCATATTGTGAAATTTAGTGGCGTCTAGGGGTGAGGTTACGAATTACAACCAACGGCTCACTCCCCCCCGCGTCCTTCTCTTTCGAAGCCCTACGGTGGCTGACACACAATTAAGATGTCGTCATGTTTTTGCTTCTTTGCCGAAGAAGATAACTATGGTGAGTAAGGCGGGACGAGAGCCGTGAGGCGGGGCCGGTGGCGTAAGATAGTTGGAATCAGCTGTGCGTGCACTGGTCCCGCATATCTCAGGGAGGAGATCGGGAGCTTAAGAGGACGAGTGGCGGGACTGTTGATGAGAGAGGACCGGGCCCAGACATTTGTCAAGTTTGTATTTATGTTATTGTGGATTTTAAGTTAGTTTATTGTTTAAATAAAATTTGTTGAACGTTCGCCGGTTCCCGCCTCCTTCCTTCCCTTTTATGGATCTTGGTTACAATAACGTGTATACGAAACGGCTACTGTAAGAACAACATGGAGATGTATATCTATATGTTCCAAGGCAATAACAACATAACACTTAACTATGTGAGGTCTTTACACACCTCTGAAGACAAAGTTATGTATGATTTATTGCATTAGATCCTCCTTAATATCACACACTGCACCTCTAACAAACATATCATATTTATACACATAGCCAGCGTAGGAAATGTCCAACGTTCACACAGGGGACTAGTTTGGCCATAATTTATATTTTTAAACCGTGAGTGCAAAAACAGTCAGTATAGCAAACTTGCATAGCGTTTGAAGGCCATCTCATGGATTAAAGAAGGACATCATCTACATTTTAAGGGGGAATTCCATGCCTTCCTTAAAATTGTATTCCTGGACTCCGTCTCCTCACGTCCCCCCTCCAATTTCCAGCCCTGCAGATGCAGCAGGAGCTTCTTATAAAGGTTGTATATTTGGACTGAGTTCCATCAAAACTGCAAAATAACAAAGAAATGTAGGAATTATGTTCAATATATCAAGACTACCTTATGATATAGATCCTTTAAAGAAACTCGCAGAATATGCAGCTCTTTTCTTATGCAAGATCCTGAGGCAAATCCTGGCAAGCTTTTTAATAAGCACTGAGGAAAATCCCTTGCATTTGGGGCACATGTTAGCTGCTTTTTATTCACCACGCAAGCCAAAAATAAAATGTAAAAATATATAAACATAACAAAATTTGTTATGTATAAAATGCAGATGTAGGCACTTAAAAAAACTATTTTAAGAGGCTTTTAGCATTAACCTGGTATTTGATGTACTAATCTGATCTCCTGTTAATCTCTCTCTCTCTTTCTCTCTCTCTCTCTCACTACACCCCCACTCTCACGCGAACACACACATTTTCTCATATTCACTACGATTGCTCAGTTTTTCATTGAATGTTTTTGTCGTTCCAGAAGGCTTCTCATCATCCCTCTTCATATTATTCCACTCATCCACCCGCCCCATTATACATCCTTATTTCTCATCATCTTTAATCATTTCACCAGTTTCTCTACCCTGTCATCTCATTCCATCCCTCTGCCTCTTCACACTTTCTTATTTACAATTTGCTGCTAGTCGTATTTCTTTTTCTATTTCAATGGAGGCTGAAGCAGTTTACAGCTTCAGAGCGACAGAATGTGATGAGCTGAGTTTTCAGAAGGGGGACATCCTGAAGGTGAGTGCAAGCGTGTGTGATGCATGATACTATGATGATGCTTGATCATACATTGCACATGTGCTAACAGTGATTCATATGTATCCCACACATATAGAAATGCAGTATAGAAAATATATTTTATATAGTATAAAGATAAGCAAAAATTTGTATTTCTTACGTTATAGTAGTAGTAAGTGAACAGCATTACATAAGGTCGTCTTGAAAGGACTTCAATTTATTGTACTAGAAATGCAGAGCAAATTAAATGCAGTTACCTGAGGATACTGTATAAAAGTGTAGTCTGTTATTGCTTAACATTTTTATTACATTTACATTTACATTTAGTCATCTAGCAGACGCTTTTATCCAAAGCGACTTACAGATGAGGAAACATTGGAAACAATTATAACAACATGTATTACCATTGTTTAACTAACGTTACAAATATTGTTTACGTGGTTACTGTCGCAAGATTTACTATGGTTTGACTACAAGTTCCATGGTTTTAGCGTTAAGTAAAACATTAGCCTAAAATCACCTTTAGGTTAAAATACACTACAAGACTTTGCTCAGATTTAGATTTTTAGTATGGACTTGTTGCAGAAAGTCTGTGCCAGTCTGCAGTTATTAATCAGTTAGTGTGTTTCTATCTGAAACTTTCCAAAAGTATGCAAGTGGCTTTACAAATCTGTTTAGATTTTAAAAGACTTGTAGTGTATTTTAGTCAGTAGTGTGTTTCTATCTGAAACGTTGAAAGTGTATGATGTCTGATTTAAAAACATCTGTTCAGATTTTAAAATTTACACTTGTAGTGTATTCCAGCCATTAGATACGATCACATATATAAAATAAGAGAAGTCAACTGTTGTCTTTATCCTCTTATCACTGATGTGCTTTGAGCCTTGTAAAATGTAAACAAAAATGTGACTTGTAATATTTCTTGTTTTAATCACCAGAACGCTTTGAGGCGCTTTCTGCCTGTCAGTCATTTTTGCGCGTTTATAATGAAAAAACCAGAAGCTGAAAGATTTTGTTAATATTGGTTCCATTAGTTCTTATCTGCCTGATAACATCCCACTAATGAACCCCAAAACAATACCAGCAGAGCCCATTGATGCTCATTATAGTTTCCATTAAAATCAATACAATTCACATTACACCCATTTAATCCACTAAAACGTGTGATCTTGTTCATCTTAGGTCACAAACATGGATGACGATCCAAACTGGCACACAGCTGAGCTGCAGGGTATACGAGGATATGTACCGAAGAACTATATCAATGTAAGACCTCATGCGTAAGTATCACACACCTAGATGGAACCACAACGACTTGAAGAAAGGAACCAATACTTTTCTATCAAAAAGATTTATGTTTCGATGAGTTTCAACAGATGGTTATTGTCCAATCAAGGCCTTGATCTACATGGTACACAACTAATCTACTGCAACATCAGAGGTAGTTTATGGTTAGACTTGTAGAATGGTTAAATGCCATATATTCACGTTCTATGAATCTGGGTCATCCCAAGGAATACTGCCTATGCAAATGGCTTCATTTGCTGTCCGATTTTGGGAAGTCTCTGTGACTCAAAAAACTGTGGGTTTTGCCTTTCCGGTGTGACTTGTAATGAGATTGCAATGTAGGGACGTTTTTTAAAATCCCTTACCATGCAGTTCTTCAACCTGGATGACTAAGCTATTTGTCAGACAGACAAAAATCGAAATCCAAAGCAAATCCCAGTAGACATGCTGTGTCTTGACCTCAATAGAGACGTTCATGCCTTCCTACCCACCATTGATTCAGAACTTTAAAGGATGAGTAAGATAACATTCCCATATTAAAATGACATATATTTATATGTTTAACTATATGTAGTTCACATGGTCTGGTGTGTCTTGCGATTCATCTATGAATGTTTACTTTATAAAAACAACCAGTATGACAATTACAAACCAATTTGGTTTAAAAAAAATTATACAGTAGATCCCTTTTAATTTATAACAATGCCGTGCGAAGTGATGGTCTTGTATTTCACAGGTGGTTCGTGGGAGGAATTTCACGTCTGGATGCGGAAAACCGTCTGAGACCTCTGGAGTGTGGAGCGTTTCTTATCAGGGACAGTGAGAGCACTCCTGGAGAATTCTCAGTGTCTGTCAGGTCAGATACAGCCCTTAAAAATGAAACCTGTACACAAGAGACCACAAACGCTTGCATTTCATGCACTGTGTTAATTATAGAAGCTTGTTTTATTCCCTACATATGCTACAAATATCAGTAACATGATTGTACTTGCATATATGTGTGTGTGCTAAAGTTTGTCCTTGTTACTCTATCTGGTTCTTCATTAACGTACTTTAATTAGAGCGGCTGTGATGTAATCTCTTTGCTTCCAGCTCTCTGAAACCCATTTAAACAGTTCAGTACTCTGAATCCTTTAGATATAGATATGACTAAAATTAAGATGTTTCAGTAGAACTTGTTTTGAAGCATTTGAAAATACAGCCGCGGCAAACATTCAAAGACCATTTTTCTGACTTTAAAATTTATTAATTTAAGGTATGTGTTTAGGTGCAATGATGCTTTTAACTATGAACACAATTTCTTCCAAATTTCAACCAAAAATATTGTTTCTATTTGCATGAAAACGGGAGAAATTGGTCCAAAAACAGATCATTTCGTTTTTGTAAAGATACGTTTTTCTCAGACCCCAAATAGTTCATATTCACTTTAAAGCAAAACAGTATTTGTACATGTATTTAGGAAAAGTTAAAAATGTTTTTTATGTGATAATTTGATTTGTATTACAGTTGCTGTAAGTCTTTCACATTGTTGTTGGGTGACTTATGTAGTCTTTATAGTAATTCATCACAGAATTTTCATTTTTGGGTGAACTATCCCTTCACGTTTGGTTATGTTCCTGCTTCTGAAATTGTAAAATATTTCATATTTTTACGTAACAATTTGCTATTACAACCACGTATTAGTCTTTCTCTCTTTTTAATTTCTTTTCCTCTGTTATACTCCTGTAAACACACAGAGAAACATCTGTGCTGGCCTGAGGTTCTAGAGCTTGTAAGGAGGCTTTATGCTAATACAATAGATTCATTGTGCTGTGAGTTGCTTGATCTCCCGTGATTTCATTTTCTGTCACATATTTTAGGTCAGATCTTCAGAGGACTAAAGCAAAGTGCTCTAATAGAAGAATTCTACGAGTTATAAATATAAAAGGGTATCATCAGATATTCTCGCCGTTAAAAATAATGTACATAATGTAATCTGTTTGTATATAGTGACCTCAATACATATTTGAACACTACAGTGGTTATTATCAGATTATTATCCGATCAACATCAAATAGACTGAGATCGGACTAGATATTAGACCGCAGATTACATTAACATCCCCACTGCTTTGGCTTTGTTTTATTTTTAAATTAATTTGCAAATTCAACGTTGTAACGCATAGACAGTCACAGCAGCAACAACATAAATAAACGTTATGTGGCCCAAACTTAACTTCAGAAAGACCTCCACAAAGAATCGATAACTGTTGAGTAGTTTTCATTTTATTTAATACAATTATTATGCAATAAAATTAATATATTAATTAATAATATAAATGTAATCTAAATTAAATTGTTATATTACCAGCCATTAGCCAAACACAGCCTGGAAGTTAACTTCGGTCCAGCCACGTGCATCGTCTATATCTGATCTCATAAGATATACGAGTCTATATCTTAATTTGGAATCATTCGTTATTATTGAATCAATTGACAGCAGTAATAAATATGTACAATCCAAATAACAATTAATCTAAATGATTCATGATTAAAGAAAGAAATGCACAAAGCTCTTTGTAAGGTATGCGACGCATTGAAGTGATTTGAACCCAAAGAGATCATCACAATGCTATTCATTTTCTATTCGGCCTCTTAATCCAAACGCTTGCTAAAAATCAGATGAACGTTGCGAGAGAATCGAGTCGAATTATAAACTTATGCCAAGTGTATTGTGTTGTGATGAGTGACCCTGCCTGCTTTTCCTAAACGTGCCCTTTGTTGTGTGACAAACATTACTCACAAACCACACATAGATCCACATCCTTGAGGCAATTCCTCATTCTGTTACAGTGTTTCTGTCTGAACAAGCAGAGAGGGCTGATGGACATTTGTGTGTGTATGTGTGGGCCTGTATTAAGAGCAGGTGTGGTAGGGTGGAGTCCACATGTGTTTGAAGAAATGCCACAGGCACTGGGTGTGCATCAGCGCTTACATATTTCTCGGCAAGCCAGAAACAATTAAAAGCAGGTTTTAGATTTTAGATTAGGTGTTTTTTTGGATAAAGATTTACGTCAGACTTTCATTTTAAAATAAAAAATACTTTAATAAAAAAAGACTGTTGGACATTTTCATTTAAGCAGCATTTCTAGATGTGTTCACCTCTGGAGTGACAACTGCAATGTAAATAACTGACAGCATGACAAGATATGAACTGTTCAAAAGAATTATCATATTTTTTCGTCCTAAATACATGTAGATATATTACTGTTTTATTGCTTAAAAGTGAACATGAACTTGTTTTCTTTGCAGTATTTGAGGTCTGAAAAAATACAGAGCACCTGTTTCTCCAGGTTTCGTTTTCTGCAAATAGAAACAATATATTGTTTTGAAATTTGGGAGAAATATTGTTAGTAGCTCACAGAATGAAACAAAAATGATAATTTCACCTCAACACATCTTTTGAATGGTAAATTGAGAAAAGCAAGTATTTTTCAATTGCTGTATACTTTATTCAATATAATCATTTGCTACTAGTCTGGTTTTGAGGTAAACCTTGCAGTTTCTGTCATGGAACTTTGGAAAACACATGACATCTGAACTGAATTGTTCCTGTTGTGTAATAACACCTTTGCATGTGAAAGTCTCTGTGTTTGGAATCGGTCCAGTGTCATCCTGGGTTACTGTTTGTGTTTGGTGCTTTTTAAATGTGCTTGCACTTCTATTGCTAAACTTCACATCATATTAAATCTCTACACACCAAGCTAATAATTCATCTCAAAGTTTAGAGTTCACCCAAAAATGGAAAGTCATTCATCATTTACTCAGCCTCTTGTCATTTCAAACGTCTGTGACTTTCTTAACCTGCACCCATTCGCTTGCAGGAACGGGGGAATATACTTTTTAATGTAGCATATCATTTTCACATCTCACAGGCACAGACTTGGTTAGAGTTTTATTACAACCTTATTAAAACTGTATTTGGGTGACTCCAGATCATTTTGAGAACAGACAGATTGTCAAACATGATGTATCGGTCCAAATCTTTGATCACCAACATTATAACATTCTTATCATCCAGATTCATCTGGTAAATCAAGCCAAGATTTACTCCCTTATCTTCGGGGTAAAAAACTCTTGTACTTTCTTTTTCTTTGCCAGTTACGGAGACCACGTGCAGCACTTTAAAGTGTTGAAGGACGGACTGGGTCAGTACTTTATATGGGACGAAGTCTTCGGCTCCCTCAACCAACTGGTGAATTTTTACAAAATCAACAGTATTGCCAGAGAGAGGACCGTCTTTCTTCAAGAGCCCGAATGCTCACTACCTGTAAGAGGAAATCAAACAAATACAACCAAACATCTTATTTTGGGATTAGATTTAAGGTCAAGTGTAAGGTTTGCACATACGGATAGAGTTCAGGACTGTGTTCGTTTGATAGGAATGGTCGAGGACCAAAATAAACTTGATACTGAAGATCTCTGACATGTGTTTCTGTCCCAGAGGCCACGTCACGCCCACGCGCTCTTTGACTTCACACCTCATCATGCGACTCACCTGCGTTTCCTGCGCGGTGATGTCATCGACCTCCTTGACTGTTTGGACGGCCAGTGCTGGAGGGGGCGGTGCCGCGGCAGAGTGGGCGTCTTCCCGCCGGAGTACGTGCAGCCAATTTACCACTGAACTTCAGCTTGTCACCAACTCAATTCCCTGGAAGTCTTAGACACATTCATTAATTCCTTTTAATTACGCTCATTCTTCGTAACGGTTTATCAGCCTTGACTAAGGTATGTTGTAACAGGTTGACTTACCTCTTTGTTACTAATTGTTGACCAATCCGAGGGCATTTTATTTATTGTCAACATCTCAAGAACCAAAACAAATCACCAGTCAATGACTTACTATTTTTTCACTGATAAACCATCACCGGAGCTTAGCAGTTCATTCTGAAGTCATTTTAAATGGATGTTTGAGATCGGAAACACCTTGTTAGACTCACATTGGACTCACAATTTAATGGCGGCTCATCATCACTTCCACATACACAGTCGTGCATGACCAAAGCATCCTAAGGTCAGTGGAGGACCCGACCTTCACTTCCCTTATGAAGTGCAATGGACATCGCCAACATAATTTATTCATCATTATGTCGTTCAAATCATATGACTCTTTCTCATGTGAAACATGTAAGAAGTTATCTTGAGAAACGTCTTAGTGGTTTTGTGTCAATAGGGGTCAATGTTGTTCGGTTACCAGCGTTCATCAACATATCTTATTTTGTGTTCTGCACAAGAACGTCATGCAGGTTGGGAATGACAAGAAACTATTTTGGGTGAACTGTCCCTTTAAGAAAATACATTTAGTTTGATTGCATTTATCTGATGTTGATCAGCTGTATCATTTATTTATTTATTCTCTTTTATACTGTTACTGTTAAGTGTGTTAGATTCCATCAGAAACAGAAAATTATTAAAGATTTAAATCATTGTTTTTATTGTTTTACTTTAATTTAGTGCGCAAACACAGTGAACAAACTAAATCATTATGCAGCATTTATCTAAATTCCTATTTACATGCTTATTCACACATCAACTCAAAACACATAAAAAAACTCAAGTTGTTAAACAAATTAAACAATTATCTTTGTTAAATAATTGTCTGTTCTTAAACATTCATATTTTTTCTAGTAATTTATAACTAGATATTTGATGGGGTTTTCATTGTGAATATACGTGTATGTGTTCAGGAAGTCCACCGACTTATGAAAAAATAAACTAATGTTGGATCCACCCTGTCCATGTGAAACATTTGTTTTCTATAGTTGTTCATAAAGGGACTGTAAGCAATACCATGCAATTAAATCAAATAATTAAATGAATTAAACTTTCTCGCTAATAATTTGTGGATTTAAAATGTCATTTAAATGTCTGATATGTAGTTGGATTCATGCTTAATCGTTTTTTCCCCTTCAAATGTCACCTTCTGTTTACTCACATGCGAAATATAGTCAAAAAGATAAACATTGTGAAATGCAAATGTACAGACATATTGTGCAATAAAATGAGACAGAGAAAGACCTTTTAATACGCGTACAAACACTTGTAAATTAACAAACACTTGTATGACGATTATAACACAAAATCTTGATATAATGAATCATTTAAGTCATGCCAAGTGTAATATTGCAAGCAAAAAAGTATGAGTTCAATTTCCTTGATGGCGAGGTATGATTTTTATAAACTGCATAGAAAAACAACGTTTTTTATTTAAAGTAAATTATTTGTCATATTTGTCTTTTCTTTTAAGCTTTTATAGAATAAGCAGTTCAATACGACTTGCGCTGCAGTTGCATAAAGCGATAATAATCAGCTTTCCTTGTTCTGCCAACATTGTCTGATGCGTTCAATGGAGTTTATAACATATGCATAAACTGTTTATAAACTATGCATATGTGTGCAAACTGAATATTGCACTTGCCGTTTGCGTTTTAGCTTTCCTGCAAAAACACCAATCCAAAACACTTGGTTAACCCATTGCATTGATTTTTAATATATCCATTACTTACATTCGTTTTCAAAAACAAATCAATCAAGAGAAAATGATGACCTTGCAATCATTTACAAGCTGTAATTAAAATCAGAATTATTCTCACGCTATTATTGATTTAATTCTAGAGACGCAAATTAAATTCTCATCAAAATACAGTCAAGTACATTACATTATTACATTACATCTTAATTACCTTTTGTTTATTTCTATGAAGAAAGACTGCAGTTGAACACCCACCCCTTTGGGAGTGTCGGATAATGTTACAATTTCTTTTTAGGTAAATGTGAACGTATTGAAGATACCAAGATCAAATTGTACAGCACATAGCCACTAGTTAAATCTGCAATAAAGATTTTCCTCGTGTTATTTAAGAAATCAAACAAATTTAAACTTGTTAAAGCTAAAGTGTGACATTTCTGTCCTCAGAATTGATAAAAGAATCATTTTTCAAAACAAAGGTTTCAGAACGACCCCCTGTTCTCCATTGGTCAGCAAACAGAGAGTCCCGCCCCAAAATCCTGCCATTTGTTGAGCTAGCGTTGCTTGGTCAGGAAGCTCCAAGAAGCAGATGAATGTTTTGATAGCGCCAGTGTCACAGTTTACCCTTTTCTGGGAACTCAACCAACCAATAAGTTACTTATATTGTCTGTGTATTAAGCTGAAGAAAGAAGACACAATTACAGTACACACTTTGGCTTTACAAATATTCCTATCAAAAGCTTTAAATGAAAATGTAGCTTTAAAAACACATTTATGCATAATACATTAGACATTCACGCCGTTGTGGTAAATAAGTTCCTTTCACACCGAACTGCATTTGGATGACTATTTTGCTCTGTATGAATTTTGAAAGATGAATAACTCCATTATTTGCGTCTGCCCTATGCCATGCTGATACTGTGTCATGACTCATGAACCTCTGCAATAAATACATTATCCAATCATGCTGACATCAGATTAACTGTCATTTACAGAATGAGCAAAATGATGCACGTCTTGACAAAACCCAGATCTGTGATGACTCTTGTATGACTGTTACGCGTAGTAAGCATACAGGAAGATGTTGACGCACACCAAAATGATGGCATTGACGCAGCAGAAGCGAGACCAGAATGGGTCCTCTCTGATGCCATGAATTATGGGGGGCGGAGTCTCAACTGCAAGTCGTCCGGGTCGTGGACTGCAGAACCCGGCTGTGCGAACGCACTTACCCCTGCGCGTAGACTCGCAGCCTGTTTGCAAAAAATAAACAAGAGGACTTTTATAGAACTAATAGTATAATGTGCTGTTGTTACCAACATGTTTCAAAATATCATCTTTTGTGTTCTGCGGAAGTCATACAGGTTTGAAATGACAAGAGGGCGTGTAGATGATGACAGAATTTTCATTTTTAAAGGTGAACACCTTTAAATTATTTTGATAAGTTAAAGAATGTAAAAACATGTTGCCATGACTCATTGATCGCATTCTTTTTTTTTTACAGTGGATGAAAATGAGGGTTTCAGATGGTTTGTATACAGTTACATCATATCATTTTTGAACACCACATATAAAGACCTTTTCTTAGAGCAAATGTAACTTTTTGGGGATCATTTTGCAATTATTAAGTAGGTTTAAGTCAGTTCGCCTCACATTTACACACATAACAGATTAAATTTACTATACACACACTCAATTCGCAAAGTCTGACAACCAGAAAGTGTCCACATATTCTCAAAATGTTTAACTGCTTTTCTGTGATTTTTTATGTAAGTGGACAAAACCAGAAACATGCTTTGAAACTGACCGAGATGGCATCTTACATTACAACAACGATTGAAACAAATTTATAATCTATTGTATATAGTATCACGGTATAGAAAAACTACATCGAGTCATGATATTATTGCCTCAAGCAGCGACCTTTCACACATTCAAAACTACAAGAAAACATTTATGGTATTTTTACAGTTCCTTGTGTGTTTGTTCTCACGCATATAAAATATTTTTGTTTTGTCAACTGATATATGTAGATGTGGAACACAACCACACCCTGATGAATAGGGCAGAAAAATCCTCCTGAGATCTTTCATCAGCAATAAACTCCTCTCACACCTCATGCTCACATAGAGGAAGCAGGACGAGTGTTTGTGTGTGTGTGTGTGTGTGTGTGTGTGTGTGTGTGTGTGTGTGTCCGCTACATACCTTCAGTCCTGCGGTTCAGCGTGGATACTTTCTGTAGAGCTATTTCTCTTTCACTGGTGTTGCTCAAAGTCCACCAGGTCAGATTATGTGTCTGAAAACCAAAACAAAAGCCATTTTATATACATACAACACTCCGTTGCTTTTAGATTTAAAACATGTGCCATTTAATGAAATCAGGTCTAGACAAATCTTAAATGTAATGAATTAAGAATATGTTTCCTATATGCAACTTTTGTGAGTCCTATCAAAACCAAACCTACATTGCATTGCAAATGTCAGCACGTTTCAGATGTGATCTGACATTTATTTTCATGGATTTTTATTTAGAAACAGACATGGTAGTAACACAATAGTGTTCCAAAAGGATGCGTTTCACGTGTGTTCTTCTATGTAAAATTGCTATATATATATATTGTGTTCTTTCAGCAGTATGCAGAATTTATAATTTGCACAGTACGTTAATGATATTGATATCAAATGTTGAAATTATGGACTTCAAGGGAGAACTATAAAAGTAACTGCGCTAATATTTTTGCAATCGTCTTTTTGGATTGGTTCGACCACACGATTTAAAAAAAGGTACTGTGTGTTTAAGAAGAAGAGCATTATCGTACCTGTTCCTCAGTGGGTGGTGGTGTAAGGAGACTAATCACCACAACCACAATAGCAGTAAGAGCGCAGAGAATGATGGCGAAGTGCAGGTAATGTACTCTCCTCAGAACAGCAGGTGCAGGATCGAACACACCGCAGCGAGGTGGAGGGAATGCAAATTCTAGGACCATCCGTGTCAATCCCACCGCTAAACCCACCATCAGGCCCCAGAATGCTCCCTAAGTAGACAACACATATCAGAACCCCTACCGTAAAGGAACAGTTCAACCAAAAATCTGACAACTATATAATATGTATTTCTTAATAAAACACAGAAAGAAATGTTTCGCATAAGGTCTACATTAACGTTTTGCATCCCAAAAAAGTGTATAGACCGATATGAAGGTTAGTTCACTCTGTGGAACACAAACATATTGTGTCATATATGTGTTTTGTGATGATTGCGCTGGCGGGTTTGATGGCAGCGACATGGTTTTTGCATGTCTCTTGAGCGCAGAAGAAAGAAGAGTTCTTTGAATGGCACGGCAAGATGGTGATCACCAAATTTGTGGATGAACTTCTACACACTTGCTGTGTTCCTTTCTGCAAGTGTGCTTTATTTTATATAAATGAAACGATGTCCTAATTATAGTTTTTTCTCTAACTGCAACATTCACTCTGGTATCTGAGAAAACACACTTGAGCTGAGTGTTATCTAAGCCGAGCCCCACCACAAACATTCCTGGCACGACATGCTTCTTATTTGCTTATTAAAGGTACTTTAAGAAGGTGCACATGCTGACATTCCCTTGTCAATTATCACGGTGTCATCTTAGGTTTCTGGTGTTCAGGTGTTTAGCTAAAGATGATATGTAAAACAGCAGAATTCAAGTGACATATGTTAAAAAAGTCACGTAACGTCATTTTTGCACACATGCACATTCACTTAAACGCACACGTTTGCCTGTGTACTTTCACTGTAATGAGTTATTTCTTTTCCTAAGAATGTCACCCAAGCAGTTCACATTTGTTTCAACGGAGCTTCCCTTTCTCTGCAGGGCAATATAAACTTTCACAACATCAAGCCCACATACGTCAGTTGGTTCTGAAAACAAACAGTTATGCAATTATATGCTTATCTGAGATCTCGTCAGCTTACCCGAGTATTTCCTATACGGGGGGTGGCGGGGATAGCTTTCCAGTAAAGGATTCTTCAGGGGAAATTTGATCAATTCAACACCCTCCCTTCCAACTGAAATATTTTTGTTCAACAGGTTTCCATTTTTTAAAGTACTAGTTTATTAGCTAACATTTGCCTGACTATTGACGTGAGCATTGAATGTAGTGTAAACTGTCTACGGCCATTTTCAGAATAAAATCTCTCTCTCTCTGCATTTCTATTAAATATCTCAATGAAACACTACAGTACATACTGGTTTTCCCACAATAGCAATACTGTTACAGTAAATAAAGGTTTTCAGAATACAATGGAATAAAACAATTATACAACAGACAAAACAATACAACACAGGAAAAGCCCAAATGCAGCAACTTGTTTTTCTGGGTAATTGACCTACAACAAAAGAAAAAGCCTGTTGAAACACGTACCGTATAGTGCCTTGATGTATCTAGATTCAATCTATGTTCAGTAAACAGCTAAAGCTACAGATTCAAAATACCGAAGCGTGCAATTTTAATAATAGGATTTTAGATTTCAGATTTATCATTTACTATATCCCAAATGGTTGTCTGCCAAATCTGCACAGAATTGCTGGAAACATCTGCAGATTTTATATGGGCATCATGCCCGAATCTATCATGGCCAATTCATAAATCACAGGATCTGAAGCATATCACTCAACAGAACGTTACAATAAAACAATATCTGACATGCTTTGACACAGATCTCTGATATCATTTTCTGTCATGTGGCTCCGCCCACAACTGGTTACATTCTTCATGCTGCAAATCTGTCACGTCAATCCGTGCATGTTTTCTGTCGCCTGTGCGCGTCAATCAATCATCATGTGAGTCTAAATACAATACTACCCCCTCTGTGAGACATGAAATGTGTATTTACCACTATAAATAAGATCATTTTAAATACATAAATGTTACCATCAATTGCATTTCGCTAAAATGTGACCGGCCTTTAATCCCATCATGTCTGTCTGTCACCTACAAGTGGAAGTTATGCTGTTTTGTTCTGTCATTTAGACACATAGACAGGCACTTTGTCTTTTTGGACAGACAAAACACACAGCTTAACCGGTGCATTAAAATAACCAGGGTGAGACATTCCACACTCACTTAAAGGAAGCTTTTTTAAAAGCACGTGACCCTCAATGTCTGTTTTCAAATACACAGCTTGTGTTAGACCCTGGAGTTCAGTTTGTTCAGTGTGTTTTTGTGTGCAGAGACGTGAACATTTTTTTTATTACCGCTTCATTGGTTCGTTTCCAGAAAACAGCCAGTACAAATATGGCCGTCACAGGAGGGGCCAGGTAGCTGGTCACCGACTGGATGTAGACGTAAAGCTGACCGCTGTTGGCGCTCTGAAGAATTGGGATCCAAACCACGCTTACCACCACCAGAATAACAGTCACTATTCTGTGAGAACAAAAACAAACACAATGTATTATACTCTGAGGAATCACAGGCAAAGTAAAACCTATTGCAATATTTCGTTTATAACAATATACCTAACACGTGAAATATACTGTATATTTAATGGAAGAACATTGGAATCATTTATATAATTTATTTAGTCTAAATGATCAGTCTACTCCCTTGTCATCATGTTTGAGCTCATACGACACACTGATGCTGTACCTTGAATAACCACATCACATTGATTGATGGTTTTAAGTGACTCATTTGAACACAATCACACATAAACACCTGCCAACCAGCAGCAGTTCCTTCTCGCTAGCACCTCTACGATATTTCTTCCAAATGTCCATGGTGAAGAGAGTGCTGCTGCTGTTGAAGATGGAGGTCAGCGATGACATCAGGGCAGCCATCATGACAGCTATCATTAACCCCCGGAGACCTGGCATGAACAAGTAAAATATTTCTCAGGATTGACGACATATACATACTGTATTAAGTAAAAGGACGAATTACTGAGAACACACACACATACGTAAAGATTCACATTACCGCTTGGCATGAGTTCGATGACCAGTTTTGGGAAAGCGATGTTGGAACATCCCACCTCTGCACCACACACCTTTAGACATTCCTCGGGGTCAACACAGGCAACTATGTCTGAATACAAAAATATCCAAGGGTTTACAAAGGAAAAGTATTCAGTCGATGCCATTTTAGTGTTGGTAGAATATTATATAATAGTTTCAAGGTTTTATATACAGTAACTACTACATTTGACTTATATATGATATAAAGCTTTCCTGTAGCTCAGGGGTTAAAGCATGGCGCTAGCAACGCACAGGTCATGGGTTCGATCCCAAAGTCGTTAGATACAAATAACTAACCTAGTTAGAAACTAAATGTATAGCACAATGCAATGTGAGTCACTTTGGATAAAATAGTCTGCCGTAAATGTAAATATATACCATGATACTGAATAATTGCCATATTTATTTACCATACGGGTTTAAAGTGACCTATTTGTCAGATATGGTGACCCATACCCAAAATGTGACCTCTGCATTTAGCCAGCAGCTATTACTGCAGCAAGTGGGGTAAGGTGCCTTGCTCAAGAATCAACCGGCAATCTTCTGGTATCGAGTCTGACTCTCTAACCATTCGGCCACGACAAACCATTACGTAGCTACATAAGCAATTCAGCATCTTTTTTCTAGTATAAAGAATTAGAAAGTAGTTTAGTATTAAAGGGGTGGTGCAACGGTGTGACATGCATTCTGACTTATTTACAATGTCTTCACACGCTTAACATGCTCAACTTGTCAACAAAAGAATCGGACGTATTACGTAGAATTTCTGTGCTCGATACACTCCCCTGGTGTTCGTACAGGTTTCGGAACGTTTTTTTCAAACATGAAAATCGTTACGCAACAACTTTCTTAGTCCCTTATTGGACAATTCTCCCGGAAAAGCAAGCGGCACGGCCACGCATCAACCATGGAGAGCGGGAGAAGGAGCATGCGCATAACTCACTTTCACTTGTGTGCAGGAGAGAGAGCGCTATTTTTGCAAAGTTCAGCTGTGTTGTTCGCTGCATTTTGGGTGATGAATATTATATAAACGGTGTATATTATGCTGGATTTGCAGATGGTTTGAAACTGATAGATGGCGCAAGAGGTAAGTGAAACTGATGTCTGTGTTTTCTTGGAAATGTGTGCGCACATTGAATAAATGTATAAATGAATAAATGAATAAATGTAAAAAAAAATGAATAAAATGTAAATAAATGCACATGCTTTAGTTTTTGACTTCTTTTTGGAAATACTCGCACAGCTGTATCTGTCTTTATAAATGTGATCAAACTAAAGACAAGATATTTGAAGGGTGCGACACTATTCTGTAAGTATTCAAGATTAACGTGAGATATACAGAAACTGTCGGAGTTATGGCCGCTTTAAATAACTGTGGTGAAGCAATTGAAGTATTAAAGTTTCAAAGCACTGTCAGTATTGAGGTGCAGTATCCAAGCAGCCTATTGTACGTAGTGCGGTTAGAAAGTATTATATGATCATCTTAAAGTATTTTAATTATGAACTCAAACACTTGTTGGTGGCTGTGTAAACACACGTGCAATTGTTCTTTCTAACTCTCTAAGATAAACGAAACTTGCTTTGATATTCTGTTATCTACTGCAGCTGTAGATAAAACACTGCCCTGCTGTCAACATTACTCTGCCGCAAAGTCTGGTGGAAATAGGAAGTTGTCTGCTTTTCACTTTCCTCCCGGACACCCCGCCCCAAACCACCCGACTGTTGACTCAACACAGCAGCAGTGAGTCTATTCGACCGGCGTGCCGCGTCACGCACTCGTGCCGCTTCCTCTTTCTCCACGGCTTCACAAAACTGGGTCAAAGTAACACAAAAGCCTCGAAGTCGCGTTACAGTTCGTTTTTATTTCATTTATAGTACGAACATGGAAGGAGGTGTGAAAGTTTTGTATGCGCCGCGTCGGTCTGGCGATCACCCGGCAACTTTTGGTCCGCTCGCGAGACCCGACAGTCTGGACTTTTTCTGAGCTGAATATCTGGATCCAGTGTGTGTGTGTGTGTGTGTGTGTGTGTGTGTGTGTGTGTCCCTCCCGGTCAGGTGACTAAGGTGTGTCTATTCGGAAGGGATGCTTTGTTCTCATCTACCTGCCGGTGAATTAAATGAAAGCGGATCTCCAGCGCGGCGGTAAACGGCTTTTCAGGACTCCGGCCCCGAAGGACAAAATGATCAAGTAACATCGGTTCAGTTGTTCGTCTATTTGCTTAACAATATCGCCGTTGTTTATACGCGTAACTGAGCTTTTCGTGCCAAAGTTACCGCTGAGCACAAACCGACGGATCACGCGTATCCCCTTTACCATGGAAACGCTTTACCGCAACCGCAGGGGAATTTATGTATAGGCCCGTTAACTGCAGAAACGAACTTTTCTTACTTTTTTTGGTGTCAAATCATGTCTAATATAGAAACACGCTAACGGAATCCGCTTTCGTTATAACTCGCTTGGATTTTAAACCGCACCATGGCTCTTTCTCAAGTCCAGTGTCTCGATGACAATCACGTAAACTGGCGTGTAAACGAATCCAAACCGGAGTTCTTCTACAGCGAGGACCAGCGGCTCGCGCTCGAGGCGTTCATCACCAAAGGACGCGATGCGTTTGACAGTTACGTGAAGGAGCGCGAGCTGCGTCCGTTCCTCTCAGAGACGGAGCTCGAGACGCTACGTAGGAGTATCGAAGATTACAAACCCGGTTCCGAGAATCAAAAAACGGATGGCACGACGGACGGGGACGCCATCTCGTTGCAGTACTGGCCGGACCGCTCGGATATCTCCATACCGAACTTGGACCTCGGATGGCCCGACTGCAATTCGTATCGCGGGGTGACGCGCGTACACGTGTACACGCACCCGCCGTCGGACGGACAGACGCATATAAAAGAGGTGGTGAGAAAGGCCATCGCGCAAGCACAAAAGGTCAGTCGGTTTTGATGAACTGGAAAAACTTGAATTGGCCAAATGTGTGACCTGTTGAACGCAACCGATGGAGAGTCTGATGGTTTCCATTACAAATACCTTGAAATGTTTTCCACATTTTTGTAAATACATACCAGATTTTATCCAAAGCGACTAACGACTATCAACAAAACAAGATTATTTGTTGTAGTGCGTTATGGACGTGTTTCCAGTGGAGTTAAAGTCCAGTTTGGTTCACCAGATAACATCCCAACAATAGAACCCAATACATTACCAGTAGAGACCATTATAGTTAACCTATACAAATTCCATTATAACTACTAAATCCAATTTCGGTGATGGTTTATATCGTTTTTTCCCAACAACCTTTCAAACTATTACCAATATAAGTTCATGTTAAGCAAATGTTACTTTGTGTTGATCAGGAATCATTGAATCATTTCAGCTGTCTATAGGTTATTGGACATTATTGATGTCACAAGCTCCACAAATTTAGCGTATCGGGTACTGGGATCTTTAAATAAAGTACATAGATGGATTTGTGAGAACAAGAGAATAAAAGCCTCTTTGTGGGATTCAGCAAGTTTCCCATGTGGCGTCAGGGTTTGTGCAGTGGGAGTAAACTTATTTGCATCAGATTAAGCTCAATGTTATAATTAGATAATAGGATAATACATCCAACATTTTTTTTAGAGGGAACCAAAATCGTTCAAAAAGTTTTGATCAGTCGTTTCAAAGTCACTGAATTGACATCCTGATATGTGTATACTTTAAGAAGTATTTAAATAGTACAGCTTAAGAGATGCATACAAATATTACAGTTTAAGTCTAACAACTTTGTATTAGCACATATTGTATTATTGGTCCTGTATGACATATCGCTTATTTGGATAAAAGCGTCTGCTAAATGACTTAATGTAAATGTAAGAGCCAAACATTCAAAAACTCATACTGCTTAAAAACTTATTTTCAATATTGAACATCCACCTCAATGTCTGTTGTGATTACAGCCAAAGGCACTGAATGCATCCGTGGCGAAAACTGACATTACGGCTTAATAAAAAAAAAACACACAGGCCTTTCCGTTAATGATGAGCTGTCTTTAGAAAACTAAGTAAAAAACCCTACAGAAGAGATTTGGAATTTCCCAAACTGCTCTCCATCTTTATCCGTCCATCATCAATTCCCGTTACAATTCACAACGTCTGCTGGTTTTCTAACCAACTCCATTGTTCATGTCAGAACATGCTAAAGCTTCATCGCTCTGGCCCATGACACATACCATCATCAATTCTCTCCCACCCCCTCTCTCCTAAAAAACACATTCACTTTCAAATACTCAGTCAATCAAAAGAAATCCCTTTATCTGGAGATATTTCACACAATGAGTGTTTATAATGTAATGTAGGTTGTAATGGGAGTAGTACAAGAAGCTTAGGGTGTGTATGAGTTGTTTTGTAGCTGCATCATCATGATGTCTATTTGATAAAGAGAATATACAATAGAACAGTAAGTTAGGTCACTGTTGTGACTTGTATTTTAGCATACAATATTATTTAAGCAATATGTGACTGTAAATCTACATTTGACTTGTCTTGTTGAACTTCTATTTAAAAAAAATACTTTTAACAGTTGTATAACTTATCTGTGTACACAAACTACGATTGGATTGGTCAATTAATTGGCATTTGTGATTTTTTTTTTGTTTGCAGATGATTGCAGTGGTAATGGATGTTTTCACAGACGTCGATATTTTTAAGGACCTAATAGAGGTTGGATTTAGAAAGAAAGTAGCAATATACATTATTATAGATCACACAGCTGTACAGAACTTCCTACACATGTGCGAGAGAGCAAATATGCACAGAGGACATCTCAACGTGAGTGAAGCACCTGCGCATATTCATGTCGGTTTTGTAGCATTTCTGACTATTTGATTGGTTAAGTATGCGGTTTTATTCGTTTTTAGAATCTGCGGGTACAATGCATCGGCGGTGCGGAATTTTACACTCGCTCGGCTCAGAGAGTCTTTGGGTCTTTGAGTTCGAGATTCATGTTTGTGGATGGCGACCGTGCTGTTTCTGGATCATACAGGTTTGTGTGGAAATACAGGCTAATCCCACTAGATCTGCTTTGTGTGCCTTTGGGGTGATTCACTTCAAAATATACATGCCACACCCACATACACATTCAGTATATACTGTATACATGTACATAATATATGCACACTGAATGTAGAACCTCCTCGGCACTTTTAGTCTCAACTTTTTGGCATGCCCATTTGAGGTCATCAGCTGATGAGTCAATGAATAGTTAACCCAAAAATGAAAAAGATCCCATCATTTACACACACAGGGTAAATTATAGCAGGTCTGTATAGTGCAACATACATGTGTATGTGGACAAATATATAATTATTGTATAGTTAAAGAATGGAAAACACAGGTCTCCGAAAACCGAAAAAATTTTTACGGAAAAAAGCAATACAGGAAGAAGTAAATTATATGGGCCGAATTTACCCAAATGTAACCTTAATATCCTTTATCTGGCTATTTATCTGATTAAACTTCACATATATATTTTTATGTAATATAACATACGTTTTATACTTGTAATAGAACTGTTTGGCCTGTGATACAAAATTTTAAACCTCTGTAAAACCAGTGCTACGTGCAAAACAAGTTAACGTACTGCCCTGTTTAGGTATAAGTAAATTAAGAATCTTTTTAAGATTTAATCTTTTTGAGTATGAACCATCTATAATTCACTTCTATTAAATAGACATTGAAAATGTGCAGTGCAGTTTTTAATTACGCTCAGAATACTTAGATTACATTCATCATGAACATGAATTACTTTTGGATTGAGGTGACAGTATTAGACTAGATAAATAAATGCTAAGACTTAAACTCATGTCAATTTGTACAATAGAATTTTGAAAATGGCTACTTCAATAAAACTGTACATGTTATTTTTCTGTTTCTGACTTTTTTTAGTTTTACATGGACCGCCTCTCGTTTGGACCGCAATGTCATTACAGTCCTGACAGGACAAGCTGTTGAAACCTTTGACAAGCAGTTCCGTGAGCTATACTTGAACTCCCGTGGGGTCAACCTATCCAAGGTTCCAATGGCGGACCTTCCGGAGCCTGAGCCTACCATAGTTACCGTCCCTCCCCCTGTTTCTGCGACGGTTGCAAGAAAGCTAATTAACCCTAAATATGCATTAGTAAATGTAGACGCAGCGAGCAAAACTTCTTCAGACAAGGCTAGTGCCAAAAACAGCAGCTCACATCATCCTATGACCCCCGTTCCTAAGTCCCATCGCGAGGTAACGGAAAAACCAAAGCAACACCCGGGCCTTGTAGGCTTGCCCAAGGCAGATCTCATTCCTTACTTGCCGACCTGGCCTGAGCCAGACCCATCCAGTGACGTTATTGGGTTTATTAATATCAGAGACACAAGTAAGCCAGCACCTGTGCATTTAATGCGTTCGCAAATGTTCGGAACATCACAAGCGATCCGCTTCAAAGACCCTTTCACTGCCCCACCTGAGGAACCGCTACCGGAAAAGGCCCATCTTAAGAAAACACAAGAGGTCAAAAAAGATACTGTCGATGCAAACGTTCAATCAAGTAAAAAGCCTCCAAAAGATGAACTGCCGAATACCCTCCCTGCGGTAAACTTACAGCCAGGGACTAACTGCAACAGCAACCATCAAGATGTATCTGTTAACTCATCCAATTCTCCAAACAACCAAATCCAACACAATGACCCCAAACACAACCCTCCTCCACAAGAGCAGCAGCCCAACCCTAAACTGATGAATTCCACTTGTGAGAACCAACAAGCTTTACAGCAACCCGTGCCCAAACCACGCACCTTGCAGGTGGTGGTTAATAAGCCGGAGGGATCTAAAGATGCAAAGATCACTTTAGTCAGACGGGAGGAGAACAAGTTGGTCAACCCGAAGATTACGCATAGGGACACTTTCGACAACGATGCCGACAGCATGGCTGTGACTTGTGCGCTTTCATTAAAGGATAAAGATGAGACTTCAACAACATCAGACGAGTACTTTGAGTGCACCGACTCGGACACGGCCAGTCCTACCGACAAGCTCCCTAATGGAAGGATGACTGGTTCCGGTCGTGTTGACCGAAGTCCTGACTCTCTTAACGTAATGGCCCGGCTCTCTCAATCCATGCTAGACTTGGGACTAAGTACCGTTGAGAATAATCTACTTAATGCACAGAACATGGAGAATGTAAAGGTAGGACTTTGGTTCATTATGTCTGTGCGTGTGTGTGTGACTGAATGTGAAAGTGTTTTTTATCAGATCTGGCTCAACACTAGTCCATAAACCTGGGCGTGTCTCAAATAGATGAAAAGAAGTCAGGCGTGTGTCGTGGAACGCGATAGGGTGTGTTATTAGGCCTCCCGGGATTCTGTTGACATTTACAGCATGTCTGAACCTGCTGTCAGTGCTACACTTATGGGGGTGGCAGGAGGGTGCTGGGCAAAATTTAAATATGGTTACGTATCAGTCGAGAACAGGGAAGGGTGCATCGTTTTGTGGGAATTTTTCCATGCTAGCAGCCAACCAAAGGTTCCCAGGAAATTATGGCACAGCCCTCTTATGCAGTCCTTGAAGATCTCTCCGTAATGCAAATTGTTTCTTTTATTTTTTCAAATGTTGTTTTTATATAAAATGCTTAAATTGAGTTGACTTGAGTTACTTCTGAACAAGGGCTGTAAATAATCATTTCAAGCATAATACTACCTTGTAAGAAAATCCAGTTAAAATCTGTTTAAAGGAATGGTTCACCCAAATATGGCTATTCTCTCAATTTTACAATCAAATATGGTGACATGTAGATGACTTCCAAATTATTCGTTCTTGCTTGTCTATTGACTAGTTGTAAAATGTGTGTTTCATCACAAAACATAAAAAAGATTTAAAATTATTGACATGCAGAGAAAAGGATGGGTAATTTTTAATAAAGCGTTGGGCCAATGAGGTCTGGACCCAACTGTTGGGTTGTAAATTAACCTATGCTGGATTGTTTCAACCCAAAATTATATATCAATTTGGGTCAAATATAAACCTATTTCTGGGCTAATATAACCCAACAGTTGGGTTCATCCCTTTTTGACCCAACACTGGGTTGAAAATAACCCAGCGTTTCTTAGAGCATACGGTAATATGACGATATTTTGATATAAAAGAAAGGATGTCGCCTAGATAGTACATTTGAAGAGAATTCTCATATTTGCGTTAATTATTTCTTCAAGTTTGTGGCTGGTTTTACATGGTTACTATCTAATCCAAGCTGGTCCAGTATGGTTTCAATGTGGTCCCCACCCACGGGTTGGTCAGATCCTAAACAGGCACAATCCTGGTCAAGCTGGCTCTGATAGAACCCACCTTGGACCAGCAACAAACAAGCTACCATGTTCCCAAAACCACCTTAAAACTATGATCAGTTTTTTTCTGTAACCTGAAAGGCTTAAAAGGGACAAAATATGACATTGAATTCGGTTTTTGCAGCACTAGAGAATACAGGAGCTGTGGAGTGTGTATAGTACCTGGGTAGAGGGCCCTGCTGATCATGCCAGGTAGGATTATGAAGATCATGGGTAGCATCTTGAGATAGCTGGCAAAGATGGACGCTCCTTTAGCGTGACTAAGATTCTTGGCTGACAGAGACCTCTGCACGATTACCTGTCGAGTCACATTGTCCACCAACATTATTATCAGTCCCGGCTCTTCATGTTTAAGCATAACTATTAAACAAAAAACAAGACAAATTATAGCATGAACGATTGAAAGCCATTCGGTTGATTGACGGGCAAAATGACTTCTGAAAAAGATTTGTTATACTTTCTCTTTCCACATGTATCTTCAGCTTTATCGAACTGTCTCCAGGTCACCTGTTCGAGACATCTACAGCCGAACGAAAGTGGTGAATACTGAACCTGGAGCCTTCCATACACCCCCCAATGGCAGCGGGCATGTGATCGGGGGTCACAGGTACTGGCAGGGGAAGATGTATGACCCCGAACTCCCCTCAAGTGGATTAAGACAGCAAAACCTAAATCGTACTGGAAGGTCCCCTCAAAGACACGACTCTGCCTATACGATCGAAGGACTCCGATCGACGGTTTTACAGAGGAAATCTCATTCGCCTCAGAGACAGGTTGAGACTCGCACACCATTAGGAATCTCCTTTTCTAAACTTGCCAGCTTCAAACACCTTCAAGGAAGGTTTCAGTAAACCCGGCTGGTTTTCCCTTGGGGGATCAGTTGTCACGGGGGCACAATGACATTTAACTGATTTAACAACTTTGTATTAAGTACAAAGGCATGAATGTGCAATGATGTAGCCACCAATCTCCATTCATTCAGACTTGAAACAGGAGTCAAACTGGAATGTTTAAACCTAATACAGTGTTACGGCAATTTAAAAAACAATGATCTTATAAGCTGGACTGTATATTTATGTAAGGCAATGAGAGATGCACAATTATCTATTAGAAACGTATTAGAGCCTTACTTTTGTTTATGTGCCTTCTGAATAATGAGGACTGGAATTCTGTGCGGACTGGAATTTGGTGGAGGATTTGTGACTGTGGTGATGGCAATTTTGCATTTACCTGTTATGTTGGCTAATAGTTTCTTAGATAAAAATAGGGAAATGCTGCCCAACACATTAATCCCAATATTGTGTGTCCGACTAACCGATTATTCCAAGATGCACTGGCCAAATATATTTGTAATATACAAAAGTAAATTCAACACATTATGAATTAATCACACTGATTGTGCTTCAGACGTCAGACCTGGTATGGTGTTTGAGTCTTTACAGTGTTCACATTAGCCAAAAATCTTGCGAATAACTCTGAAACCCATCATCATTATTGGGAGATAGTTTTCTGCATCATTCATTACAATGCAATGTCAACATGCTGTCTTGCATCATCTTAATTCTTCCATTGACACTGTATGACGTCACACCGCCGATGTAGCATAGCATATGTTGACCGCTGATGGCCGACTAGTTGACTACTTTCTTTTCTACAAGTTTTCGACTAGTAAAAATGAGTCATGCAAGCCCTATTGTCTGTGGTTGTTTTTTCTGTCAATTTAATTGCACAGAATTGTTAGATTTCATATTTGAGTTTTTGTAGAGCCTTGTAATTTCCTACAATATTATAGATTTAATGTGATGTTTACTGTAACCTATGGAAAGTGTTACAAATCCAGTCTTCTAACTGACATCTCAAACATTTGCTTTTAAATTTGCATTATTTCACTCCTGATTGAGTGAATCTTAACTATAATCTTAACTGCAAAATACTTGAATTTTAAGGTGAACTTTCAAATGAATGCTGATGCATTTGCTTTATTAACATAGACCCCATATTTCATTGTTTGTGAAATAAAACAACACTGTGAGGGATAGACGTACTGTCCTCTTAGAAGGTTGTGCTGTCATGCTCTTTGGTTGTCGACAGATTAGAAAAAAAACACCCCCAAAAAGATTCAATAACATTCACTTCGTAACAATACATAAACATTTCTCACAGACACAGCCTTGTTATACCTTACAGTGTCTAAGGTAAAATAAATTCTGGCCTTGTAGATTTTCCCCAGAAGGCTTCTACCTCTGTCTCTCAAGCTATGCAACAAAAGGTATGGTCGCAATGCTGTTCTTTAAGTGAGACTCTTTACATTTTATAGAGGGTTAGGTGCTTGTAACTTTGTATTAGCACTTATT
Organism: Barbatula barbatula; assembly: GCF_947034865.1. NCBI lineage: Eukaryota > Metazoa > Chordata > Actinopteri > Cypriniformes > Nemacheilidae > Barbatula > Barbatula barbatula. Next base: position 23,230,041 of record NC_136771.1, read on the forward strand.
GTACTATTGCTCTTGTATGACATATCGCTTATTGCTCCCCGAACTCTTTGTAAGTCGCTTTGAATAAAAGCGTCTGCTAAATGACTAAATGTAAATGGATTGGTACTTTTCTATTTTCTGTGAGTTTTTAGGCGTACCTGATCAGTGCACCAGTACCATGTTGCCAGAATGGTTAAGCCCAGTGTCATGCCCGGCCAGGGTAAGTCTCCATGAACAGGGTCTCTGAACAGGTGCATGGCATCAGCCCTGGGCAGGTGACATGTCGTGTTCGGGATGATCTTTGATGGCACAGCTTTCAGATACACACTCTCCAGGTTACTGTAGCCTCCAATCTTATTGAAAGCTGCAATAGGTACAGAGATACATATCAGATAAATCTACTCCAAAGTTGGGAACAATTTTGAGGTGTAGCACATCATTTTTGTACTAGCAATAAAACAACAATGTGTTTACTTTGATTACAAGAAAATAATGAACATTTTGAGTTTATCCAATAAAAAAATATGAAATTCCTGACTTGTTTGAGCTATTTATGTAATGTGTGTCACAGTTCGGATTCTGTAAATAGTTATGCGCATTATGCAGATTCTAGCTATGCTAGCTATGCAGATTCTACGTTTTAAATAATAGTGTCCTGAAACAAAAGCTCGCTTCCATATAAAAGTAAAATGTTGTGACTTATCAAAAGTTATGTTTAGATGAACTGGTAAATTAAACCTTGTTTTTCCGACGTTGTTATTACTTTAGTTATTTTTGTCCTTTAAGTTACTGTATATATAAAATCCTTTGTTTACTCATCGACACGCAATATACCAATATTTAGTTAAAAAATGTATAAAGACCCTGCTGAATAAAACAATATCTGTTCAATTCCAATAGATTTATTGGTTATGAGAATTGTATTGGTTTAATGAAAGCTATGATGGTTTATACTGGTTGTGTGTTGGTTTCTAAGGTGGGATGTTATCTGTCGGATGGGCTATTCAATATTACTGAAATAAAGCCTAAAACACACTACAGGAAAGTTGTAAACAACTGATGCTTCTAAATGCATTTTAAGTCAAGTGAAGTCACCCTATAGAATTTGTATTGATTGTTTCAATCCAGCAGTAAACTGCCGCCTACAATGCAAGGTATGATATATATTGATCTGCATTTTGTTAAATATAATTGGTAAATATGAAATATCTGCGTAAACACAACTTTCAACTTATATCTGTTAAGGATGTCATTGAACAGCTGACTGGAGAATAAGACGGAGACTTGAGACCGGCGGACCTGTGATGGTGAGGATGACTGCTCCAATGATCATGACGAACGTCTGAAGAGTATCTGTGTAGATTACAGCAGCCAGGCCACCTGGAAAAACCGAGGACTTAAATGGGTATTGCTCAACTTTCTAATGAAGTTTAATAAGATCTGAGTCATCAAGGTCAACCCCGAATCGGCACAGAGGAGTGAAGGCGGTAACATCAGAGCCACAGATTAAGCAATTATGTACTTATCCTAGAATCAATCTTTGTAGTCTATAATTATTTCTGCAGAAATGATCTGTTGGTGAACACTTTGCTTTAGTGGGAAAGTTTGAAAAAGCAATTCAGTAAAAGTTTTCAAATTTAGTGCTGGAGGGCAGAACGATTGTTTGACATCTATAAACTGATCCTTTTTAAGAATTGTTACTAATTTTTATTAGTACTTTATAAAGTTGAATAAAGGGACAAAATACTTATTTAGAAACTACTTCTCTCTTGGCTTTTAAGTAAGAATAGAAATAACACGATTTGCCCATTTTCTTTAGTTAAGTAACGAAAATAGCTTTATTGCTGTCAAATAATGAAACGCTTGAAATAAATTAAAGTTGTGTTAGTAAGTACAGCATTACGTTTAAGTTGTAGTATTGTTTCAAAATGACTGAGTTTATAAACAGTAGCATGTAGCGACACTGTTTAAGTGCTAGTTTACCCAAAACTTCAAATACAAACCTGCAATGGTGTAGAGAGCAGTTACCACTAACATGAGCACAGTGGAGAGGTAAAGATTCCAGCCCAAACAAACCTGGACAAACAGAGCTCCAGAATACAGGTCTGTCTGCAAACAGACAAACACATACTGTACACATCACCCAAATGTTATGCTCGGAGGTTGCACTTTTCTCGCTCAGGAGACCAAATCGAGTTTTCCATTATATTTCACTCATTTATACACAATGTTTCTTCCAAAATTGTAACACTTGATGACACACAATAACATTTATGGGTAATAACATTAATGTGTAAACATACCTAAAAATTGAGGCGCTAAAACATTTTTGTGCAGCATTGCCATATAGTCAACATTTTTGGTTATTTTGGTAGAATAACCATTTCTGTCTAACCTTTATAGTCGAGAATCCTTTTCCGATACTAAAAAACATTTGTACAACAGAAAGATTCTCTGTTTCTTCATGGGACCAAACAGCCTGACAAAGAACCTTTCAGAAATCTGTCATTTATTTTGGTCTTGGGCATTATGAATTTCATGCTGAAGGCAGCTTTGTTTGCAGATTTCGGTATCATCTGGTCTGAGCACAGTTCGAGACGTTGAGAGTCTTCATACTGAAAGACTTAAACTGTTGCCTCTTTTTCAGTTGCATAGGTTTTTTTTCACGTGCTGCTGGTGTTGCCAGGGCATTTTCATGGGCTGTTGTGGTCTAGTGCATTGCTATGTGGTTGCTGGGCATTCTGGTGGTTGCTAAGGTGTTCTGGAAGATTGCTTAAAGCCCCCCAAAAAGTACATAGAGTCCATCACCACATCTCCGTCATGTTCTAGTCTTTAAATATGCTTTATTTTACTTAGATTTTTATTTTTCCAATATTATCCACTTAGCAAAAACCTAATAAAGTCTAATAAAGTAGTAGCACTCTTGAGTACAGTGTCAAAGTTCAATACTTAGTTGATGAAACGTCTTACCCCATATAAGAAGCCAACACTCTTCTGTATGTCTATGTGTGCGTGTACAGTGAAAAACAGATGTTGAAACCGAGCTAAACACCACTTCTTTCACAACGTGACATTCCTTGGAAACAGAAGCATGCCAGCTATTTGAAAAGACATGTCGAGTGATGCCTTTTGTCAGATTAGTGTTTGTCTTGTTCTTTGTGGATTTAAGAGAATTGCTCTGAAAGTGAACATGCGCTTGTTTTTTACATGCTTACCGAGATCTTGGTGAACACAGACAGCAACAAACTAAGAACTGACAAGTATGTGCGAATTCTCTCTCCTCCAAACCTCCGACCCAAATATTCTGGCATTGTGACAATCTGTGTGAGAGAGAGAGAGAGAGGTAGAGGGAATGCCACGGTCTAAGCAAATTATCAGTCAAATCAGAGAAAGTAGAACATGTGGCGTGTGTGTATATGAGATTGAGAGAGACTGTGAGTCTTATTGTATGTGGGGGCAGCGTTAAACATCGTGTCTCAATCATTAACATATTTATAAATTCAGCTGATATTTTTGGTAAAACAGGGGCTTTGTGTTTTTTATTCACAAGACTCACCCCAGAAGAGACATAAACTGGGACAAAGATCCATGCAAGAGCCAGCAGGACATAAGTTGCCTAATGGAGAGATAGAGAGGGATGTTAACACATCGCAAAAATGCATTTCTTAATCAGTATCCTACTTGGGTTTTCCAGTCGGAAACAATACAGTAATTCGAGTAATTTCCTTGAATAGAAAAGCCGGATGTGCAGTGTTAAAACGTACGAAATGCTAACAAATGATGCTAGATATTTTCTCAGAACTAATGTCACCTTGCGTGATTTTTGCAAAAAACAAATTTCAAATCCTTATTTTAAGTTCTAGTACCTTGGATTAATGTTTGTTACGTGCAATGGCGTTCTTACGTTTACATTAGGTTCTGGTTTCCTTTTGCGTTTTTGTCTAAAATTATTATGGTGTATGCACGTAAAAAGTGCACTTGTTAATGTTTATTTTATTTTTTACATGTTTTTACTTGCATACAAATCACTCAAATCCACGCAACACAAGCAAGCACAAGACAACATTTGCTTCTTTTCGAGGGAAATTGCTAAATGTAATTGTGACTTCCAAATGAATTCTTGTTTTAAGGACAGTTAGACATTTGTGCTTGAAAACAAGACACAGATTTCAAATAGGATGTTTGAGTGCATAAAATGAACCAATCCTTTGGCTCCCCCTAGTGCTTACACGCATACGTACACATTCATGGTGAATATCAAAGTTCCCCTAGTGAAAAATAATTATTTTTTAATAAAATACTCACATTCCATTCAAAACCTGCCACAGCGATTCCCCCGGCAGCCCCCGTACCAGCCAGGCCGATGAATAATCCAGAACCCTCACTGCTGGCAAACAGAGATGCCCCAATCTGCACCCATTCACATTACACATTAGCGTGACACTCACACCAAACTAATAATGTACACGATACAGGATTGAAGTGCTATTAATTCAATCAAATGTAACATTTTAAACTTCAAAGCAGTATGAACCACACCACAGACATGTAGTTGATGTGATGTTTTTGGCAACATGGTGTTATACTTCATCCAAATCTAAAACTTCAGTTCCGCATATTCCTGTACAAATATGGGTCCAGGCTTTATGACTTAAAGTTCACCCTAAAATGACCCTCTTGTCATTTCAAACCTGTATGACTTTCTTTCTTCCGCAGAACACAAAAAGGAAGAATGTTGTTAACCGGCACCCATTCCCTTGCATTGGTTTCATGTCCATACAATAGAAGAGAATGGGTGCCGTCGCTGTTCGGTTACCAACTTTCTTTAAAAAACACTTCTACTGCAGAACACAAAAGAAAGAAAGTCATACGGATTTGTAATGCCGTGAGGGTTAATAAATTATGAAGTTGAAGTGAACTCTGCCTTTAATATGAAGTTTTGAATTTCACTTTATTTATATACAACGGTCTAAAATCATGCATGTTAACAATTTATTTAACACTCCCGTTCTACATATACTTGCTTTGTACTGTGTAGCTGTGTATTTAATACAGTCCTGAACTCTAAACCTAACCCATGTTGGGTTAACTAAAATTGTGAGTATATCGTAAGTAAATGCAGTATAAACGCTGTGCATGTTTTGTAAAATAACTGCAACCAAAATGGTGCAGATATGTTGTCCGCATTCAGACCGTTGTCTATATTCACTTTTTACTGCATCACTCAATACTAAAACATTTTCAATCATTCACGTTGTCACATAAAACGCATTCGTATATAAATTAATCCAAATTCTTTGTTGAAATGGTGGCATATTCAGGTACATTTACTTTTTCAATTAACTAGTGTTTACTAGGTCAGTGATCATTCATTACTATGAGTGTTGTTCAAATGTTTGTCTGATCTGCACTTACCGGCCACCAAGCCATGTCCCTTCCAGCCAGGAAATATCCACTTAGTGTGTTTCTGCTCACTCTGCAAGATGACTGAAACACACACGCACAGCAGTTTGGACAAAATATAAAATAGTTTAATTTCTTAACTACCAAGTTAAGTGTTGACTGTAAGATAGTACCTCGTAACCAAACAACACTTTAATCTATGCAATTAATGATAATATATTGTAAAGTTCAACCCATTTTGTAAACATACGATCACGTTAATTTAAATACTTTTAAAATAATAATAATGTTTAAGACAACCAACACCCATACACACACACACAGGCCTCACCCATATCCCAACTGCGACGTTCAATAAGAAATACGCTCCGATCACGATGATGTCAGATACGCTAAACGACTGCGAGAGCGCGAAAAATTTGGTGGTGGAGTTCGACGCCATGTCCTGCCTACACGCACGCTACACACAGACTAAGACAACAGGTCAGGGAGGGATGAGAAGACACAGAGCGTTCTGGTCAGTCAGCTCCGTGTGTGAATTGATGATTAAACGCATCAGTTTAATGAAGCAAACTTGCACCTTCGTGTAAACAACAGGACAGATGAGAGACTTCCCTGAAGGCCGACCTTGCTGCTTGTAGTTTGGGAGTCTTACAAACACACACCTGCGTGCATAAGCGAACGCACATGACCTGGCACACGTATAATGACAGAGGGGAGATGTGTTAGCTGACAAACCTAATGTGACTAAAGGAGACTAAAAAACATCCCTGGACACACTTAAAGTGAATCATTTACTTAAACACGCACTGGCGCTACCCATTAACACACACACACACCTGCACTAACCATTAGCATCAATCTTACACATGGACATCATGTATACACACCATCTTTAACTGAAGTGTTAACGGAGGTCACTCTTACATCAGCTGTACTTTATCACAGTATAGAAGAAGTGTTTGCACTGTCCCTTTTTGGCATTTTTAAATACGGAGAAGTCAACCAAACTTGTTAATTAGTCAATTAAACTTACCAATATATTTATTTTATGTACATTGTAATGAAAACAAGAGACTAGAAAACTGTCTAATGCTTAACTAACAACTTCGTATCGAGAACAGTGTGATGAATAAATAATCTGTTCTTCTGATCTAATCTCTGCCACACACAATTCTTGATTTATTCATTTATATCAATGAAATTGAGCCAACATACTGGTGTTTTTATAACAAAATAAAAAAATTGTTTAAAAATGTTCTTAATATTCATCAATATGACTATATAATGAGAAAAAATCAACAAGAGCTCACAATACATGGAAACACTTTCAGTTCGGTTCTCCCAAAAATGAAAGTTTTATCATCATTTATCTGCATTGAGTTCTTGCTTCTGCAGAACTCAAAAGATGAAAATTTGAAGAACCGAACAACTGCGGTACCCGTGCGCTTGCATTGGTTTTGTGGGTAGCAGCATTGTTCGGTACCAACATTCTTCAAAAGTATCTTGTTTTGTGCTCTGCAGAAGCAAGAAAGTCATACAGGTTTGGAATGAGAAGAGGGTTTGTATATGATGACACAATATTTTGGGCGTACTATCGCTTTAATAAGCTGGTAAATAAACAGTACATTTTTGCTAATTCTAGACAGGGGGACTACATTAAGGATATAACGCACAACTAAAATGTTTTGGTCTAAACATAATTCCCACAGTTACTTTTATTTGATTCAATAATTTTTCATTTGAATGATACACTATGATTGAATGACCCTAAACACGGGTCTGATGAAGAGCCTGTGTGCTCGAAACGTCACGCGGCATGCAAAAGACTCCTACACATTGAAATGCGACAGTCTCTAAACATCTGCATCTAAACACATGCTAGAAACAAATATTATAGCTCAAACTGAAGCTAACGTCTGTCCTTTTCATACAATTTTTACAAATCATGTCAATTTAGTCGTTGGAGCAATCTAGTATAATTGTCAGCGCAAAATAAGTAGAGAATGGCCAGTTACTCGCTGACTGATGTGGGTTAGAAGAGAGCTGGAATTAGACATCTGTTCTGGTTTAACTGACACCCTTGGGATTGTATCATATCACATCACACTTTTAATTGTGAGAACGTCACTAAAAATATATCTGATGGCAAACAGAGTGGATAAAGGATGATCTGAACTACAAAAAGTATTGATCAAGTGTTGCTAACAAGTGCCACCTTTAAGATTAAAGAAAGGGTTATCTACTAAAAATCTAACTGGCATTTTGTACTCCCCCTCGTGTTTTTCCAAATCTGTATTTTCTTTAAACAAAAGATGTGGTTTGAACACATTTGATCAGTGTTTACATTTTTTCAGAAAAGCAGGCTACAAATTAATTAATTAATTAGATTGGGAAATTATTTTAACAAGCTTAAGGCTAAATGTGAACGGGGCTTGACCCATCCTTTCGTCTAATGGCCACATGGACAATATTAAAATGATTATTAAACATTGAATACACTTGAATCATCATAATAACCATTTAAATAGTTTTTTTGAAGAAGCTTATTTTATTTCATTAATCGTCAAGGACTGTGCAGATTTATCTAATTTTATAGTCATTTATAAGCATGGTCTGGAAAACTTGGCTTGATCAACATGGTCAGCAGTATCTATGCTATATTAAAATCTGTCCTGTGACCTCTCTCCTCATGAACACGCACAACACACTATTTTGCTCCCTTTTAATCCGGCATGCCCATGGGAAAGGGGTCTATTTGGTCACGCCCCCTGATTGATGCTGCACCATCAATTTAACCAAGCAATCTCTCTCTCTCTATCTCTCTCTCTCTCTCTCTCTCTCTCTCTCACACACACACACACACACACATGCGCACATGAAAAAGCGACAGCGGATTTACAACCCCCAGCGCCCGCGCGCACACATCTGCCTGGATGTTTATGTAATATATAGTCTTTCTTCCTGCTCCACTCCGGGTCAAAGATGCGATTTCGGTTTTTATGCGCACAGCATCTGATATTCTGTCATGTTGCTTTAAAGTCGCCGTGCGTAAATACGCGGAAGGTTCGCGCGCTGTCCCTTTAACCCGAAAACGCCTGGACTGTCACCCCGCTTCGTCATATCAGTACAAAATAACCCCGTTTATGTCGTGGACGCCGCCGGTCACTTCACCGGGCATGCAACGCGTCTAGCGCGCCTCTGCGCACTCGACCTTTGGCGATGAACGGCGGGGACGCGCCGGCGTTTACGGCACCGTTGCAGTCGCCTGGCCCAATGAAGATACGCTGGATGTAGAAGTATAGCCATGACTGCATGTGTGAGAGAGGGTGTGTGAGTGAACAGGATGGGGAAAGAACAGGAACTCTTACAGGCGGTGAAGACGGAAGACCTGGTTACCGTCCAGCGCCTCCTGCAGAGACCCAAACAGGGCAAAGCGAGTGAGTATCACACCCACCGATTTTCAAATGCCCCTTTAAAGCATCAGGGTCTCTAGACCACTCCGCACAGCCACGCGTACGGGTTGGACTTGCACGGATGTGGAATGGACCGGTTAGAACCCTTGTGGTCGTTAAGAGGGCGCAGTGGGTTATTTAACGATATTTGGTTACGGTTAAGCCTCATAAATAAACACGACATGAACACTTCACTCTCAATTCCCAGTTTCCACATTTGATCGTGTAAAATGTCTTGGCAGGCCTCGTGCATATTGTTTATGTCGTAATGACAGAAACAAGCTATATGTTCACTTTTAAGTATATACTGAAATGATAACGGCCACTTGTTTTGCGCGATATTGCGGTCATACATTAACGTATTATATCCAGTTTATCCAATGCCTGAAGTTTGCACCTATACAATTGATTTCGACTATAAACTGCTGAAAAAATACAAATATCGTTATGGACCACTAACTAAACCAATTACAAAATTCCGTAAAAATTACAAGAATCCATATTCCAGTAGGATTTAACGTTGTTCTATTGGTTCCCACCCCAGATAACATCCCACCACTAAAACCCGACCGGAGGAGTTTCTATTAAAACTATATACGGGTCAATAATGATGTCGCACGCTCGCCGCGCGTCACAGCACGCAAGCGACCGCTCGCGCCAAATCCGCTTTGATATCCAGAAGAGCGCGCGCTGATGTGGCAGGTGGCTCGAGATCGCCAAAGATGAAACAGATTGCGTATTGAAGGAAACACGCGCAGACGAATCGTGTTGTGGTTCAGATACGATTTTTCTCAATTTTATTTCCAAGTAGCAGCGCTCGGTGGTACAGCCTGGAGATTGTGATGACACACAGATGCCATCTTTGTTGGTATTACCGGGAAGGGATTATGTTAGTGAAAAGCGCCAGATGTTCGAGTAATAAAAGTGCGTGGTGGTGTACGAGAGCGCGAGACCACTCAGCTGTTTGGGCGTGTCTGTTATGACGTATTAAATGGCTAGAAGGATGGGCCGAACTCCAGAAATTCTAATGTATTTAATGCTTCTAGTAAGAATTGTGAAGGTTTTAAAGAAAACGAGATGTCAGGTGTGATGTTTACCCGACAAGGTGTCATCAAGCAATGAGGACGCAGAGGTGCTCTGCGTGACTGTTTTGGAAGGTCAAATAATGTGCTAGGCCGGGTGAGTCTGGTGTTATTCTTTTGAGTTACAAAAACAACTGTTCACAGTGCTGTCGTCCAAATGGCCTTTCATACGTACAACATACTGAAACGATGACAGAAGACAAGCACACACATACACAACATACACATGCACACATGCCTATAATTGAAACGCAATTACCACTTCCAGTGCTGGGTACCATCCCAGGTGGTGAGAGAGGCATCTCCTGCTGGGGAAGGAGGGGCAGCCTGAAATGGAAGCAGGGCACTTTGTGTGTGTGAGAGAGCATTACAATAATAGAAGACATGCTTAAAATGCCCTTCTTTTCCATGTGGTGTTAAAGTAACCATTCACTTTTTTGGGTGCATAACTGGAAAAAGAGCACATTGATATTTCAATACATTTGATACAATTTATTTGATATAATAAAACAATGCACCAACGCTGAATTCAGGTGCTGGATAGAATGTAACATGAAAAAGGCTTAAGGTTTATTTTTTATTATACCCCTAATTTAATTGCTCATAAAGTGGAAGAAGTCCACTTCATGTCTGCAGTTACATCTGTAAGATTTTTGTATTTCTTGCTTATCTGCAATACGTCTCCGAGATGTTTTCTGTCTGATATCATATAGACATATTGAAGACGTCTGTGAGATGTTGATGTTTTAGAATGTATGTAAAACTGCAGTTTCTAAGACGTTAACATCGGGGAGACGTCTATTTGATGTCTGCATTTACATCTTTCTAAAACGGGTATTTGATGTTTTTACACTGCAGATGTTTTTTAGATCTTTAGCGGACATCTTAAGGTCTGTGCACGTACAGTCCGAAATTTTCGTATTGCGTTTTTTCGTATTTGGCACTCGTTTGTACGGCATCTCTGAATTTCTTATGACGGACGGAGGCACTGCGTAAATGTGATTGACACAACGTATTTATTTTTGAACGTACAGATATTTCGGACGCATATTTCGCAGCCAATGTGCAATGGCCTTTACAGTCGTTCCTGTGCTAACTGGGAATCATGGGACTTCTTCATGAAAGAGAAGCAGGACAGAATTAATCCATTTATGTATAGATTTGAGTTAATAAACCCATTCTAAATAAAATCTGGATATTGAACGACATTCAACCATTAACGGTAAGAACAGTTTACACAGAAACTCATTCTGCACATTTACCAGTATAATCCTTTCTCTCACCGGTGTTTGGACATACTCTGAGTTTAATTTTGAATCATGGCTGGGTATGAAATTTCTAGCAGACACATGCCTACAATGTGTGAAATTCCCACAAATATTTATGTAGATGGAATGGGTACATTAATCCACACAGATTAATAAAGCAAATACTTTTGTTTTCTTTAGACTGGCTTCAATGCACATGCACCGGTTTTTACGTGATTCTAAACTTAGACTGCTACTTGATGCAGTTAGAGGTTCCCCCAAAATGTAAACTATTAATTTGACACGCAAACGATATCAGAAGGACACAAAACAATCACTCACAACTAAATAACGCGCACGTGACTAGAACGGTATCTTCAGCACTTTTTCACAACTTTGAACTTATAGTTTTTAAGGCAACTTTGCATCGATTTGAGCATTTACTTTTGCATTAAATTACTTAGTTTGATATTTGTTGTCAATTTGATTCTAACAAAAAAGAACACTAGGGGCATTACACTGTGCTGAGAAACAAGCAGCAGAAAAGGATCATGATTACACAGAGCTTGTTTACTGGAGTGCAGGTCCTTCGTGGGTTGTGTGTGTGTGTGTTTGGGTAGTTAGAAATGTTGTGCTGGCACCAGACGGCTCACTAAATGCAAGTGCGTGGGGGCTTGGCACAGACCTTTTCATTTTGCCCCATGAAGCCCCAATGAAGGGCATTCTAAGAACAGCTTAGAAAGAATATGTATCTTCTAACCTAAAGCATGAATTGTCAAGAGACTTATTTATTTGGCAATGGTGGAGATGCTGTTTTATGGATGAAATACACAGTACTCTGGTTTGGAAAATGATATTCCTGCATGGACAGGTAACCACTGAGTGATGACACCAGAGGTCCTTAAGCACCTGGAAAATAATATTAAAAAAAAAGCAGATATTCATTCAGATAATATAAGGAAAAATAACATGGGTATCAAAAATGTGTGTTAATGATTCTCTATACTGATGTGCACAATATGGCACATGTGACCTAATGTTAGGGATGCACCAATTCTTGGCCAATTCTTGAACATTGGAAGCCGATAACCAATAAATTGGCTGATATAGCGTATCTAAATATTAATAGAACATTTTCTGAGACTTTAAATATTTTTTTGCCCCTGAAAATCATGTACCAAGCCTACTTTACACTAGTTAAAGTATTCTGGTATAATGTTTATTTAATAAACAAATGAAAGATGTTCTCCCAAAGCAACACACAAAAAAGGTGCCACAATAGCCACAAGTCAGGTCTCAAGACAGAAAGCATTCAGACAGCAGTCTGATTCAAACAATATGCTTTTGTTCCTATAATTTACACATTCATAAATATCTACACACTACATCAATAATGTTTTGCTAATAGCAGTAAGTGCGTGATCATGGATCACTGGATTTTAACTGTGAGCAGCGTGCAGCTGAAGTTGCTCAACCAGTGGAAATTATTCATAATTTATCGGATATAATATATCGGCCTAAATTTTATTATCGGCTGCTAACATGAAAAACAACAATTTATCACCTGATACCGATATGGCCGATAGTTTATTGTGCATCCCTAATTTCATTATATTCCCAAAGGTTTTAAGAGAAAAACAATGGACCAGATGTTTGACTGTTTATCAGATAACCCGGTTATGGGCATTTAAAATCTAAAATCCTTTCTAGATGTAACGTGGCCTTATCATTCCAAAGAAAAGAGTGAGATAGCTTGGGCTGGTTTATTATTGGTAGTCTAGAAATGTGTAGTATCTCTGTGTTATATTTTATCAGGCAGCTTTTACAAATAACCTTGTGGAACGTTTGAACGTCAGCAACGCAAACTTGAGTGATGTTTCTGGGCTACGGTTACAACTCTTGAAACAAACTTTTTTCATGCTTGTGTAACCCTTCTTTTCTCGCCTTCCATCCTCTCGGGGCCTCATCTCTGCACAATGAATGAGCGTGTGTTTGTGTTTGCTTTCTTGCCACTGTGTATAGTGCGAGCAGGACATTCCCACATCCAGCGAAGAGAAAATGCCAGAACATATCAGCTCACCATGCCATGAACATCAATGCGATCACAGAATAATGGAGAGAGAGAGAAACATCACTTAGCTCACCCTGAAGGAAAATGAATGAGATCAGTTTTAGTCGGGACATACCATACAAGATGTCCATGGGATGTATTGAATATGCTCTACAGTTATATAACTATTTTGTGGAAAACATAGGTTGAAATTTAAAATCTTTGTCTCTTTAAACGAAGTAGAATCTTGAAAAGTAGTGAGTCGAAGAAAATACAAGCAAAGATCATTTAGCTGGAACTGGATTTCTGGCACCTAAAGTTGTAACCCAGTAGTGATTTGTAGCTGTCACTGTCAGCATGTCACACTATAAACACAAGTTGATCTGTCCGCGGTTGCTGTTGACACTGATAGCTTGAGCCGTGATTTTCTCAGGCAAGGAGGTTTCATTGGACTTAAGGACATGGGTACGTAAAGAATGGGTACGTACCCATTCTGCCCAAGACTATGTGCCCACAAAAAGTGTGCAAGGTGCAATGATACGATACAGATCCTTAAATTCTGGAAGACAATTTTTTGTGCCCATGCAACTGGCCATGCAGTGATGGCATTAGATGAAACATTGATGGCAGATTTTCTTTTTTCAGTTTGCACACATATTCTTAATATATTGTAGTTGATTCATATGATTGAATCTAGATGTGCGAAAGCTAAATTGTACACGATTGACAGTGATGAATTTTAATGTCTGTAGGCCTCCTGGGAAATAATGGCTATATGGGGTCAGGGTCAAGGTCATCTGGTTACATTTATAGTGTGCTAGTGGGATGATAATCAGTTAGCCAAGATTGAAGTATGACTGGAATGTATATTGACCGCCATGTTATATTCCTTCGATATGATGTTGAACTTACAAAACCTTGCATCTCACAAAGAATTACATCATTTCTGCATCACCATGTAACGAGTTTACAAAATAGTAAGCCTGGACAGCACAGTATGATAATAGCAGAGTGCAGGCATACTGTATACAAACACAACCGGACAAACAGCAGTGTCCAGTATTTATGTATTCACCTGAATTGAATTTTTTTGTGTTGGAAGTGTGTTAAGGCATTTCGAGGGCCATTGCAGGTCAGGCACTACAGGCAAGCTTTAATAAGATGAATTGGGTGTGTTTGGCATGTAAGGTCTACAGTATTATACAGTTGATTTACTGCGATCCATTTTGGCATCTGGTACAAATGTATGGGTTTTCATATTTTACAGGAATTCTTCCTGTATGATTGAATTTATATTCGATATTGCATTAATATATTTTACATTTTCTTATTTTAAATTCAGATAAAGCAGAGGTTTTGGGTGGATTTTGAAGCACAGATAGAGCTATTGATCCCCTCAAGTTTCTATAGATCTTTTGAATGATGTGGCCACCTATTAAGCCCTGAATGTATCTATAGAACTATAGAACCCTGGGATAATATAAAGAACTGTACAACTCTGGGCGATTCTGTAGAGTTTTAAAACCCTTGGAGAATCTTGAGATCGATATATCCTGCGAGAATCTATAGATATATAGAACCCTGTGAGTATATATAGGATCATGCAAGAATCTAGAGCTATTTACCCCTGGAGAATCTATAGAACAGGGAGTATCTAAAGAGCGATAGACCCATGCAAGAATCCAGAACTATAGAATCATGTAAGAATCTATAGATCTATAGAAACCTGGGAGAATATGTAATGCTTTAGAACCCTATGAGAATCTATAGAGCTATAGAATCCTGTGAGAATCTATAGAGCTATAGAATCCTGGGGGAATATTTAATGCTTTAGGACCCTGTGAGAATCTATAGAGCTATAGAAACCTGGGGGAATATTTAATGCTATAGAATCCTATGAGAATCTATAGAGCTATAGAAACCGGAGGGAATCTAGAGATATAGAACCCTGGGGGAATATTTAATGCTTTAGAACCCTATGAGAATCTAAAGAGCTATAGAATCCTGTGAGAATCTATAGAGCTATAGAAACCTGGGGGAATATTTAATGCTATAGAATCCTATGAGAATCTATAGAGCAATAGAACCCTATGAGAATCTAAAGAGCTATAGAATCCTGTGAGAATCTATAGAGCTATAGAATCCTGGGGGAATATTTAATGCTTTAGGACCCTGTGAGAATCTATAGAGCTATAGAAACCTGGGGGAATATTTAATGCTATAGAATCCTATGAGAATCTATAGAGCTATAGAAACCGGAGGGAATCTAGAGATATAGAACCCTGGGGGAATATTTAATGCTTTAGAACCCTATGAGAATCTAAAGAGCTATAGAATCCTGTGAGAATCTATAGAGCTATAGAAACCTGGGGGAATATTTAATGCTATAGAATCCTATGAGAATCTATAGAGCAATAGAACCCTATGAGAATCTATAGAGCTATAGAATCCTGTGAGAATCTATAGAGCTATAGAATCCTGGGGGAATATTTAATGCTTTAGGACCCTGTGAGAATCTATAGAGCTATAGAAACCTGGGGGAATATTTAATGCTTTAGGACCCTGTGAGAATCTATAGAGCTATAGAAACCTGGGGGAATATTTAATGCTATAGAATCCTATGAGAATCTATAGAGGTATAGAAACCTGAGGGAATCTAGAGATATAGACCCCTGGGGGAATATTTAATGCTTAAGAACCCTATGAGAATCTAAAGAGCAATAGAATCCTGTGAGAATCGATAGAGCTATAGAAACCTGGGGGAATATTTAATGCTATAGAATCCTATGAGAATCTATAGAGCTATAGAAACCTGAGGGAATCTAGAGATATAGAACCCTGGGGGAATATTTAATGCTTTAGAACCCTATGAGAATCTATAGAGCTATAGAATCCTGTGAGAATCTATAGAGCTATAGAACCCTGGGGGAATATTTAATGCTTTAGAACCCTATGAGAATCTATAGAGCTATAGAATCCTGTGAGAATCTATAGAGCTATAGAACCCTGGGGGAATATTTAATGCTTTAGAACCCTATGAGAATCTATAGAGCTATAGAATCCTGTGAGAATCTATAGAGCTATAGAACCCTGGGGGAATATTTAATGCTATAGAAGCCTGTGAGAATCTATAGAGCTATAGAACCCTTGGAAAACCCATAGAATTGTACAACCCTGGACGAACATTTAGCACTATATAATCCTGGGAGAGTCTGTAGATCTATACAACCCTGTGTGTATCTAGACTAATATTTGTATGTCTTGGAAAATCTGAGCACACATTGAGATGTTGTTGAGATCTCAGAAACTCTGTGATACAAATTTGAGATTGATGATTTAAACATTTAGCTGTCAATGAGAAACAGTTGTGATATTAAAGAGATCTTATTGAATATTTTTCTTTGCTGTGGGTTCCCTCACACATCAATTTTAGGAGTGTAGCGTAAAAGCTCACAGTCACGTGTAAGACATGTGAGACCAAACTAGTGGATGTAAAAAAGATTTCTCTCTCTTTCTGTCTGTTTCAGCTCTAGGCCATAGTGGTTTAAACGGCACACAGTTAGATGACGGTGAGGGTTTGTGTGTATTTTGTGAGTGTGTGTGTTTAAATGGCAGTGCATGCTAGCTCTTTTTTGGTGGTCCTGAAGCCACTGTGGTACATTTAGTTTGACACTAAGAATACAAAAATAACTCAAGTGGTAAACACGGGATAATTTTAAGGTAAATCTTTAGTGTTTTTTTTAAACGTTTTTAGGCACATGTATTTCTTACTTCTGGGCTAAGAGAATATTAAATATCTATAATTATAGCTGTGCGTTAGGGCCTGGTTAATGGGGGAGGAGGACGATTTGTGTGTGTGTTCAGATTATTGTGTTCGTCCCAGATTCCCAGCAGAGAGATTAAATTTTTGAAGCATGGGGGAATGTTATCATTTTATCTGTGCTTTTTGAATATGTTTGGATTTTACTTACTTGAGTGACGCTTGCTTTATGGGGATTATCCCATCATAAGCATAAATATAATGTATAGATTGTAACATTTATAAATATTCAAATAATATTTTGTAATTCGTAATGTTTATAAACAAACTGGGACACAGAAAGGTTTCTGGGTCACACAATTTAAAAGGCAAATAAAAAAATTATACGAGCCAGGCTCGGTTCCTGCCAGGTGCAGAATTGTTGGCTAGCGGGTATCCTGGGTAGGCATCTCCCGTTTTAATAAAAGAAAGAAAGGTTTTACTGCGCAATACATTTTTATTAATTTAACATGCTGTAATAAACTGGAAGTAAGCGTGCCGTGCGCCTAAAATTCCCGTTGCACATTTATTTGCTTCCACCTGTAGCATGTAGCATGCTTCTCTGTTACAAACTAAAGCCTCTCTTTGAGTGAATAGTGACGTTGCTTTCAGCCACCATTAGAAAATACTGTAATTTTTGGCTTTATTTTTTAATTTTCATTGGGTGGGCAAGACAGACGTTTAGGTGGGCTCAGCCCACCCCTGCCCATGCCTAGAGCCGGCCCTGTAACACTATAACTTTTATATTACTTTAATTATAATTAAGCACATTTTTCCCAGACTTCTCATTACTGTAATGTGTTTAAATGCTTTACTTGAAAATAATTGGAATCTTAAAAACTCCCATTTCTGTAATTCAGTTTTTATTGGATTGTATAAATTAAAATCTGTACAACTCTAGTACAATTATGATGTAGAAATACTTTTGACATCATTTGCTTCATCTTTTTTTATAATTAACATTTGAAATGTATATATATTGATTTGCATTTTGCTAATAAACATTGAATTATAAATTAATTAGAATATGTTTAAGGTGGAATATCATTTCATGTTTATGTTTATCTAGTAAATTCACTAGTCGGGTCTTCAAAGTGAACCGTATCGGCTGCCATAAATTATACTCAACACCCTTTCTACCGTCTCTCCACTTGGGGAACTACACTGACTTGAGTAACCTTAATCTCATTCCTGCACTGGGGATGTTAACGTCAATGCAATATAAGCTCTTTGGCTCAACAGAGATGTGACAAATGGCCCTCACATTCACATCTTCTCCACCAATGATAATGCTGGATAAGTATTCCTTCGAGGGATTTGAAGCCTGGTTATGTTGTGAGTTATGTTGTGTGCGCTCTCCATCCAGCGGTCTTGCATCGATATCAGAGAGCTTGACAGATTGATGGCATCTCAACTGAATGTCTGAGCCTTTAGCGTTTAATGCAAAATGTATCCCTAAAAAATGTGTATTTGTTGTTTTAGATGCATTAGTTGTGTAGACATACTGGTGATGCAATCTATTTCGTCTTAACTTTTCTTTAATGTAATATCCGCGATTGATATGAAGATTTCATCGTTTACTCATCTTCATATCATTCTAAACCTGTATGACTTTCTTCTGCAGACTACAAAAGAAGATGTTGTGAGGAATGTTGGTAATAAAATAACATTGGACCCTTTGGACTTCCATCGTGTAGACAACAAAAAACCTTTTGTGGACACATTTCCCCAAATATCTTTTGTGTTCCACAGAAGAAAGATTTTGATTGACATGAGTGTTAATAAATGATATAATTTTATTTTGAGGTGAACTATTCCTTTAAATATAGCTTGAAGATGTTCTGGTGTTACACTAGCTGAACTTCAATTCAGATAAAATTATTTATTTAAAGTCCCAGTGAAATTAGAGTTATTGTAAAAAGTGTATAAATATGAGTCATTCTCTTTTTAGAATTCATGTGCCCTCTTGAGTTAAAAACTAATAATGCACTTCCGTCCTGTAATGACTATCTATCTCAAATGACGTGTCAGACGGATTGGGCGGAGCATCCATTAACTCCTCCCCTTCAACTGTTAGTCTGCTGCCAGTTCCATTTCAAAATGCAACATACCATCAAATCGCAGAGAAAGACGAAAGCCACGCCCACTATTTTTCCCATTCAAAGTTACATTATCCTCAGAAATGCATTAAAATATGGAAGTAAAAACAATCGAAACTTCCAGTTCACAGGGACTTTTATATAGTAGCCTAGCTTAGTTAACAAAAATTACAATTCCTATAAATTTATTTTTCTTGTATGAATGTTTATAATATAAAATGTGATCTAATATGTAATATGGTGGTATAAGAAACCAATGTAGTCATTTAGTGTAGCTTAATTAATAAAAAAAACTGTTAAATTTGTTGCTGGCAAATTTGTCCTTTTCCTGAGTAAGTCATGATATTTAATTTGTACTTGTGCAGTTTCTGACGTGGACAAGGACTAAAAATTCCTATTGTCCGCCTAAGGGGGTGAACTACAGGGAAGTATTGATGTACTTACACATCATTGACATTTAGATCTGGTCGTGTGGTTCGAGTCTGGCCTACAGGGCTGTATATTTGCTTCAGCATTGATCTCTTGATCGGAGAACTGATGTCGATCACACGCCTGGCTGGAAGTTTGTGTCACTGGCTGTCAATGAATCGATTACTTAATTACTAAAATAACGAAGTACAATAATAAGGCTTTAAAGCTGTGATAACTATCCTCTTTTCTTGACCTGTGGTAAACTCGGACGTACTAAGCATAACAGCTCCCAAATGTTACCAGGGGGCGAGAAGCTCTGTAATTACCCTCCATGCTGTTGGACAGGACCGGGGTTAATGGCCCGTAGTCCCGAGCAGGCTAGACACCAAAGCAGTACGCTCAAACAAACTTTCATTAAAACGGATGAACATCTCACAAGCTTTCTCTTAAGAGACTCGAAGAGACGAAGGAAAATTGAAAAAGAATTGAACATACGAGTTTTGTATAATGTTTAAAAGAGTATGAGCATAGACTGGGCAACGCTGATTTTTATTGTCATGGTTAAGGTCAAGGTTTCCATAGCAACAGGCTCCAATGATGTTGCAGTGATAATGGTATGAATAATTTATCACATGAGAGGATTACGAGTTCCATCTCAGTGTGACTGCATCATCCACCTGTGAATGTATAGAAAATGTGCGTTTCTACTTTCGAGTCTTCACTTTTTCATGATACTATCATCGTAGATGCAGAGAGACGTTCCATGGCAACTCAAGGTGAGGCGTTGCCATGGTAGTTTTGTCACATTTTCTAATTAACACGAGTCGTCATGGAAATTCTCATTTGCGTTTTGTTCCTTTTTCTTTAAATAGTGTTATTGAAGGTGACTCGAATGCTCAGCAGTGTGTTTATAGCTGTACATAAACACATAGCCATGGCGTGTGTGGGTTACAAATGAGATTCTTAATTCATTGTTGTGAATTAAGTGTGTAGTAATTAGATATCAATGCGTTTGACATTTCGAAGCAATACAAAAAGAAATGAATTTAGTAATTCATCATCATCACTGAGGCATAGGAATAATGGATTAGGCTGTGATCAGTGAGTATAAATGATATCATAATTCATGCATACTGAATAGCTTCTTAGTCACGTTGAGACTGCTACTAAGATTAAATGAACGGCGCACACACAATCTCAATGTCCCCTCGCCCTGAATCTACCATCTGGACCACTTTCATCTAGCACACACACGTACTGCTTATACATCTGGAGATTCATACAGTATGTGAAGACGAAGACATTTGATGGAAATATCATCAACTTGTTCAACATGTAGTGTAATGTTTTTATATAGGATTGACAGTATTTTTTAATGGGAATCCCCTCGGTGTCTGATCCAGTTTTGTAGTCTGACCTTAGTCCCGATTATAAACATTACAGGGAAATATTTATAGCCGCGAATCAAGATCCTGTTCCAAAGTATGAAAGCTGTGTCGGAATGAGATTGAACACAATTTAAACGCGTGTATATATACATATATATATATACTGTGGAGTCAATTCAGAAAGAACTGAAAATTATTTGAAGTAGTCTCTTAATTTTTTGATGCAACATTTATTATTTATAATTATTAAAAAGCATATACTGTTCGCAAAATATTTAAATGAGTAGAACTGCATATAGCCCACTTTAATCAGATGAATAAAAATGCATAGTAGCTAATGACAACAAAAATATTTTTATAAATTAATATTACTATTAATTTATATTTGTATTAATATTATATTGTATACATTTTTATTATGTAAAAAAGTGTTGAATTTTATTGTAAGTCAATTTTATTAAATAAGCAGTTTGTTGTAACTTTGTCGCATTAAAGTTTAGCCAAGTGACGGTTCTTCTACTGGTTACCCAAAATACTACTGGCTAGACATACTTTGAACTTCCTAGTTAATTTTCATTTACTAACTTATTTCTTTTGCTCGCTGTCAGAATCTACAGGGACTCTATTCTTTGCGGTCTGTCTGTACGCATGTTAAGTTTGGGCCACAAAAACGTGCATATGCAGTGACAGTTGTTTATGTTGTTGCTTTGAAACCGAAACCGAAACGTGTTTTATGTTTTATTCTGTTTCCTCCCGCAGAGCTCCTGGGAGCTGCTAAGAAGGTGAATGTGAACTTCCAGGATACAGACGGGTGGGTTCATCTGCAGACACCACATAGTCACCCAGCCGTTCATATATAAATCATAAAAATCATATTCTTTACAAAGAAAGTGAATGCTTTAAGCTTTTCTGTCTTCTATGTCAGTATTGTTTTAATACCTCATACAAGCAACTGTTTTCAGATTTTGTATCAGTGTCTCAGATTCGTTCATTTCCTGATTTAATATTTATAACGTTTGTGGCAGTGAATGAATAGAAGTAAGTATTTCGAATGCTGCAGCGTAAAAGAAGGACGGAGAAATAAAATAAGAGTGTGTGTGTGTGTGTGTGTGTGGCTTGGGGCTGTGACAGAGAAATAAGCTCTTACGCGTGGAAGTAGGTCATAGCCTCCTGCTCAGTTAGGCAGTTAGGGACTGGAGCAAAGTGTCAGAGTAAAGCTGAAATGAGGACCGATTAGGGACCCTCTGCAAAGTTTCGCTTGAAGCTGAAAGCTCAGGGGTGACAACAGAGTTATTAGTATTAGAGCATTATGAAAAATATATTACGCTGTTTAAAAACAGATTTCCAGAGAATTCACATCTACTACACGTCATTCATTCGCTTTATCTGGCATTTTGAAAGCTATACATAGAAATGTGCGCGTGTGTTTTATAGGTTATCCGCCCTGCATCATGCTGCTCTTAACGGTAACGTGGAGGTGATCGCACTGCTATTGGAGTCCCAGTCCATCGTTGACATCAAAGACCAGAAAGGTGCAAAACACACGCAGTCAAGTGCAAATGTGTAACTGGTTAATGCAGAAACAAGTTAACCATATAGTGACAGTCTTTATGTCAGCAGAAAGTACTTGACAAAGGTTAAAACGAAATTATTTACGTAGAATAATAAGCACACTGGTCACGCTTTTGCTATCTTTTCCGTTTTATTACGTCTTGTTGTTTATTCAGCATCATGTGCCACTCACTTTGCATTTTTAATACAATATTACAATATTTTTGTAACGTCTCAACACATTTTTCCTGCATATCATTTTTCCTCCCTTTGTTAAATAGGTTCAACTCTTATAGGTTTTAAACCTTTCACACTTTTATTTCTGATAAATGTGTCAATTTTTGGAGGATCAATGGACAGGTGTAAAAAGACCTTATAATGAAGCGTTTTATTTTTAAGTACATTAGAATGAGCTATTTCTGTCTACACACATCACGGGTCCACTTGCATGGAATTCTCCATGTTGTTTCTACAGTAGCCCTAAACGGACAAACTGCTCGACAGAGCGTATTTAGTAAATACACTTTACCTTCTTCGTCAAAGAAGCAAAAACCTGACGACATCTTAGTCCTGTGTCAGCCACCGTAGCTCTTGGAAGGGGAGGGGCTACAGTTCGCAACCTCACCACTAGATGCTTCTAAATTTCATACACTGGACCTTTAAGTTTTATTTTTTTACGTTTTCATTCGTTTTTTTTATGTCTGTGATATTTTAAAATTGTGGTTTATTTATTAAAACTGATTTCATTTTTAAATGTGTTAAACTTTGTTAAATGTGGTAAGTTGTAAAGATTAAAGATTGTAAAGTAATAGCACTTCTCCTACAGTTTTTATTATATTTTTACACTTTCCATTTGTTTTCCTTGATCCTCCGCAGGGATGCGGCCATTGCACTACGCTGCTTGGCAGGGCAAGTGTGAGCCAATGAAAATGCTGCTGAAGGCTGGGTCATCCGTGAACAGCCAATCAGATGAGGGACAGATCCCTTTACACCTCTCATCACAACATGGCCATTATGACGGAGTCAGTACACACATAAAAAATGTATGTGCCATGCATACGTACTGTACATGCTTACTGTGTTGCACTGTCTGGTTGCAGAGTGAGATGCTGCTTCAACATCAGTCAAACCCGTGCCTCAGAGACAATGCTGGGAAAACCCCTCTTGACTTGGCCTGCGAATTCGGAAGATTCACGGTCAGTTACCCGTGTTTGTGTGTGTTCGGAGATGTTTGGGAGGTGATGCTCACCTGAGGGATTGTGGGAACTACACCTCTTCTCACTTTCACACAGATGTGCTCACACCCTGGTTTCCTCTGCTTTCATAGAAATATGCCAGCATTTTATATTTCAGCCAGTGAAAAACAAGTTACATAATCTCTTTGTTTCCCTATAAAAACTGTAATGTATTAATCACATTTGCACCTCAGTTATTCTATTTATTTAATGTACTCACTGACAAACGACATTGAAGACATCCAAAGAAAATCTAAACATTTGTGATCTACAGGTGGTCCAGTTGCTTTTGAGCAGTAACATGTGTGCTGCTATGTTAGAACCCAAACCCTCCGATCCCAATGGCATCAGTCCACTCCACCTGGCGGCTAAGAACGGGCATATCGAGATCATCAAGTAGGTGTTTATTGACTTGGTCTGTTGACAAGTGTAGAAACTAGCTTGCACCGGTATTTTCTAATACTAGTTTTTGTTATACTGTATCATGACATCATCTAAAACTAAGGAATAGTGCATATACTGTATATATTGAACCCAATTTTGTATGTTTTCAAGTTTCTACTCGATAATAAAACGCATCCACATGTTTTACTTTTGCGCTTTCTCGATGGATCTTATTAGATTTTATTTATGATACTACAAAAATGTACACCCGGCATAAAGGCAGCACAACAAATAATATCATAATGTACACAGTCGTTTTTTTCATATTACAGTGATAAGAAATCAAATAGTTTTGCGCTGCATCAATGACAGTTTTGTGGGAGGACTTAATCATGCAAAAAATTATACATTAGGCATTATACAAAATATCATTTTGCACGGTTTGCTTTTGACTTTTGGGGTGTAGCGACCCAGACAGGTTTTGTGATCATATTTTGATATCTTTTCAGACAAAAAACACAATTCAAAGAAGGCTTGTATGAGATTATTGCTTTCGCAGGCAGACATTGATGGCACGAAATCCTGACACAGCATTTAGCTCCATCACACCAAACCGTCACTGTCACATGATTGATGTGTTCAGACAGGTCAGGAGCGAAGAGATCAGGGCTGATGGGGAAAATAGTCCAGTGGAAAAATCCCACTGCGAGCTACAGTATCCCATCAGCCCCTGAAGGCTTCATTCATTACACACACACACAAGCACACACTGAATGTCCTCATTTCAAATCTTTGTAACTGCCTAGTGATGCATATCATTAATTAGTAATAATGTAATAAAAATAACTAATAGCACATTTTAGGTCGATTGTGTATTCATGTGTATGACGTGTGAATGTGTTTGTTGATATCAATCCATGTACGGGACGGTTTCGCCAGCATTTGTCTTTGACCCTCTGTATGATATTGATGAAAATCGTTGCTTTCACTGTGCAAAAGCGGAAAGAATTCAAACCACCTTTTTTCTGGCTACCAAAGTTTTGGTGTAGATATTTCATGGCGTCAGATGAATTTCAGCAAATAAACCTTTGGACTCGCATTAGAAGCAACTGAAAATTTGCAAGGTGCGTTGTAAAAGAGTTTTAATACCTTTTTAACGTCCGCTTGTTTTGTATGTATTCAGGTTACTAATCCAGGCTGGTATAGATATAAACAGGCAGACTAAATCAGGCACGGCGCTGCATGAAGCCGCTCTCTGCGGGAAAACCGAGGCGGTCCGGCTGCTGTTGGATGTGAGTATTTTTTTGACTTTGAACTGGATCTGTGACCGTAAAGCGGCAGTATTGTGACTGGTGAAAAGTGGTCTCAGATCTCATTTGTGCCTTAGCACTGAATATTATTATTCATTAGATTACGTAAGCATGTTTAAACAAATGCATTAAAAACTGAACAGCCTGAATTTTTTATTGGCAAATAATTATTCAGAGACAAATTACAGCAGACTCAGTTAGGTTCGATGAATCATATCACAAGATTAAATGACATGCTTACATCTACTGTCTGTGTCTATATAATCAGAGCCGATCCGTCCTATACGCAGACTACGCAGGTTGGGTAGGGTCTCAGTCTTAACCACCAAGAGGCCCCTTGAGTACCCAAACAAAAGGATGCTATTTTTATAACTTGCGGATCCAACTTTAAAGTCATCATTTGGAAATTTCCTTTTTAGTACTTAATTTATTTTAGTACTGTGACATACTTCCAAATTTGTATTTTGGAAGCATTTCTATATGTATCGTGGCCATTCCAATAAAGCGTGGGTTGAGTTATATAACAACATCAAACCTTAGGAGTCATCGAACAGCAATGTCTGACAGCACATGAAACTGTGATAAAAATCAAATAGATCAAATACAGAGCATATTTTCTGTTATTTGGACCTGTTTTGATTTCTGTAAATAAATGCAAACAGAAATAATAATTTGATTTGAAATTTGGAAGAAATATTGTTATTACGTCACAAACGAAACATACATGAAATACAAGTGTTGCAAAAGTTAAGCTATTTTTGACGCATTTCAAATTTACATTATAAGCGTTACCACACATCCAGCTGGCTCTCTTGCTTCCATTTTCAGTGAATGAAGATTTTTTCACAGACTCTTGAAACACAGTAGGTGTAAAATCTGTGTACACCAGTTGTGTGTTTCTCTCTTCAGAGCGGCATCAGTGCAGGTGTGAGGAACACGTTCTGTCAAACAGCGCTGGACATTGTTAACCAGTTCACCACAACCCAAGCCAGCAAAGAAATCAAACAGATGCTCAGAGGTACATTGAGAGAATATGTGAAAGCTCATATTCATATAGAAATGTTAAGGATTTCTGAACTCTGTGTCCCCATGTGTTCAAACAGACGCATCAGCTGCCATGCAAGTGAGAGCGCTGAAGGATTACTGCAACAATTATGACCTTACAAGCCTCAACATTAAAACAGGCGACATCATCACGGTAATGGAACAATTCTCTTTCTTTTCTTTTCTTTAACTATTGTAAAAATACATGGTGCATTCATACATTAGTCGTCGTCATGTTTCCGATGGGTCCGCAGGTCTTGGAGCAGCATTCTGATGGACTATGGAAGGGCTGTATCCACGACAACCGTACTGGAAATGACCGCGTGGGCTACTTTCCATCCAACATGGTTGAAGTCATAAAGAGGGCAGGTGTGTTATCGCATCATCACATGATCGATCTGGTATGTCATGTTACACATGTACATTTTAGCGCATATTACCACAAGGTCAATCTAAAACTCATCTACTTGCCACATGAAATAAAATGTATGGCTGGGCCGAGTTCGTATTTATTGCATGCGTTTCAGCCTACGTAGGAGTGTTGTGTATGTGTTAGGGATGAGTATTTCCGACTGGTAAATTGACTGCTAGGGGGCGTACACATTTGCCCTATTTGTATTTTAGCATCTAACTTTTTTATGCATCTCCCAGGTTCCAAAAAATCGTTCAGCTATTTAAAAGTGCATCATTTTGACTATCGAGTAACTTCCCAGTATTCTAGTACTTATGCTCATCCCAAGTGTGTTTGTTTATGTGTTTGGTTTAATGGCTCTATATCCAACTGTCCTGCACTTTATCATCAGTCATGTGATTTCAATGAGCGCTGTCAGCTTGAATGAAAGGAAGGGCAGGTGAGAGAGTGTCTGATTGATGTGTTAGTACGTTTAACTCATCTCCACATCCGCTCGTCTGCAGTGTTACTCCACTGATGTGCCACTGGCACTTCAAAACAAGG
Source organism: Barbatula barbatula (assembly GCF_947034865.1). Taxonomy (NCBI): domain Eukaryota; kingdom Metazoa; phylum Chordata; class Actinopteri; order Cypriniformes; family Nemacheilidae; genus Barbatula; species Barbatula barbatula. Next base: position 23,257,433 of record NC_136771.1, read on the forward strand.
CCAAACACTCCTTCCTGAACATTCTTGTCTTCTATTGGATGGACGAAACTAAATTCATGCGCTGTTGGTTGCGTTCGGCCTGCCCGGATCTTAATGACATTGGAGAAATGTTTATATTTTGGGGGAAATTGACCTACAAACATATTTTATTGGCCGCACACAGTACATAATCCTGCCTTTAACTTTATTATTGGTACTTTGGTGTTTGTTGTAAAGTTTACTCGCCGAACACTTCTTCTGTCTCGGACTTGTGATGATGCACGACATCATGGGACCCAAAATGGCTTTTTGCAACTTAATGGCCTATTGGTATTGATGTTTCACTTTAAGGTTGGATTGTAGCGTCTATGCAACCGCAAAGCTATTTTGTGACATCTTAAAATGTTATTTACCACTATTTTAAAATACACCTAGAAGGTTATATAAAACACATCATACAGTATATAGATACCCCCATTGTTTATGTTTTTTATGCATGAATGTATTCTGCATGCATAGCACTTCAAGTGTTTTTGGGCAATGCAAGTGTGTTTCGTGGAATAGTATGCATGACTCATTTTTTTATTCGTAACATAGCTGTTAGAAACAGTACATATCTTCCTTTTCTCCTTGCATGTTATCTTACAGCATTCTGTTAAGTTAAGCTCACAGATAGAGCTAGATATTCTTGCTTGAACATGTTTTTTTATGTTTCCTTTCCTTTCCTGTTTTGTTGTTGTGTTGTTGTTGTTGTTGTTGTTGTTGTTTTTTGGTGTTGCCGTTCTGTCGTACCCAGGTCCCTCAACCCAACAGTATCTTAAGATACAGATCCGTCCGCCGGCAATTGGTTCAGTTGTCATGGTGAACGGTGACTCCTCCCACATTTTTTCTCTGCCCCTCAACCCTCCTCCCCCTCCCACCCTGCCCTCTTCCCATAAGCCCCTGTTCACCTCATTTGGCTATAATATGCCCACCTGCAGCACATTTGGGTATGAACCGGCCTCCTCCCGCTCTGAGGAGCCACAAAAAGAGACAGGTATAAACACACACATGCACGAACAGCCATCACATGCCATACATGACACGTACCTGCATTTCTTTACTCTATGACCACAGTTAAGGTGCAGTAATGGTGTGAGAATCTGAATGAAAGTCGGATGCTTCCCAAACATGTGAGAAAAAACTAAAATGTCATATTTAAAGTCTTTATTTCAGCATCATTACGATTTTTGGCATTTTGGCAATTAAGTAGAAAACAGTTACTGTATATCAGTAATGAGAATCTAATGACGGCCATCATTAAGAAGAATGAAGGTGAAACTCAAACATAACGGTAATTGGTCATTTGGAAGGAGAAGTCAGAAATTTTAATGGCATTTAAATTAGGCTTCATTTTCCTTATTAAAATGTGTTTTTTTGGCATAAATATGCGAGTTTACTATATTTATTACAGCTCTGTTGTATTGCCATAAGCAAATGATTTAACTTCAGCTATCAGTTTATGGAAATCAGTGTATTGTAAAGTGCTTTAGATTGAGCGACTGATAAATGACACGTAAACAGATGGTGTTGCTTGTTGTCTATTGTTGGTCCCTTTTAAATACCAATTTTGATTAACAAAAATATTTCTATAATTAAAATAAATGTAAGAATTATTAAATTATATTTAAACTATTATAATATTGTAATATAATGTGAAATCATTTAGAAATAATTAAATTCATTTTATAAATATATATTAGTTTTGTTTCATAAAGCAAATATATTATTGAACTATATATAGTTATTATTATTTAAATCATTCTAAGTATTTAAAATTATTATTATTGTTTTATATTATTATTATATAGTTATATCAATACAATTATATGATAATAATAAATAACATTTATTTTCAAATACATTTATATTGTAAATAATATCAAAATTATTTTGAACTTGCCAGACAATATAGCAACTGCATAGTATTATTATAGTATAATATTAAATTATTTCGAAATATAAAAATAAATATTTATACAATTATTATAAATGATATCATAATAGTTGTAAGCTTATCAAGCAACTTTATAGTAAGTATGACTGATGCATAATATACTGTCACACATGTATTACAGATTTGTAATCATAATCAATTACTTAGAAATATTCAAATGCATCAAATAAATACAGGTATTTATAAACGTATTATAAATAATGTAATAATATTTGTAAACTTGCCAAGAAACTGTATAGTAAGTATGATTGTAGTATAATATGAAATTGTGCTGTCACACGTGTATTATAGCTTTGTAAATTTGGTTTTATTAATATGGTTTTGCCCCTTGTATTTTTCCCAGCAGTCCTTTACATGAGATTGATAGAACATTGTTCTCATAATTGGGCTTGTAATGGATGCAGTTTGTTCTGACAAAAGCCTACGATCAATCACAGCTCATGTACTCCAGAAACATTATGATGAAAATGACAGTGTAGTGTTTCCTCTTTACCACAATATTTCAGTGGTTACGCGGTAGCAGGAACTTATAATTGATCAGGTGTTGGCTTATACAGTATTTGTCATTTATCAAACTGTATGTACAGAATTTGCATAGATAGTTCATATTTCTAGTTAACCATGATGTCATATTCTGGCGATGATGTAATGATGTGCCACCAGCTGCACAGAAGAATAATTTCTTAAAGACATCACCACCCTTTAGCCAGTCAAATCTAGTAAGCAGGTCTTATGTTAGGGAAAACCTTCATGTTGGGCAAGTTGGTGACATAGTCATGCTTACTTGTCAAGAATTCACTACACGTTTGATCCTTAAAATATCTTAAAATCATCCTTGTGATGCTGATGCTTGTGTTTTATGGCCTTTTGTGTCTCTCTGTACTTTGTGACGCGCTCTGATCTTGGTCTTATATTTGGTGACTGTGAGAGGATGCTTTTCACAGGTAGCCAGGCGTTAACATATTGGACCGATCACCTGATGCATATCTTGTGTTGATAATCAATTTAAGATCAAAGTTTTCATCTGTTATCACTGTGTTTGTAATATATTTCAGGTTCAAGAGGATCCGTGTCCAGTCCTCATGGTTCTCCGACCCTCAGCGGCCAGCAGAGCAGCGCTAATGAAGAGATTTGGGTGCTGAGAAAACCTTTAGCAGGTACCCAGAGAACACAAAGCCTTCCCTTAAAGGAGTAGTTGACTCTCCATAGTAGCAATAAAAATGTAAAATTATTACTTTAACGTTAGAATTTTGTTTCCGGTCCCCCCTGACATTTGGAACTAAAGCAAGTCAGCATAGCAGACATTTATCATACAAATGCATTTTTTGTTTTGGGATTCATTTGAGTTTTTCTTGCAAAACATCTGCCTTCACCAGCAGGGGGCAGTGTTGGAAGTATGGGCAGCACAGGCAGCCTAACCAGCGGTCGTTCATCTACAAGCGTGCAAAGCAGTAATGCCAACGCTCACCTCACCAACTCGCCCGCCCCCGTGCCAACCACGCCAACACACTCACCTGGAATTAACACGCATGGCCTCAACGTCCCGGGACTGCACGCCCAATCCGAGGGTGTGAAGGTGCGACACAATAAAATCCCATATAAGAACAAATGTGTGAATTCTCTTTTATTCTCTCTGTCTGTCGTTCTCTCTGTGTCTCATTTTATTGATGTGTATGTGTGCATTTGTGTGTGTTTTAGCTGTTGGCCACGGTGCTGTCCCAGTCAGCCAAAGCAAAAGAGCATCTAATGGACACATCACAATCTTTAGATCCTAATTCAGGTACAACAATATATACCTTGTATGATTCAATAACTAAACATCTGAATTATGATTTAGTTTGTCTCATTTGCATACATCTAATATCACCATTTCGCCATGCCCACACATTTCTTTTTGATCAGGTAAATATCATGTTATCACCCCTCAAAATTGCAGCTTTGGCTGTTTTACTTTCATATTTCCGTGTTGGGGATCGAGTCTGTCAATATGTCCCATGTTGTCGTAGAGCATGGCACCAGCAATGCCAAGGATTGATAACATGTATAGTTTAAATTCACTGTATGTTAAGGCTGTCAAATGATTCATCGCGATTAATCGCATCCAGAATGAAAGTTTAAGTTTACACAATGTATGTTTGTGTACTGTGCATATTAATTTTGTATTCATAAACACAAAAACATACACATACATCTATATACTGTATATGTAGGAAATATTAGCTTTTTTTAATATTTACCAAACATTTTAATTATATATAAACGTTAATTATTTTTTTTATTTTTTAAATAAATGAGTTTACAACTACAAATGAAGATGTACAGTACACAGACACATACATGTATTATGTCAACACACACTTTTATTCAGTATGCGATTATTGGTCATTAATCGTTTGACAGCCGTTGGATAAAAGTCTTATTTTAACTACTTGAAGTCGTTTTGCTTGAAGCAAAAATAGCAAAGGTTTTATTCTGCATTGCATTTTGTTTACTTATAGCCGTAGCCTCTTCTCAGCGGACTCAAAGTACATCTGGTGCCCCGCGGCAACCGAGAAAGAAACCCTTTGTGGATCCGCTGCTACAGAGAAAAGATGAAGCCTCTGCTGAAAGCAAGGCAAGTGTGTGTGTGGCCCAGATTTATGAATCATAATGTCTGTGTGTTTTGATTTGTCTTATGAATGGTATAACAGCTGGTTTTACATTGAGAATAAATATTGTATTATGACTAATAAATTAAATTTAGTTTTTTTTATATATTCAAAAAGTACACATATACTTTATTTTTCATTCTCAAATAAATGTGTACTATGGTATTATGTCCAGCACTGTGGTTATAACATGATGTGACGTTCAGGGATTCCAAATATAAATGTTATTTGCTGCCACACTGTGGCTGTTGGTGATATTGCGTGACACACTTTTATACCAGCACACCATGAACCTGTCAAGGACTGTCTGAATTTTTGATGTGAATTTCTATCTGTCTGAATTTTTGATGTGATTTTCTATCCGTGTGTACGTGTGTTGTAGAGCTCAGAGGCTGTTGTTGAATGGCTCACTAGTGCTCAACTTCAGTTCTACACAACCAACTTTCTCACTGCTGGTTATGACCTGCAAACCATCAGCAGGATGACACCAGAGGTGCCACAAACACACACACACGCACAACACACACTGCCAAACATCATGACAAGCATTTACTGTGTGAGCATCAGAGTACATATTGTGATTTAAAGTGATAGTTCACCCAAAAAATGAATATTCTGTCATCAACATTTCAAACCTGTATGAGTTTCTTTCTTCCGCAGAACACAAAAGAAGATATTTTAAAGGTTTATAGGGGTTCAGGTATTTTTATAATCACAGAAGATGCGGTCTCGCATATCTCATGGAGGAGATCGGGAGCTTAAGAGGAAGAGCGGCGGGACTATTCGTCCTCTTAAGCTCCCGATCTCCTCCGTAAGATATGCGGGTGTCAGCACAGCTGATTCCAACTATCACTCACACCACCGGCCCCGCCTCACGGCTCTCGTCCCGCCTTCCTCACCACAATCCTCTTTTGTGTTCAGTTTAACAATAAAGTGTATGCTTTTGAAACAACTTAAGGCTGAGTAAATGATGATTTTTGGGTGAACTATCCCTTTGAAAGAAGATAAAACGGAGAAGAAAAAAGTATTAGTATTGCTGTATTAGCTTTGACAGTTCTTGAGCTTGTGTATTGCAATTACAGGACCTCACTGCAATAGGAGTGACAAAACCAGGACACCGGAAGAAGATGCTGTCGGAGATCAGCAAGATGAACATCCCGGACTGGATACCTCAAGAGAAACCTGTGAGAAAAGTTTATACACATACACTCAAAACCATTACATTCACATGACTTATTACAGTTCTTTGTATCTTACAGTCCAGTCTGGCTGAGTGGCTCGCTGCGATAGGTCTGAATCAGCATTACCAGACTCTGGTTCTGAACGGTTATGACAATATGGACTTCATTAGCGATATTACCCTGGAGGACCTGAAGGAGATTGGCATCACTAAACTAGGCATGTATATTCCATCACAATTACAAACATATTGGTGGCCCTGCCTGTGAAAACCTGCTGAAACATCCTCAACAAGAATAAGTAACCGTCTACGTAATTTTTTTCCCAACAAGGACACCAGAAAAAGTTGATGTTAGCTGTCAAACGACTAAACGAACCGGCAACAGAAGCAGAAACGCCCATGGAGAGCCAATCAGAAGACAGCTCGGACTCGAAACAAAGTTCAGAAACCAGCGCGAGCAGCACGGAACCGGATGTGAACTCCGCCTCCGCTGTTCCAGTGCGCAAGAGATCGGAAGGGCGTGGCTCTCCCAGACACAGCGGTCAAGGGCGTGGCATACAAAGAGCAAATGCCCCGCCCCCTCTGAGGAGGCCTGGCTCAATCGAAAGCCCCTCCCCAACACCCCCACATACACCCACTAAGGGAAAACCACCTTCTGCTTCAAAGTCTCCCTCGCCGTCCTCTCCACTGAAAACGCAAGCCAGGACCAGAGGATCCTGCCACTCGCCGCGTAATCACGCCCGTGCCGTTCCGTTACTTTTCCTACCACCTGAAGGAGAAACCGAAGGCGGTAACGGTCAAGCTCCACCCCAGCCGCGGCGCGGACAGCTCTCGAGTACTGACGACCTGCCCTTTCCAGATTCTTCTGTAAAATATGCCACGCTAGGGGGACACAGAGTCACTCCCAGTGACTCTCAGAGATCCTCCGGTGACATCCTCGACATCAACAGTGTCAATCGCAGTCAGTCCTTCGCTACGGCCACCAGGCCTCGCAGAAGGACACGCCCCCCGACTCCGCCCAAGCGGTCCTGCTCTTCCATCTCGACCGGTAACCTGACCGACGAGGCAGCGGCGGATGACGGGTCTGGCGAAAACAGGGCTAACAATCTGCTACTCAACGTGACGTACAGGGAGCGACGGCGCAGCGACTGCGGCATCGCCTCTCAGAAAAGCTCATCTGGAGGCAGTGTCAGAGATATCGCTGCCATGCTTGAGATGTCAAATCTTGGTGGCAGTGGAAAAGGAAGTGCCAGTAGTTATTTACAGGTGATGCAACAGTTACATGATGTAAATCACATAAAATGCCCATCTCTGGTTAATTATGACTTTAAAACTACCTAAGCAGTTAAACAGCTCGGCCACATCATGGGCTTTAAAATGTACATGCATAACTTTTAAATGTAAAAATTTACATTTTAACAACAAAATTGATCACGCAAAAACACTGTGCACTGGAGGTTGTCTATAGAGTTAAGCTGTGAATAATAAACCGTGCAATGTATTTATTCACATTTTATGTTTTTCTCCTTCAACGGCAGAACCGTGACGTTTTCAATTCCGATGTGGACAGTCGACGGCGCACAATCAGCGGATTGGCAGATCTAGCCGACTCTCAAAAGCATCCCAATGATGTCCCAACACAGATGAACCGAGCCAAGCAAGACCCCGGACAATACAGATCAGCCCCTCGCAAAACACCTGCAACAGAACAGGCCCCCGAGCCACGCCCACGTTCCATAATTACACATCTGGAAGGGGGCGTGGCCTCTCTGCCCCAAGAGGAGTGGTCACGGATGGATGCCACGGCAACCTTGAGAAGACCACGCCCACCCTATCCCTCACACGATGAAAGTTTTAACTTCACGGAAAGCAGTACAATAAAAAGGCGGCCCAAAGCATTAGCTCCAACACAGAGTAATGGAACGGACGGAGGGGGGCTGGAGGATGCTAGAAGAAGGCCTGTTTCAGAAGCTTGTGCTGGTGATGGTGGTAGAGAAGAAAAGCTATATGTTGATGGTTTTGGATCTCTTCCGAGGCAAATACAGAGACCGCCGGTTTCACCTAAACCAGGGATGGCCCTTCGAAAAATAGATCCCCCAACCCCGACGAGAAGAGTTCCTTTACCTGGACCAGAAGGTCAACATAGCCCAGGTAATGCTTTTACTGCAATTTACTTTCTCATACTTCATTCATATTTCATCTACATTTTATTAACATATATCATCTATTTTACAAAGCTGTTAAAAGTAACATTTCAGTTAACACTTAATATTTTGATCAAATTTTTATTTTTTTAGCATTTTATTTACATTTATTAAGTTTGATTATTTTAAATATTTTAACTAAGTTTTAGCATTATTAATATTTAACTTAATATTTAGCAACACATTTTTTTGTAGCTATTTTTTTAAGTTTTACTATTATTAATATTAAAGTTAATATTTTGGAACGCATCCTTTATTTTGTGGCTTTTTTATTTACTTTTTCTTTAAGTTTTAGAATTATTCATATTTAACCTAATGTTTTGGAACACATTATGTCTTTTAATAAATCGAAATAAACCTATACTTTGGAGTGGGTCGATACATTCAGCCTTACTATGCACAAACGAAACTTAATCTATAATTGAATAATTTATTTTGATCCTCTTGTACCAATTTGATGAGAAGTTATCAATGCGAGATACACCTTAATATGTTATTAGTGTAAAAATACGACAATCTTGTTTGATGTAAATAATTGTTCTGTCCTTGTGTTCTTTAATTTCCCTCTCTTTACAGTGGAAGGTAAGAGAATCCCTCCTCCCGTATCTCCCAAGCCAAGCCCGCCTCCCACACTACCCAAACCAGTCAAAATCAAACCAATCCATGTCATTGGAACCTCCAGCTCCCCTCAAGCCGATGTTCTCAGCCCATCCAGTGCCTCCACGAGTCCAACTCCAGCTGAACAGGCCGAACATATTTTACAGACTTTGAGTCCCACAACCCCAAAACCAATAGATGGAAACATGCTTTTCCCACGAGCGACGTCTTCTCCAGCTCAAAGCCCACAGACGCCCCAGACCCCTCAAACCCCGCAAACACCCTCCACACCCGGGTCAGGCTCAGCTCCTGTGAAACCCCCACGATCCTCTATGGCAGGTCTGTCAGTGGACATCCCAGGACCTCTGGAGGTGGAGCTTCCTGGGGCAGAGGTTGTGCAGAAACGATTAAGAGAAGTAGAAAAACATGAAGATGACGTGAGGAAGATCCAGATGGATCAATTGTTTGACCAAGCTGTGAATTTAGGATCCTCAGGAGAAAGGCACTTCACAGAAATGGGAGAGGGGGCGGGGCCGGTGGTAACGAGGAGGCGGAAGGGGGGTGTGGCCAGGCAGACACCGGTGGAGAGCGAACCACAGGATGGAGATGTGATGGAAAGCCAGGGGCTATTGAAGATTGCTGAACCGGGGAGCTGTGCTTCAGGGGACAGAGCACATCTGAGACTGGAGGAGACCAGCGCTTCTCTGGCGGCTGCTCTGGAAGTGGTGGAGGAGAAGATTAAAAAGGATGACAGGTAGATATTTGTTAGATTGTAAGATTGCATTGCAGTAATGTTTTACCCGATAAAGGTCCATAAAAGAAAAGTTCAATCAAATACGGACAATTCTCGCATTGGATATACATACTTAACAAATGTATAAGATGCTGTTTACACAAGAACCAGTTGGACAGAAAACGCAAACATTTTAAATATTTTAATAACGCAAAGGAAAATCGACATTATCGATGCTCGCCATGTTGATTTTCCTTTCACCCATCTAAATGTTGCCATGAAAACAGGATGTACTCGAAGTAATCTCAAAATAAAAAATTTTGGGCTGCATTTGTATTCATTCCGTCTATTCGATTTTCTTTTGACTTCTTGTGTCTTTGCTTTAGCTCTGTTGTGGACAACAAAAGCACAGTGAATATCCTGGATGACATCGGAAGCATGTTCGACGACCTGGCTGACCAGCTGGAGGCCATGTTAGATTAAAAATCGCCAGCAAATCTTTGGGATTGCAAGGCGTTTCGCGTTGAGAACCAGCACTTCTTGTTGAATGGAAGGTCACGGCACCCCAGCAAGAACCAGTAGGAAGTGAGGTCAAAATATTGGCACAGATAAGTATAGGAAAGATATAGAGATGCTAAGGTTCTGAGATTAAAATGTTGGAAAGTCAGTAGCCCTTTTCATCTTCATCACCAGCCTTTCGTCCTACCCTCGGTCCGAATAGATCCTGCTGGTGTAGATCCCGACCCGCTGTTATGCTGCTTCCTGAGATAAGCACAATTTTAAGAGTCTTTACGACGAGCTTTCTAAATGTCATATAAGTGAAACAATAGTATGTGTGAATGTGTGTATGTGGGGTAAAAGAGCGATTGAAGTCATTTCATTGAATGGTAAAGAAAAAAGCATCATGTCATTTTCTGATGTTGGAAAGCTCGCGTTTATCTCCGCTCGACCAAATGTAAAGGGGAACTTTCACCTTACGGTTTTCAGCAGGCCAAGCTTCTGATCAAACTAGATACGGACTGAATAAATACGAAAAGCACAACCCCATTTATTGACCCTGATCGGACTTTTTCGTCCACTGTCATGATTATCCGAGTATATAATGAAGAAATGCATTGGACTTTTAAAAAGTATATTGTAATCTATATGTATGTTATTGTTGTACTTGTTGTTGTCAGTTTGTGTGAATGTTTGACTGTGTAGTGTTGTTCTTGCATCGACAAATCCCGCCCTGCTAATGGTGTAGTAAAACGATATAGACAGAATAAGATGCTGGAGCGAGTAGTGTACAGTATACATATAAGTTATAGTTATCATTGATAGATTAGTCAAGTATGGACTGCTACACACACCTCATTCCCAAACAATGTGTTTTAATGTGTTTGTGCGCGTGTGCGTTGGATGTTGAGTGTTTGAAAGGAAGAGTGTGTGCTTTTTGATCATTACCATGGTAAAACCACTATTTTTGGGGCCGCCGCGGTAATACCGTGGTTTTCTTGAAAGTACCCTGCGGTCATCGTACACCCTCATGGTACATATGGAAATACCACAGTATTAGCATCTGATATTATGTGTTTTGTATGGGACAGCACAGTCATTCCTGTCATAGCAGAGTAAAAAAAGAAAACCTACTGACAGAATACTTCTATTATTTAAGATTGTGTCATTGCAAGATGTGTCAGACTACAGAGCAATATTTTTTATTAATGCACGGTGTTGTTCATTTAGCTTTATAAGCGATACTCAAAACCAGCCATCTGGGATACAGCAGATCTGAACATTTCCGACAATCATGAAGATGTTGTCCTTGATTTATGACCCTGCACAGTTCATGGTGTAGATGTTGGATTATAAACTCTTTTACAGTATAAAAACTGTGTGATGATCAGTTGTAATTTTGTGTAAACCTTCGGCTGGCTAACGTGTTCGTCTGACCCTGGTGAAAAAACTCATCGAAAGACCTCTTCCATGTAAAGAGCATTGAGAATATGTGGAATTAATATAAATAAATTGTTATGAATACAAACACAGTGAAGAGGTTTTTTTTTTCATAATTGAAAACATTTTTCTATATTGAAATGCATTTTACAATATTCGTGAAAAGTCATTTTTGAGTTTTCGCTGCAGGTTTATTCAAGATTAGCTCAAAGCTAGTACATTTTATTTTCTGTTTCAGTCACTTTTAAATAAATTACATAAACACTAATAGTAATGATGAGATTGAGATGTATTCTGTGACTGTTATTGTTACACTAAAATAAATAATAACACCAAATACAGCTAAATACAGCAGCAAAGGTCTTTCTTATATTGGAAAGACAGAACCGGTAAAACACTAAAGGCACACCGTAACTACAAATATCACATTTACAAAGAAAGTATACACTGTGCTCAAAAGGTTTATAGCCAACTACGAAAACTTGAGGACTTTGATTTAAAAAAACAAACGAGGTGGTCAAATACATTTTAATTTAATAAAACTTCCAGTTTCAGTGATTTATTTAATATTAATTAATTAATTAATTAATTAATTTTACGTAAAACGGTTTAGAAATTCAAGTGTGTGTGTAATATTTCTGTATTTGCTATTATTTAAATTAGTAGAAACACTGTTTTGTTAAAACTGATGATCAAATCTGTGACTTACACATTTTCAGGTGGTGTGCTTTTTTTGTGACCACAAACAGTGGGACCTAGGTGGTTTGATGTGGGCTTTCTAACTGGTGGTTGTCCGCTGGTAGACAAAAACATTCAGTGTTACATTTAGCACCCTGTAGTATGCACACTAAGCAGTGTTCATTTCATCTGGGCTAACCCGTGTGGGGCCTACATGGAACCCGCGGACAGAACTGCCTGAGACCCAGAAGACAGCCCACATCAAACCCACCTGACCACCTGTGGGATGAACAGACCAAACAGAAAGTGAAATGGGAACGGTGGAGTATAAACTGGAGTGGTGGAAATTCAGTTGAAGAGAATTAGAATCGGAATCAGTCTGACAATCTTCAGGTCCTGAGAATCAACCCAGGTGATTTCCTATTTGTTTCTTCTCAATAAGTACAGCAATGCACTTTTGCTGTGCCATTTTACGAGATATGCTTCTATTGTTTAGCTTGAATTCGATACATTCATGAAAGAGAAAGATGATAATTTCAGTAAACAAACCTTGTTATATTATGACTTATTTATCTATTACTACAATTGTTTATATTTTCTGCTTTAGACAGATCGAAACATTGGTCAAATAACTGTTTAAACACTTTGTATTTTGTACAGAATATTTTTACTGGTTGTGTCACTACACTAACACACAAACCTCAACCATGGTTACAAATAAACATTGAATCCTTTGTTCAAAAAACAACTCTGCACAGTGACAAGAACATTAAAACATGGATTACCTCAGCAAACACTGAGTGTTATGCATTCACATTTACTGTAAAGTCTTTTGATTCAATATTTTGTGGTAAATGATTGTTATGTTTGATATTTGCTCAAACAATTGAAAATGAATTAAATACAATGTAATATGTCTAATACCTTCTCTTTCCTTGCTTTGAAGAGAAGGCTGTTTTTGTAAGGCAATAAAATATCTATAAAGACACCGTCAATCTTAAAGTTCACTCTTCACATATCTGGACATTGAACATTTACATTTTTATCGTTCGAAAAACAACTCTGCACAGTGACAACAACATTAAAACATGGATAACCTCAGCAAACTAAAACACAAATCTTAAAAACACGTTTGATTTTGGTTTGTCTGTAAGGAGCTTTTGCTTATTATTTTCAGGATAGAATGGGATCATTGCCATCAAAACGCGTGAGACAACATTCCCGACAACTTCCACCAAAGTTTGAGGAAGAAAGACCAGGTAAAAATATATTTTACTCTCCATATACTGCAGGGCTTAAAATGAACGTATGTGCCAGTGAATTTCAACAGCCACTATCACGAGACAGTTTGGCGGGTTTATTTATGTATGTAGACATACTGCATCCAGGAAATGAGGTGCACATAATTGACATCAAATAAATAATAAAGCAATACACTATTATCATTTTTTGTAAAAGATTATAGTTTGTTACGGTGTGTTTATTTTTGGGTGTTATTGTGAAGCATATATTTTGATGTGTTTTCATTTCCCTTGCTCTTTTTCTCTCTCTCTCTCTTTCTCTCTCTCTCTTGCTGTAGGTGCTCACAGGTAAGCGTAATATAATTATTTCTTCTTTTTGATTGTTGTTGAGATTGGTAGGGTGTGATTTTCTTTTTCTTTTTTTTTAAAAGAGGGAAGTACAATTCCATGGTGGACATTACCATTTATGTGTTTCATTATAAAATACAATACATTGAGAAACAATTTCATAAGAGGATATTGCTGATGTCAATATTTATGATTTAGGACAAAAATGGGATCATCATCTGTGCGCCAACATTCCTCAGCATCTCAAACAAATTTTGAATATGACAGATCTGGTAAAAATATATTTGATTCCCAATATACTGTAAATGGCTTGACATGTAGACAGGCTACAGACGAGTAAATTTCAACAGCCACTATCAGTAGCCACTTTCATGTAGATATGTTGCATCCAGGGACTGAGGTACAGATACTTAAATAAAATAACACAGCAGCAATTCACTATTATTAAAATAACTTTCAACTTCAGCCATGAATCCTGGTTTCACACCACAACTGGAGCCAGTGAACATGCAGGTTGATGATCGGTGGGTACGAACTTCGCTGCGAGCTTCAGGACCAATGTTTACTGAACTCGTGCATAAATCAGGTAAGAAGTTTTGTTTCAGGTAAGAATTTTTTTGTTTCATTTTGTTTAAGACATATAGCCAATGTTTACATGAGCTGTAATAACACTGTATTTTTTAACCTGCGCAGTGTATAACACAGGTAAGGAGATTAGTTTATCCACACAACAACCTGCCACACCCAAACCTGCAAAAACAGTGCATGAAAGAAGTAAGAGGATTTTATTTCAAACGTAAAAGCAATGTTAACATGATCTCCACTATAGGACACACTGTGGTTGCCAGTAAAAATCTGTAAAAAATACGGGAAAAGCTTTGCTGTCTAAAACTTCAGGGAAAAAACTTAATGAACTTAATACATTTGATTATTTTATATTAGGAGATTTTCTTTAATAAAATGAAAACCTGGCCCTAATTCATAAAAGTGAAAACATTAAATTAACTTGTTTTATTTCTTTGCAATTCATTACTAAAAAAACATCAAAGTCCCTTTTCAACAAAGCAACATCCAGCATGACATCGATACCTCAGACCTGAACTTGACTTGAACACTAACTCACTCTTCAGCATAGTCGTGACCCACAAAACAATTCATGTCAGAAAGGAAAAGAGAAAATAAAAATCCTGCTGTTTTTACGGAAAAATACCGGCAGCTGTGGTTGCCAGTAAACTACCGTAAAAAACTGGTCCATCCTGTTTTAAGTCCTCCAATCAATTCACCGCAGAAAACATGAACCCACTATTCATCTAGGAAATATGTCAGAATTCTGAAGACGATCACCACTTCTGCTTCACGGGGACTGCAGCATAACATCCATGACTTGATGTTTTATTGATGTTTAAAGTCTCCGTTATTGTGATCAGTGTTTGCTTTAGCTGGGCTCTTTCATTTGCTAAACAGTATTATTCTTTTGTGTGCATTAACAGTTTTGTAGCAAATAAAATCTAAAGTAATTATGATAAGATTATTTTTCAGACTTACTATTTTTTTGACAATTCTCTGAATTGACAGTGACAGTGGCGACTGTAAGTGTTTGAAGGTGCTAATATAGTTTGTTTAAATTAAGGAAAACTTGAAATTCTAGTGTTTTCCATATTTTTAAAGACATTTTCTGACAAAAGGTTTTTCCATAAAAACTACAGATTTTCACTGGTAACTTCACAGGCATTTTCTACAGTGCAGATCACACATCAGATTAACTTATTTTATAAATCATCTTTTTTACTAGAATTGGATAAACCGTGGAGGAACTTTAAATGGGAGTAAGTAGTACTAAAGTTATTCTATAGGTTTTTGCGTGTATGTGTGTGTGTGTGTGTGTGTACATGTATACAGTGATGGTCAAAAGTTTGCATATTAACCTGGAAAATGTAAAAAAGTTATTTCACAAAACATGTTTACATAGTCCACAACACATAATAGTAAAATTTAATTTTTTGAGATTCTGCAATGTGTATATATATTTTTTTTACTTTTCAACACCCAAGTATATATATGAAGAGTTTGGTTCCAAAATGCGAAAACTCAAGTTAAAAATCTAAGATCATGTTTTTTATTGTGTTTTATTTTGTAAATGATTATTGCTTAAATCAAAACAAAAACATTATTTTTGATTTAAGCAATAATAACTTTTCCGCTCTTAGTCACAACTCGAAGGTCAAGTTTCTTTTCACAGATGTTTAATACACTTAAGACGTCAACACCAACTTCACTTGGACGTCAACGGCAATATCCATACCAACACCGTAGAACTAAGTGGACAATACACACAGAAAACAAAACATTCATATAAATAGAGAACATGACATTTATTTTATACATAAACCGAAAATAAATCTACATACCACTTTGCCTGCTTGTGAGTTAAGAGTGGATTATAATCTTTTTATGTCTTCATAAACCCGTTATACACTTTTAAAGAAACCTCGCATCTTCTTCTCTCGCAAATGGTAAAAACCCGGAAGTAACATGTACCATAAGGCATCATTGGAATGCCAAACAAATAAACGCAAACCCTTTAATAAAGGAATCGATTGTACAAAAAAGGAGCGATAATGTTTTGTATGCGTCCAATAACCATCATAAAATAGTTGAAATAAATTTAAACTTATCAATAAATAAACAAAGTAAATACGCATGGACGCAAAAAAGCGCCACCCAGTGGACGTAAAAAGTCAAGTCCCAGTGACCACGGACACAATAACTAAAAAAATACAGCTAGCTAACACAATTAAACAAAATAAAAAGCATTATAACATAAACCAAATTTTGGAACCAAACTCTTCATGTATGTGTGTATTTCTGAAAATAATCAAGCTATTGAGGTTTCAAAATGAGATAAAAATGTATTTGCACAAATTATTTTATGTACTAATATAAATTAATAGTGTACTTAGTTATTCATGCTTAACTTGTTTAGTTTCTCCAGACACTTTTTGACTAGTAAAATCAACTAGCATTGTGTTTACAATGCAGGGTTGTGAGTCTGGATCCCAGGGGATTGCAGACACCTGTATAAATGTATAGGATAATACAATGTAAGTCGCATTGGATAAAAGCGTCTGCCAATTGCATGAATGTAAATGTAACTAATTCCGTATGTTATCATAAACATAATGATACTCTGATTTGCCAAGATTATCTACTTTTATTGAAGATAATGCAAAGAATTGTCTCTTGTCTTGACACAGCCAGAAACCAGAACTGAAAAAGGAGCTGGAGGAATTCACTCCGAGTGATCCAGCTGTCACAAAGATCAAAATCCTGGTTGCTGGACAAGTTGGTGCAGGAAAGTCCAGCTTTATTAACTCAGTCAATAATGCCTTTCAAGGACGGATCACCTCTGGAGCGTTAGTAGATTCATCGGCTGGCAATAGTAAAAGTTTCACAAAAACAGTAGGTTTTTGTCATATTTTGTTAAACTAATTTATTGTTTAAAGACATTAAAGAGATCATGTGTATGCCAAATGTGTCAAAATGATCCTATGTTTTGGTCTTGGTTTGTAGCTACGAGATATCCAAATCAGAAGTAAAAAAAACTTGCCCATTGTGTTCAGGGACATAATGGGCTTAGAACCTGAAATATTGGCCGGGACACAAACAGACGACATCATCAATGCTTTATGTGGTCATGTGAAGGAGGGCTATAGAGTAATAAACCTCACTACAATATAACATTTAAAAAAAGATTGGTTCGTGTGCATGTGCATATACCTGATGATTTGATCTTGTTTATACATTTAGTTTAACGAGTCAAAACCAATCGCTTACAAGGATCAACATTATACCGGTGACCCCAGTCTCTCTGACCAGGCTTTCTGTCTGGTTTACGTCATAGCTGCTGATACAGTCCAGTTCACAGATGACAAACTCATTGACAAGTTGAAGATCATCCGCCAAAGAATAAGTGATGAAGGTAAGACTGATCCTGAAATTGTTGAGATCATGCTCACAATGTATTAAAACCAGTACTGCTGAAAAGCATAGAAGGTACCCCATGAAAATGTGTTTATAAACCTGTGAGTCCTCATTTCAACTAAAGTAAATTCATATATAAATTAAACTTTAGTAAATTCAAGTAAAACATGACAATATATCAGACATGCAACTTGTTTTCAAGCAGTTTTTAGAAAACAAAAGAACAATAACAAGCAGATGACGAGAATGAAACCATCATTTGTCTATTATGCATATGTTCCATTACAAAAATAATTGTAAATACATTTTGATTTGCAGTTCACTAGTTATATACCGAGGTAACTATGCATGACAAGTCAAATCTTGAGTCTTATTCAAATGAAAGGTGGTGATTCCGTCTTCTCTGCAGAGGCTGTTACTTGTTTGAGAATACAAATAAATTGTCATCATTCTTCCTCAAATTTAACTCGGCACTTGTCCTGATGTGTGGCACATTATATGTGACCCTGGATCACATTAAGTTGCACGGGAACATTTTAGGTAAAAGCTAAAAATACATTGTATGGGCCAAAATTTTATTTTTCTTTTATGCCAAACATTTTAAGGATATTAAGTAAAGATCATGTTCCATGGATATATTTTGTAAATGTCCTACCCTAAATATATAAAAACTTCGTTTTTGTGAGTGGATGGCCTGCTAAAGTGCCTCTGATCAACAACTTCAAAAGCAATTTTTTATTTATTACAATTGTTGTCATATCCTAACAACCCATATATCAATAGAAGGATTAATTATTCACCTTTCAGATTATGTAAAATTGACCCATAACACTGATTTTGTTGTCCAGGATGACATATTATGACAATATCTTACTTATCAATATCTCTGACATGATATTAGGGATTCCTCAAGTGATTATTATGACCAAGGTGGATGAAGCATGTCCACTTGTGAAGAATGATCTAAGAAAGATCTATTACAGCAAGAAGATCAAAGAAAAGGTATACTATTTAACCATTTACAGTTCTGACACAATGTATTTGAAAAATGTAACGCAACTTTATATTAAAACAAATTTTCGACATCTTTAATCAACCGATTAATCCATTGGAGTTTAAGCTGTGAATGTATGAGTCATAATAAAATCAAATATCTGAGTAAAAGTAATAAGTATGCAATGAAAAGACTATTCAGGTAGCCAGTTACTAGTATCCTTATGACATTATTATGTTAATATTATTAGTATTTAGTACATCTCAAATCATATATATATATATGCTAAAATGAGTATTGTTTCTGGTTAAAAGAGCAGATCCAATTTAAACGACTATTATAACCCACAACTCTCCACAAGAGGACACACTAGTGACACTACACTATTAATAAAGTGAAATAAGAGATTTCAAATAAAGTATCGAAGGATCGTTGTGCAGTGTAACAAAGTAAAAGTCAATTTATTTAAATGAGAAATAAACTCAAGTAGGAGTAAAAGTTCCCAACTTAAATTCGGCTCAAATAGTAAATATTTGTTAACATATCACTCAAGTAAATGTAACGGAGTAAATTTAGTGCATTACTACACCTCTGAACCTAAATAAGTTTATAAACGAGAACAACGTTTTGAGATTAGTAATTAGTTACATCCAGTACTCGAACATATAACAAATTCTTCTAAATGAACATTTGCCACTAACAAGCCTTTATCCTTTCTGAAAACATATAAAATAACTTAATTAAATGTTAATTCATTTAACATTTTACTAACCAAAGCAGTCTTATTCAAAGAATGGACTGAAAATCCCTCTCAACAAATCGTGCTTGCGCTACGTTATCCATTTGATAATAATAACCATTCGGGTTTACAGTGCAGTTTACACGTTCAAACATTCAGTTTCACATGTTCTTGAGCCACTGTCCACAATTAAAGTTTGACCAGAGTTATTTTCCTTTTCTAGATGCAGATGTGCAGTGATAAAGTGGGTGTGCCAATGTGCAACATCTTCCCAGTGAAGAACTACCATGATGAGATCGACACAGATGATGATGTTGATGCTCTCATTCTGAAAGCTCTGGATCAGATCGTTCATCTTGCTGATAGCAGATTGCTTAGTCGGAGCTGACCGTAATGCCTGACCATGTTTTAGATGTGGAAGTCTTTGTCTCTGCTCATGTAACAATCTTAAATTCAATATCAGTTTCAAACACAAGACACAAGATTCTATTAAGCAAATACAAATGTTTTTGTTACAAATAATTTTATTAAGCCAAGAACATAAAACAAATCAGTAGCCGTTTGCAAGTTCTGACTGCGTCCTTGTAAATTCAGAATTGAGAGCACAAACTCCTGTGGTTACCTGATGAAGTCACCTCAGCTTTTGGTTGCAAATATGTGCAAGCATATAGTTCATATTAATTCCAGCAACATATACTTTAAATTTACAACTGTACTTATTTTAAAATAGAAGAAGTTTGCAAAATAGGAAATAGATAAGAGGCTAAACTTCAGTCCAACGTACAAGGCAGCGCAAGTAAAGTAAAAATACAAAAAGAAAAAAGAGGTCTACGTACCTAACTCTGGTTTGTGATGGTTAGATTATAATAATCATGTATACATTGAGATTACAATTTATACAGTTATAAGATTTTACAAAATGTCACATTTCTTGGCTTCCAACAAAAATACGTCTTCAATCACACTTGGATGCCTTATTCGATTTGACATATACAGTACACTAAATGAAGTAGTTTATATTTCTTTTTACTGTACCAAGTTTCCCAATATTAGTAATGAAGACTTTTAAATGACAATAGGAATAATGGTGTAATTTTGGTCACTTGTAGCTTTTTAGTCATGCTGCTTATTTAAACACTGTCTTAAAATGATATTCTGCTTCAAGTTTGTTAAATGAATCCAATAAATACAAGTGTAAATACAAGTGTTTTGCCCATTAAGAAAATGGATTTCAAATGTATGGAGAGAAAAGACTTTACTGTTCCAATAGAATTTAGCTTTGGACATTTTCAAGTATAATTCTGCACCTTAAAAATGTCTTTAGACCCAGAAGTACACTGGAAAGTAACCTTGCTAAAAATATTGTGGGACTTGATATTCCAACTACACAAATCAGACATAAAAAGACACATGTTATGACATAAAAAGTTTCCTTTGAACACCAATGAAAACAGTTTTAAAAGCAAAGTAGCCGCCGACAAAATTATAAATATACACCCATAGGGCTCAATATAAATTGTGTATGAATATCAATATAATATATTGTATATAGAATTTAAATTGTGCGGGCCTTTTGTTTTTATAGGTTGTATCTTCATCCCTCTTACCCTTGTTCATGTTGAATCTTAGTAAAGCTAAACCTGAAACTTTCCATCAGTGTGTTTGACATGTGTGGGAGAATGAGGCAGCAAATGGCATAAGCAAGCAGGAAAAGTGCTGCAGACAAATCATTAAACATCACCTGCAGAATCACATGCTTTTTTTGTTAAACATTTAAGTTGATTTAGTGAATTAATCTCATTCACTAAATAAACATTAAAACATATCTGGCATTGATCCGAGCCTCCCATCAGTCCAAGGTAGCAGCTAAAGGTCTCAGCATCAGATGTCACTCCCACTTACTGTTGGCTACCATAGAGCGCGAATGAGGCGTCAAGCGCGAGTGATTTACATGTTAAGTCAATGCAAAGACGCGATAGACGCGCGAATTGCGCGAAATTGCGCGAGTTGAAAAATCTGAACTTTGGCGAAAATTTGCGCCGCGTTAACCAATCAGGAGCCTGCTCTAGTAGTGACGTAGACGACGTAGCTAGCAGAGGCAGAAATAAAAAATGGAGGACAAGCTCATCTTAGTGTGTGGACACCCGGAGCTATATGATACGTGTTCATAAAAATAGGAATAAAAAGGATCTTGCTTGGAAGAAAGTGAGTGAGGAGGTCGGAGAATCCGGTAAATTGTAAAAACATTTTCGTGAAGCGAATTTCACTCGCGAATGACGCGAATTTCACGCCTCATTCGCGCTCTATGTGAACACATCAACATAAAACAAAATGCAAGTTTATACTGTTTATTCCATAAGAGTATGAATAGCATAACACTGCAACAATCTCCCACAATTCAAGCATTAACAACTGTTTAACTTAAGTGAATATATATGATCACCTGATCTCAGTGGATTTCATTTATCGTTGACACAATCACTATAAACAGATGTCCAGATGGTGGTTTCAATATTTTAAATGTTTTCAACATTATTTACAGATGTTCAATAGTTGCTTGTTTTCAGGGATAGGATGGTGAAGGGTTTGCTGCAGTCCTATCTGTTCCTGCAGTAATCTGCAGTTTGGTGCAGCCTATCGAAAGTGAAAGTATCAGAGGAGTATAAAAGCCTTGCAAATCATTGTTTCCTATCCAGTAAACCCTCAGCATCCTCAGTGTGTTGAAGACTAAGATCTGAATCACTTACCCAAAAGGAATCAGAAGAAATAGACTCCCAACTTGGAGAATCTTGAGACTTAAGCCAGGTGAGCCAAATGTATTTTATAGCGAATCTAAATTTAGTTTAAAAGTCTTCAATTCATTATATCTTTAATTTCATCACTGTTTCAGACTCTGAAAGATAATTATATAAACACTTAAAGTGTTAATTTAACACTGGACGATTTGTTGAGTACCATGCCATTGTATATTTAAAACGGCAGTCTAGGGTGTGGTTCAGTACAGAACAACCCAACAAACAATTCTACATATAACGTTACTATACCATCTTCACCATTTACAAACCCTTTTGAATTTAACTCACATGTGCAGGAGAGATCTTAGTGAAATTAATGCGGTTAAGGACATGCAATGTTTTTTTCTCTGCTGTGTGGGTTGGGATATAACCGCATAACTGATGATGATTGGCTAATGATCAGTGACATGAAGTGACATACTTGAACGGATACATGTCTGCATCTGCACATTCAAAGACAGCTGTTGTTGGTTAGACATTAAAAGATTAGACATTGAAGGAGACGATGGTGCTGCTGCGGCAAACACAAAATTATAACATTTACCAAAGCGAAAGCGAAGTATCCTCGTGCTATCCTGAGAGTTAATAAATATTCCGTCTCCTACAAAGTAATCTAACATATGCACAAACTAACATACTGGAACGCAGACAAAACATTAAAAGAATTTCTTGTTATTAAACTGTTAACTTCTGTAAGATACTACGGAAAATAAGTAGTACAGTAGTACAGCTAGCAGTTGTGAAGTTGGTACATATCCTTAGAAGAGTATATTTATTTTTAGACTTATTTGTTGACCAGTTGTGGTCTGTTATATAAACAGTAAAAGTTCTGAACTATTCTATTGTGTTTTACTGTTCCGCTATAATAATGATAATATTTACAGATACCATATTTACAATAATAATAGATTGATTTAATATAATATATGTTTCCCATAGAAATAAATAACTTCTGTTATATGATTTAGAAGGAAATAAAGAAATGGGAGGAGAAAATTCTACAGCTGTAGCTGCACCGCCACCTCCTAATCCAGGTGAGAAGATCTTGAACATAAGGACCATTAATCTTTCTAAAGAAAACCCAGCAGATTAAATGATATATTACATGATTGTTCTTCTTCTAGAATTTGCTAAACCATGGAGGAACTTCAGACGGGAGTAAGTAATATACTTAAATGTTTAGATCATAATTGCCATGCATAATAGTCAAATTTATAGTGCTAATATAATGATATCTCAAACTAATGTATTATTTATTTAAGTGATTTTTGTTGTATTGTCCTTTTATGATCACCATTAAATAAACCTTGCCTTTTTCTTGTTCCCCCCACCTTATACAAACTATATGCAATATAAACTCAAAAGAAAACATCTCGGTTACGTATGTAACCTCTGTTCCCTGATGGAGGGAGACAGAATGGGATTTGATTTGAGAACCTATCATCTCTGACTGACTTGAACAGGCCAATGGAAATTGGCGAATGAAATTTGCATGCCGATATCCAGGTATAAAAGGGAGCCGGCGTGCTGCATTCATACACCTTTTGTGATGAGGAGCCTGAGAATCGTGTCTCGACTGCTGCAGCGGGCGGTCAGCGTTGTGGTATGAAGGACACAACGTCTCATTCCCTCCATCAGGGAACGGAGGTTACATACGTAACCAAGACGTTCCTTTTCTGTCGGTCTCTCGACGTTGTGTCGACAGAATGGGGTTCCTCAGAAAACGCCACAGCGCGCGTCACAATCTCCCGCGAAGCGACGCTGACTGGCCTGGGCATGTCAGACGTAAGCGCTAGCATAAACTGTAACCCTCCAGTGGAAGGAAAGGAGTCCAGAGCTTTCTTTAAAAAGATGGGAGCCCCTTCCACCGGCCGTCACGGACGGAGGCCTAGTTCTCTAATAGCGAGAAGCCACCCGGCACTGTAAGAAGGTCCTTCGTCAGGGGAATCGATCAGGGGGAGTTGTCGTCAGAAGCATTAGCTCTTAGAACCAAGTCAGGTTAGGCCAGTAAGGCGCAACTAGTAGCACTTGATGCTCCTCTTCCCTGACCTTGCACAAGACATGTGCATTGAGGCTCACTGGGGGGGGAGGCGTACTTTCGCTTGTCCCACAGCCAGCTGTGCACCAAGGCATCCGTGCCGAGGGGGGCCTCAGTCAGGGAGTACCAAAACGGGCAATGGGTGGTGTCCAGGGAGGCGAACAGGTCCACCTGTGCCTGCCAGAACTGCACCCAAATGAGCTGAATTGCGCGGGGGTGGAGCCGCCTGTCCATGAAAGAAACTTGCTCTTTTAGAAAAGAGAAGCTTTGGTTATTGCCGAGACGCCCAGGGGAAGTCACTGGAGAAGAGACAGTCCGTTGCACCACGTCGTAAGACCAGCAACAGTAGTACAACTGTGAAGTCGTCAGCATCAGGATGCGAAGGCTCCGAAGAACAAAAGGTGAATGAATGCAGCACGCCGGCTCCCTTTTATACCCGGATGTCCTGGGCGGGGACCGGCATGCAAATTTCATTTGCCAATTTCCATTGGCCTGTTCAAGTCAGTCAGAGATGAAAGGTTCTCAAGTTAAACCCCATTCTGACCGACAGAAAGGGAACTCAATATTTTGTCTCTTGTCTTCACACAGTCAGAAATCAGAACTGAAAAAGCAACTAGAAGAATTCAGTCCGAGTAATCCAGATGTGAAGCACATCAAGATTCTGGTTGCTGGACCAACAGGAGCAGGAAAGTCCAGCTTCATCAACTCTGTCAATAACGTCTTTCAAGGACGGATCACCGCTGAGGCGCCGGCTAATTCATCTTCTAGCCATAGTAAAAGTTTCACAAGAATAGTAGGTATCTCTAAGCTAATTGTTGCATTACATATAGCTACTTTTAAAACTAAGCAAATGTAATGTAAAATCTTAGTATGTTCAATCATGCATGTGAACAACCTAGACATTTACAGTTGACCCAGACTGGATTATCATGACAATTGTGGTTATTGTGTAAAAATGTCTAAAAACTTGTAGACAAATGTAATGCTTTCCTAATTATTTTAATGTATTTGCTGTATAGCTGAATTGAACAGGTTGCAATGCCAATGTTATGGATACACATAAAGTACTGATCATATGTATTGTTTGAATGTTCTATAAGTCACTTAATGCTTATTCGTCTGCTTTTGCTCTTGGTTTATAGCTTAAGGGATATAACATCGGTCGTGGAAAAATCCCACTGGTCTTTGTTGATATAAGGGGTTTAGAACCAGATGCATTGGCCGGGACACAACCAGAGGACATCATCAAAGCTATTTATGGACACGTGAAGGACGGATATAAAGTAGTAACTTAAGAAATAATAACTTTTCATGACTTTGTGTTCATGCAATACGACTGAAGTTTGACATGCTTTGTCTTTATTTTGCGAATTTAGTTTGATGAGTCAAAGCCACTCTCTCATGAGGATCAACATTATACCAGTGACCCCAGTCTCTCTGACCAGACTTTCTGTCTGGTTTACATCATACCTGCTAATACAGTCAGCATGACAGATGACAAACTCTTTGAAAAGTTGAAGATCATCCGTCACAGAATCAGCGAAAATGGTAAAACTGAACCCAGTTTGTCTTTGAAATGTACATATGGTGTTATAAACTGTGTTTATGACTCATTGTAGGGATTCCTCAAGTGATTGTTATGACTAAAGTGGATGAAGCATGTCCTCTGGTGAACAGAGATCTCAAGAAGATCTACTTCAGCAAGAAAATCAAAGAGAAAGTAAATCATCTATCTATATTTTCAGTCTATCAATCAATATTTTAATTTCTAAGATAAAGACTATTGATTATTTCTAATTATCTGAATTAATTATTTTATTTCTGGATTTATGTTCTGTTTCGATCTAGATGCAGATATGCAGTGACAAACTGGGTGTGCCAATGTGTAACATCTTCCCAGTGAAGAACTACAATGAGGAGATCGACACAGATGATGATGTTGATGCTCTCATTCTGAAAGCTCTGGATCGGATCGTTCGGGTTGCTGATTATAGATTGATTGAGAGCAGTGTTAACTGACACAAAAAGCACAGTTATTATTACTTTGTCATCCTTGGTATGCACTTGCCTTTCTGTTTCTGAGAAAAATGTTAATGTTTTTTACGTTATTAACTTAAAAGAGCAATCGATTGTGGGCATAATAGTGATTATTTGGACAGTAAAAGGGTACAGTATTTACAGTATGTGTTTGTCCTGCAAGTCTTATTTCTCAATGGTTACATTGAGCAGTCAGAATGCAGTTTTGTTTTGATAGTAATTCAATAAATGAATCATTAATCCTTAACAACTGTCCGTGTGTGCACAAATATTTAAACCTTACTAGCCGACCGTTCAATACTCACATGGTTGGTCTGTCATGCAGCCTCAGCAAATGAAATGAAAGCACTGAACAGAACTGTGCCAGCTGAGGTTGCCAGATTCTTGATGGATGTTTGTGAAAAGAGCATCGAAGAGTTTATGACACATAACCTTCATGTAGCGACTTAATGAGATAAGAAAAATGTGTTTAACTACCAACCTAGCAATGAGTAATGCTGAGTAAATAAAACTTGTGTGTAAGAGGTTTGTTACTCCAACAGATTTTTTCCATTGTTAAACAAATTATTATCATTTATGAAAACGGCACAGACATGACTGAAAAGACACCATGATGAACAATTTTCATACAAAGTATTGCTGCTGGGTAGATCAACAGTGTAAATATAATATGGCACATCAAGCCTGAATATAATCAGTCAATAATAATGAAACTTCTGCCAGTATCAGTTTAATTTTTAATAATTTATCAGTACAAGATAAGATTCTAGACTTTAGGTAAACCTGTATACCAATATAAGATATTTATATATAACAACCAATATAATTTTATATTGAGTTTGTGATCTTTTTATGAAGTCTTTTGAACGTCTGGTATAGACATCCAGTAATAATTTGTACAAGTTAGAACTTGGTTTATTCTGGTATTTTACTTTCAGTTTTAACATAGCATGCAACAATACCTTTTACAATGTTTACACAGTTGCGGGGGCTAAAGGATGCCGTAACTTTAAAACAGAAGAGTCAAGAGTCTGCAAACACTGATCCCAATAATGGTGGTTTGATGAAATTTCAACATTTTTCAACATAAAAGAATTTGCAGAAGTCTGCAGCATTAACAATGTCTTCTGTTTGGGCCCCAGCCAATGCATCAGGTTCTAAACCCATTATGTCACTGAAGACAAAGGCCAAAGTGACTTTTCCACTTCTGATGCGGTGTTCTTTGAGCTGCACACCAAAAATACAGAAGCATTCATGCATTTGGGAGTCCAAAGCAACTTGTAGTTCATGAAAAGAAAGTTATCAGTAAACATTGATTAATGGTACATGGAAAATAGGGTATGATGAAAATTAAAGCTATGACTAAAAAATTCTGCAATAACAACCGGCTGACTGTACATTATCCCTCACATAAGTCCCCTGAGGCTGCAGTAGGGAGGAGAGAGGGTAGCAGGATCGAGACAGGACCAAGAACAGGATTGAAACACAGGTTGCCCGAAGTGCACTCTTGAGCACTGTCCATACGACCACAAGCTCACCTTATACAGTTGCACGTAACCAATCAGAATAAAATTTCCCAGGGAGCCGTAAAACATGTTACTGCTATGTTTTATACTCTTAATATAATGTTTTATTGCACTGTGTGACATTTATGTCAGTATTTTCAGTACTAAAAATGGCAACATATGTTTACATGAACTCAAAATAGTTTCAGTAATTATATTTCATGAGTTCACCTGCGCAGATAACAGTGATGTTGATAGGGATAATAAAGATAGAGCTTGGTTATGACGGTTATGCGTATTTGAAGTGCTGTCCCAGGAAGCGGGCTCCGAGCTCGCCAGATCTATCCAAACCCGAAACACTACACCTTGGTCAGGGTGAGTGAGCCGAGCTCGGAACCGGTTTGAGTCCAGAGCACACCCCCCGGGGTTCTTGCAAGAAAATGAGTTTGGGAGAGGAGCTTGTAGAGTCAGTTTAACAGTGTCCCACTGCTATTAAACAATCTATCATCAGCAACCCGAACGATCTGATCCAGAGCTTTCAGAATGAGAGCATCAATATCATCATCTGTGTCGATCTCCTCATGGTAGTTCTTCACTGGGAAGATGTTGCACATTGGCACACCCAGTTTGTCACTGCATATCTGCATCTAGATCGAAACAGAACATAAATCCAGAAATAAAATAATTAATTCAGATAATTAGAAATAATCAATAGTCTTTATCTTAGAAATTAAAATATTGATTGATAGACTGAAAATAAAGATAGATGATTTACTTTCTCTTTGATCTTCTTGCTGAAGTAGATCTTCTTGAGATCTTTTCTCACCAGAGGACATGCTTCATCCACTTTAGTCATAACAATCACTTGAGGAATCCCTACAATGAGTCATAAACACAGTTTATAACACCATATGTACATTTCAAAGACAAACTGGGTTCAGTTTTACCATTTTCGCTGATTCTGTGACGGATGACCTTCAACTTTTCAAAGAGTTTGTCATCTGTCATGCTGACTGTATTAGCAGGTATGACGTAAACCAGACAGAAAGCCTGGTCAGAGAGACTGGGGTCACAGGTATATTGTTGATCCTCATGAGAGAGTGGCTTTGACTCATCAAACTAAATGAAGACAAAATGTGTAAAACTTCAGCTGTATTGCATGAACACAAAGTCATGAAAAGTTATTATTTCTTAAGTTAACTACTTTATATCCGTCCTTCACGTGTCCATAAATAGCTTTGATGATGTCCTCTGGTTGTGTCCCGGCCAATGCATCTGGTTCTAAACCCCTTATATCAACAAAGACCAGTGGGATTTTTCCACGACCGATGTTATATCCCTTAAGCTATAAACCAAGAGCAAAAGCAGACGAATAAGCATTAAGTGACTTATAGAACATTCAAACAATACATATGATCAGTACTTTATGTGTATCCATAACATTGGCATTGCTACCAGTTCAATTCAGCTATACAGCAAATACATTAAAATAATTAGGAAAGCATTACATTTGTCTACAAGATTTTAGAGATTTTTACACAATAACCACAATTCTCATGATAATCCAGTCTGGGTCAACTGCACATGTCTAGGTTGTTCACATGCATGATTGAACATACTAAGATTTTACATTACATTTGCTTAGTTTTAAAAGTAGCTATATGTACTGCAACAATTAGCTTAGAGATACCTACTATTGTTGTGAAACTTTTCGCATCGCCAGAAGATGAATTAGCCGGCGCGACAGCGGTGATCCGTCCTTCAAAGATGTTATTGACAGAGTTGATGAAGCTGGACTTTCCTGCTCCTATTGGTCCAGCAACCAGAATCTTGATGTGCTTCACATCTGGATTACTCAGACTGAATTCTTCTAGTTGCTTTTTCAGTTCTGATTTCTGACTGTGTGAAGACAAGAGACAAAATATTGAGTTCCCTTTCTGTCGGTCAGAATGGGGTTTAACTTGAGAACCTTTCATCTCTGACTGACTTGAACAGGCCAATGGAAATTGGCAAATGAAATTTGCATGCCGGTCCCCGCCCAGGACATCCGGGTATAAAAGGGAGCCGGCGTGCTGCATTCATTCACCTTTTGTTCTTCGGAGCCTTCGCATCCTGATGCTGACGACTTCACAGTTGTACTACTGTTGCTGGTCTTACGACGTGGTGCAACGGACTGTCTCTTCTCCAGTGACTTCCCCTGGGCGTCTCGGCAATAACCAAAGCTTCTCTTTTCTAAAAGAGCAAATTTCTTTCATGGACAGGCGGCCCCCCCTGCGCAATTCAGCTCATTTGGGTGCAGTTCGGGCAGGCACAGGTGGACCTGTTCGCCTCCCTGGACACCACCCATTGCCCGTTTTGGTACTCCCTGACTGAGGCCCCCCTCGGCACGGATGCCTTGGTGTACAGCTGGCTGTGGGACAAGCGGAAGTACGCCTCCCCCCCAGTGAGCCTCAATGCACATGTCTTGTGCAAGGTCAGGGAAGAGGAGCATCAAGTGCTACTAGTTGCGCCTTACTGGCCCAACCTGACTTGGTTCTCAGAGCTAATGCTTCTGACGACATCTCCCCCTGATCGATTCCCCTGACGAAGGACCTTCTTACGGTGCCGGGTGGCTTCTCGCTATTAGAGAACTAGGCCTCCGTCCGTGACGTCTGATTACGTCTGACATTCCCAGGCCAGTCAGCGTCGCTTCGCGGGAGATTGTGACGCGCGCTGTGGCGTTTTCTGAGGAACCCCATTCTGTCGACACAACGTCGAGAGACCGACAGAAAAGGAACGTCTTGGTTACGTATGTAACCTCCGTTCCCTGATGGAGGGAATGAGACGTTGTGTCCTTCATACCACAACGCTGACCGCCCGCTGCAGCAGTCGAGACACGATTCTCAGGCTCCTCATCACAAAAGGTGTATGAATGCAGCACGCCGGCTCCCTTTTATACCTGGATAACGGCATGCAAATTTCATTCGCCAATTTCCATTGGCCTGTTTGTAGTCAGTCAGAGATGATAGGTTCTCAAGTCAAATCCCATTCTGTCTCCCTCCATCAGGGAACAGAGGCTACATACGTAACCGAGATGTTTTCTTTTGAGTTTATATTGCATATAGTTTGTATAAGGTGGGGGGAACAAGAAAAAGGCAAGGTTTATTTAATGGTGATCATAAGAGGACAATACAACAAAAATCACTTAAATAAATAATACATTAGTTTGAGATATCATTATATTAGCACTATAAATTTGACTATTATGCATGGCAATTATGACCTAAACATTTAAGTATATTACTTACTCCCGTTTGAAGTTCCTCCATGGTTTAGCAAATTCTAGAAGAAGAACAATCATGTAATATATCATTTAATCTGCTGGGTTTTCTTTAGAAAGATTAATGGTCCTTATGTTCAAGATCTTCTCACCTGGATTAGGAGGTGGCGGTGCAGCTACAGCTGTTGAATTTCCTCCTCCCATTTCTTTATTTCCTTCTAAATCATATAACAGAAGTTATTTATTTCTATGGGAAACATATATTATATTAAATCAATCTATTATTATTGTAAATATGGTATCTGTAAATATTATCATTATTATAGCGGAACAGTAAAACACAATAGAATAGTTCAGAACTTTTACTGTTTATATAACAGACCACAACTGGTCAACAAATAAGTCTAAAAATAAATATACTCTTCTAAGGATATGTACCAACTTCACAACTGCTAGCTGTACTACTGTACTACTTATTTTCCGTAGTATCTTACAGAAGTTAACAGTTTAATAACAAGAAATTCTCTTAATGTTTTGTCTGCGTTCCAGTATGTTAGTTTGTGCATATGTTAGATTACTTTGTAGGAGACGGAATATTTATTAACTCTCAGGATAGCACGAGGATACTTCGCTTTCGCTTTGGTAAATGTTATAATTTTGTGTTTGCCGCAGCAGCACCATCGTCTCCTTCAATGTCTAATCTTTTAATGTCTAACCAACAACAGCTGTCTTTGAATGTGCAGATGCAGACATGTATCCGTTCAAGTATGTCACTTCATGTCACTGATCATCAGCCAATCATCATCAGTTATGCGGTTATATCCCAACCCACACAGCAGAGAAAAAAACATTGCCGGTCCTTAACCGCATTAATTTCACTAAGATCTCTCCTGCACATGTGAGTTAAATTCAAAAGGGTTTGTAAATGGTGAAGATGGTATAGTAACGTTATATGTAGAATTGTTTGTTGGGTTGTTCTGTACTGAACCACACCCTAGACTGCCGTTTTAAATATACAATGGCATGGTACTCAACAAATCCTCTAGTGTTAAATTAACACTTTAAGTGTTTATATAATTCTCTCTCAGAGTCTAAAACAGTGATGAAATTAAAGATATAATGAATTGAAGACTTTTAAACTAAATTTGGATTTGCAATAAAATAATTTGCCTCACCTGGCTTAAGTCTCAAGATTGTCCAAGTTGGGCGTCTGTTGCTTCTGATTTCTTTCGGGTAAGTGATGAAGATCTTAGTCTTCAACACACTGAGGATGCTGAGGGCTTACTGGATAGCAAACAATGATGTGCAAGGCTTTTATACTCCTCTGATACTTTCACTTTCGATAGGCTGCACCAAACTGCAGATTACTGCAGGAACAGATAGGACTGCAGCAAACCCTTCACCATCCTATCCCTGAAAACAAGCAACTATTGAGTCAACATTAAAAATTGTTGATTTGTGAATGTTGATTGCATTGAATCTGTAAATGATGTTGAAAATATTGAAACCACCATCTGGACATCTGTTTATAGGGATTGTGTCAACCATAAATGAAATCCATTGAGATCAGGTGATCATATATATTCACTTAAGTTAAATAATTGTTAATGCTTGAATTGTGGGAGATTGTAGGAGTGTTATGCTTTTCATACTCTTATGGAATAAACAGTATAAACTTGCATTTTGTTTTAGGTTGTATCATTGTTGATGTCTAAGTGTGTCAACAAAATTTTCTCATTGTTTTATCATATAGTACTCATTTAGAACATTTACATCAGTCATGAAAGGGTTGACCCAGACCTACAGCTTTTACTGGTATGTTATTACACCTTGTTTTAGTAGAGCAATGTGTTTGAAATGTCTTCCTAATGCTAAGCACTGCTGATACTACTAATATTTGTGTCTTTTTGATGTTGTGTAAAACGTGCCCACATATAAAGCACAGTGTTAATATAATATTATAATATTATATCATAATATGTAATAATATTTACCTACACCTAATACTATTTACTATTTATTTATCATTTTTTTACTTTAGTTAATAATCTCTCTGTCGTATATAAAAAACTTGGAAGTCAGTATTTCCGAGATCTGCCTGCATTTACAGGAATCATGAAATGAAAGTGCTTCGCTTGCCTTTGGTCTTGGCTTGCCTTCACACAGTCAGAAATCAGAACTGAAAAAGCAACTACAAGAATTCAGTCTGAGTAATTCATCAACTCTGTCAATAACGTCTTTCAAGGACGGATCACCGCTGACGCGCCAGCCAATTCATCTTCTAGCCATGGTGAAAGTTTCACAACAATAGTAAGTATCTCTAATCTAATTGTTGCAGTACATATAGCTACTTTTAAAACTAAGCAAATGTAATGTAAAATCTTAGTATGTTTGATCATGCATGTGAACAACCTAGACATGTGCAGTTGACCCAGACTGGATTATCATGAGAATTGTGGTTATTGTGTAAAAATCTCTAAATACTTGTAGACAAATGTAATGCTTTCCTAATTATTTTAATGTATTTGCTGTATAGCTGAATTGAACAGGTTGCAATGCCAATGTTATGGATACACATAAAGTACTGATCATATGTATTGTTTGAATGTTCTATAAGTCACTTAATGCTTATTCATCTGCTTTTGTTCTTGGTTTATAGCTTAAAGGATATCACATCTAGTCTTTGTTGATGTAATGGGTTTAGAACCAGATGCATTGGCCGGGACACAACCAGAGGACATCATCAAGGCTATATATGGACACGTGAAGGACGGATATAAAGTAGTTAACTAAAGAAATTAGATATTTTTTCATGACTTTGTCTTCATGCAATACGGCTGAAGTTTGACATGCTTTGTCTTTATTTTGCTAATTTAGTTTGACGAGTCAAAGCCACTCTCTTGTGAGGATCAACATTATATCAGTGACCCCAGTCTCTCTGACCAGGCTTTCTGTCTGGTTTACGTCATAGATGCTGGTACAATCCACATGACAGATGACAAACTCATTGACAAGTTGAAGATCATCCGTCACAGAATCAGCGAAAATGGTCAAACTGAACTGGCACTGGTTGTCAATTTAACTGGTTCCAACTGGGATGAATGTCTTTGTTTATTGTTTCTATTATTTGAGGTCCCAGAAATGTACATATTATATAATGTAATGCATTTCTGAGCGTTTCCCTGAAACAAACAAACAAACAGGCAGGGACCAGAGGCAAAAGAGTAATCAGGAAACAAGGCAAGAAATCCGGAAATCCAGAAATCCAGAAATCCAGAAATCCAAAAGACAAGGAACCAGGGAAACACTCAGAAATGCTGTAGGAACTAAACAAGACTTCGCCATGAATGGGTGTGTGGAAGTGGTATATATGTGTGTATGTGAATGATATGCAGTTGTGAGTGCAATCAGTGCTGATGAGTCCAGGTAGTGAGTTATGGGAAATGTAGTTTGTGAGTGAGTGAAAAGTCTGATTTGGAGGGCCCTCCGGTGGTTCTCAGGGGCACTCCAGCTGGTGACCGTTACAGAATCTTATAATGCATTTCTCACAATTGAATCGTATAATGTAATGTAAGTCGCTTATGATAAAACAGTCCTGCCTGCATAATAAAACTTGACTTGAACTGATGTAACTCATGCAATATAATTGCTTAAACTATTTTGAGTTAATGTAAACACATATTGCCATTTTTAGTGCTGAAGATACTGACATAAATGTCATAAAGTTAAACGTATAAAACATAAAAGTAACATGTTTTTACTGCTTCCTGGGACACTTGATTCTGATTGGTCACATGCAACACTATAAGGTCATTTATTATAATGAATAAATTGTCGGATCTTGTGGCCGTATGGACAGTTCTCCAGAGTGCACTTCAGGCAACCTGTGTTTCAATCCTGTTCTTGGTCCTGTCCCGATCCTGCTACCCTCTCGTCCTCACTAAAGTGCTCATGGCTATAGCAAAGGGCCCTTCAGAATGATGTAACTTCCTGATCCCATGATTCTTTGCGTGGTAATAACACCAACTTTTGGGCACATAATGATGATGCAGAAAGAAAGCTCGAGGAAATGCTTTGTGGTCTCCCACACCCTTTAAAGCACTCAAACCAACGGAAATAAGATAATAAATCCTCTGAAGGGCTTATGAATGAGCCTTTTGGAATAGAAACCGTGTAATGATTAACATGTAGTCAGTGGTTATCACTTAATGTCAGGGTTCATTAGAGTTAAACATATTTTTTTGTTGAAATTTCCGCAAACAACAATTACTGGGATCTTTGTTTGCAGACTCTTAGCTCTTCTGTTTTAATGTTAAGACACCCTTCAGCCAGCATAGCTGTTAAAACATTGTGAAGGTAATGTTTCGTGCATTCAATTCAATTCAATTGATTTCTATGTTAAAACTGAAAGTAAAATACCAGAATAAACCAAGTTCTAACTTGTACAAAGGATTAGCGGATGTCTATACCAGACGTTCAAAAGACTTCATAAAAAGATCACAAACTCAATATAAAATGATATTGCCCCAACAATACAACACAAACATTACTTTATCACTTACAAGACTTGATCTTAAATGTACAGGTTGACCTAAAGTCTAGAATCTTATCTTGGACTGATAAGTGATTAAAAATGAAACTGATACTGGCAGAAGTTTCATTATTATTGACTGATTATATTCAGGCTTGATGTGCCATATTATATTTACACTGTTGATCTACCCAGTAGCAATACTTTGTATAAATATTGTTCATCATAGTGTCTTTTCAGTCATGTCTGTGCTAGATATAATAAATATAAAAGCAGTTTTCATAAATAATAATAATTTGTTTAACAATGGAAAAAATCTGTTGGATTAACATACCTCTTACACACAAGTTTTATTTTCTCAGCATTACTCAGGTTGGTAGTTAAACTAACTTTTCTTATGTCATTAAGTCGCTGCATGAATGTTATGTTTCATAAA
Organism: Barbatula barbatula; assembly: GCF_947034865.1. Taxonomy (NCBI): domain Eukaryota; kingdom Metazoa; phylum Chordata; class Actinopteri; order Cypriniformes; family Nemacheilidae; genus Barbatula; species Barbatula barbatula. The sequence goes on from NC_136771.1 coordinate 23,293,290, forward strand.
CTCTTCGATGCTCTTACAGACGTGTTTGTACATCTTTTCACAAACATCCATCAAGAATCTGGCAACCTCAGCTGGCACAGTTCTGTTTAGTGCTTTCATTTCATTTGCTGAGGCTGCATGACAGACCAACCATGTGAGTATTGAACGGTCGGTTAGTAAGGTTTAAATATTTGTGCACACACGGACAATTGTTAAGGATTAATGATTCATTTATTGAATTACTATCAAAACAAAACTGCATTCTGACTGCTCAATGTAACCTTTGAGAAATAAGACTTGCAGGACAAACACATACTGTAAATACTGTACCCTTTTACTGTCCAAATAATCACTATTATGCCCACAATCGATTGCTCTTTTAAGTTAATAACGTAAAAAACATTAATATTTTTCTCAGAAACAGAAAGGCAAGTGCATACCAAGGATGAAAAAGTATTAATAACTGTGCTTTTTGTGTCATTTATCACTTCTCTCAAACAAACTATCGTCAGCAACCCGAACGACCTGATCAAGTGCCTTCAGAATGAGAATATCAACACAGTCATCTGTGTCGATCTCATCATGGTAGTTCTTCACTGGGAAGATGTTGCACATTGGCACACCCACTTTATCACTGCACATCTGCATCTAGAAAGAAACCATAATAATCCAGAAAATCAGACCGTGAATCATGATTTCTATAGCAGAAATCAAAATGTAGATAATAGAATGGATGGTTTACCTTCTCTTTGATCTTCTTGCTGTAGTAGATCTTCTTTAGATCCTTTTTCACCAGAGGACATGCATCATCCACTTTAGTCATAACAATCACTTGAGGAATCCCTACAGTCACACAGACAATGACATTTTATAATGGCATACAGTATAACATACTCAATATACAGTATATGTCAATGCAACTTGGAAATGAAGGTGACCATTAATTATTATTGTGAAATTTTAACTATTTAACATCCTCTGCACAAACCAGAATGGCCCATTTAATATCTTGATCTAATAATATATTTTTCAAAGAAAGTACTTTTTCTGTAATTTATCAAAAATACACATGACACACACAATCTTTGTCAAATAGTTATGTGAAATAATTTTAAAAATAAAAACATTCAGTGTTCAGGACCTTCATCACTTATACTTTGGCGGATGACCTTCAACTTGTCAATGAGTTTGTCATCTGTGAACTGGACTGTATCAGCAGCTATGACGTAAACCAGACAGAAAGTCTTGTCAGAGAGACTGGGGTCACCGGCATATTGTTGTTCCTCATGAGAGAGTGGCTTTGACTTGAACTAAATTTGTAAATTAAATACAGAATAAGTGTATTACACAAATACAAGAAAAGAGAAATGTTCCTAATGAATGTGTTTATAGTAATGTGTTTTACTTCATAGCCGTCCTTCAGATGGCCAAATATAGCATTGACAATGTCTTGTGTTTGAGCCCCAGCCAATGCATCAGGTTCTAAACCCATTATGTCACTGAAGACAAAGGGCAAAGTGACTTTTCCACTTCTGATGCGGTGTTCTTTGAGCTGCACACCAAAAATACAGAAGCATTCATGCATTTGGGAGTCCAAAGCAACTTATTATTCATGAAAAGAAAGCTTTACATTTATCAGTAAACATTGTAAATAACTTTCCTGAGTTTCTTTAAGCAATATATATATACAGCCATAGATTACAAATACCTACTTTTTTTGTGAAACTTGTACTACCACCAGAAGATGAATTAGCAAGCGCTGAAGAGGTGATCCGTCCTTGAAAAGCGTTATTGATGGAGTTTATAAAGCTGGACTTCCCTGCACCAATTTGACCAGCAACAAGAATCTTGATGTCCTTCACATTTGGATCACTTGGAGTGAATTCTTCTAGTTGATTTTTCAGTTCTGATTTCTGACTGTGTGAAGACAAGAGACACAAATATTGAGTTTTTTTTTTGAGTTGCACAGATAAAGATTCAGGTATATGTGAAGGTTTTGAATGGCATAAGATTGAAGTATATTGCATACAGTTTGTATGGGGTGGGGGGAACAAGAAAAAGGCAAAGTTTATTTAATGGTGATTACAAGCGGATCCAACAAAAATCACTTAAATAAATAATACATTAGTTTGAGATATCATTATATTAGCACTATAAATTTGACTTTTATGCACGGCAATTATGACCTAAACATTTAAGTATATTACTTACTCCCATTTGAAGTTCCTCCATGGTTTTGGAAATTCTAGAAGAAGAACAATCATGTAATATATCATTTATTCTGCTGGGTTTTCTATTGAAAGATGAATGGTCCTTATGTTCAAGATCTTCTCACCTGGATTACACGGTGGTGGATTAGAAGGTGGTGGATTACACGGTGGCGGTGCAGCTGCAGGTGTTGAATTTCCTCCTCCCATTTCTTTATTTCCTTCTAAATCATATAACAGAAGATATTTATTTCTATGGGAAACAAATATTGAACATATATTATATTAAATCAATGGTATACTAACATTATATGTAGAATTGTTTGTTGGGTTGTTCTGTACTGAACCACACCCTAGACTGCCGTTTTAAATATACAAGGGCATGGTACACAACAAATCCTCCAGTGTTAAATTAACACTTTTAGTGTTTATATAATTCTCTCTCAGAGTCTGAAACAGTGATGAAATTATAGGGATAAAGAATTGAAGACTTTTAAACTAAATTTTGATTCGGTATAAAATAAATTTGGCTCACCTGGCTTAAGTCTCAAGATTGTCCAAATTGGGCGTCTGTTGCTTCTGATTTCTTTTGGGTAAGTGATGCAGATCTTAGTCTTCAACACACTGAGGATACTGAGGGCTTACTGGATAGCAAACAATGATGTGCAAGGCTTTTATACTCATCTGATGCTTTCACTTTCGATAGGCGGGACCAAAGTGCAGATTACTGCAAGAACAGATAGGACTGCAGCAAACCCTTCACCATCCTATCCTTGATAACAAGCAACTATTGAGTCAACATTAAGAAAAAATTGCTTTGTGAATGTTGATTGCATTGAATCTGTAAATGATGTTGAAAATATTGAAACCACCATTATTGTGGCGAATGTCCGCCTTAGTTGCACTCTTGACTCCTGTATTCTGCAGATAGATTTGTCTAGACATCTGTTTATAATGATTGTGTCAACCGTTATTGAAATCCACAGAGATCAGGTGATCATAGATATATTCATTGTTTTATCATATAGTACTCATATAGAACATTTACATCAGTCATGAAAGGGTTGACCCAGAACTACAGCTTTTACTGGTATGTTATTACACAAAATATTATTATTTTATAATATATAATCATTTTTAGCTACACCTAAAACTATTTACTATTGCACTGTTTATTTAAAAAAATTACTTTAGTAAAATAATCTCTATTAAGAGATTTATAATCTCTATAAAATAATCTCTAGATCTGCCTGCATTTACAGGAAGTGCTTTGCTTGCCTTTGGTCTAGATAATTTAATTGTTTTGCACAAACATGCACCCAGCAGGTCATAACATGAACTCACAATTGATCGAAATACAAAATACATTTGCTTTAATGTAAATTTACATAAAATGATGGTTCTACCATCACTAGTTTAGATTAATCACATATGAAAATAAACAGTAAGGCTATAGGAACAGTGCATGTTCACAGAATGAAAACTGCTTTCATGAGCTCAACTCAGCTTGCATCCCTGTGTTGTCTTTTGACAATTATAACAAACATTTCATTTAGAAAAATTAAATATCCTAAATTTAAATTAAAAAAAAAATTCTGCGTTCACATATGTTTAACGTGATGCTCTAAATTGACCATCTGCACCTAACCTAATGCGTTTGCTCAAGGAGTACTAAGAGACGAGACTGTATTTATCAGATCTGCCTGCATTTACAGGAATCAGAATCCGAAAGTGATTTGGGTGACTTGTCAGACTTGTACAGCTTGCTTTGCACAATTGCTTTCTGTACTGTGGGAACTGTACTTCGGTTTTGGGCAAAATTCCAATGAATTATATGTAACATCATGTTAAAGTTTTTGTTTTTGTAGACATACAGTACCTGTATCAACTTTCTCACATATGGAAAACTGGGGGAACGGTATCTGACAATAACGTATTCTTCGCTGAGTGATTTTAAGGGAACACAAGTTTGCAAGAGTTGTCAAAGGCTTGGTGGTGGTGACGTTGATGTCAAGCGACCTAAAGTGTAGTCTGGTATAGCATCGTGTTAGCATATAACCGATTGTATTTCGGCTTCAGAAGTAACAATTGTGGTGTTGCTTTCCTGTAGCTCAGTGGTAAGAGCATTGTGATAACAAAACAAGGTTGTGGGTTTGAAACATGACAAGGCCTTAGACATTTAAGCAATTTTTATAAGGAAAAGCTTTACTGCATGTGATTGTTTTAAAATATGTCATTGTTAATGTTTTAAGACCTTTCATAACACCTTGCAGAGTCAATAAAACAAGCAAACAACTAAGCAACAAACAGAAATCACAATGACATAAAATCCTGCCTAAACATGTACATTTTATATAAAGTATATATTGTAATATATGGTAATGTATTTAAACTGACTTTTTTTCTAACAAATCAGCAGTAGGGTACAAAAATCAACATTATACAAGTCTTGAAATGTAAGTGTTTAGGATTTATAAATCAAGAAGAGAGGAGAGAAAAAATTCACTCTTTAGGCTTAATAAGAAAGTAGCTTACTTCTAAGCTTAATGGGCCTTTTAAAACTATACATTGAATGCAAATTTGACAGAAGATAAAAAGACATTTCATTACCTGTGATGATAGTTCTGTGTTCCATTGAGTACTTCCATAATTATAAATTGGACTTTATACACACATTCGTATCGTATGCCTCATATCTTATCTGTTTCAGTGTGTTTTTAGACATGTTAACTTGAACTGTGAATTATGTGACAATTATTGTTCCATTTAAACAGACTGCATCTTTGAAGGGAAGGGCTCTCACCCTCATTTCAGTGGTTTGCCAGTGTAATACTTTGAATATACATCTGACCAACAACCTCTGAACTGGGAGAGGGAGGGTTTCTCACCCTCATTTCAGCGGTGTACCAGTGTATTGTTCTGAATATACCAATCTGTCCTACATCCCGTAACTTGATGCCCCACCTGCCTATCAAACGGTGTATTTGCATCCGTGCACCCTGCAGTCGATCCTCCATCAGCAGGCCTTAAAAGGAGGCGTAAGTAAGTTTACAAAGATGCATTAGAAATGACAATAGCGGCTCTCTCTATATCTTTCATTGTAAGCGATTTATTATTTTTGAAGTTCATACAACGCATAAGCTCTGTCTTAAAAGAATGAGTAAACCATACGTTTTTACAGAGTATTTGATATAATTCTGAATGAATACATCCTTTGCTGAACAAGCTGGTGTTTTGTTTGTTATTGAATTGAATGCCACCGTACAACCTGCCATTTTACTCACCAAACTCTTTAATGGTGGTTCCTTAGTGGTGGGAAGTAATCTCTGGTTATCTTTCTCTTTATTTCAAGACTCTGACATAAGGCAAAATGCATTGGAGTGATTTGTTCTACCTTGGAAATCCTGATACAGGTTTATCCGCAAAAGTCAAGAGGTCCTGGAACTGATGAAAAACAACTTCCGAGCCACCAACCAACTCATTGAGTTTCTTGAGGAGCACTTAGGATTGCACTTCAGTCCAGTCAAAGTGAACGAGAAAGCGACTGTTAAGAAGAACTGTGATGCATTATGTAAATGCATACGTGACATCCAGGTTCAGGTTAAAAAGAAGAAGAAGGGTCAACGTGATGTTGCAACCTTTGCATCCAATTACATATCTGATTGGCTGTTTGAAAATTATGTGGTTCTTACAAGTATAACAGGAAGATGTGAAATTGCTGACCACTGTAACTGGTTTTACTCACACCCGCTCCGTTCAGGCATCAAACCAGTGTTGGTCCGACATGGGAGTCGGGTGCTCTAACACGCAGGCTAAAGCTAGCATCTTTCACTAGTCGAGTCGAGTCAACTTTATATCATTGTTGCAAAGCAGCTGGACGTGAAACATTGTGACTATAAGCAAAACATTTAAAGTAACACAAGTAAAAACAAAAAGGTTGAAAATACAGAAGAATCACACACACACACACACACACACGCACACACATACAAAACACTCCACACACACAATATGCACACGTATTAACACACATGGACGCACACACACATGCACAGACACACACGCACAGACACACGCCAAGCCCGTAGGTTCGGGTGGTTCGAACAAACCCCCCCTAACTGCCAAAGGTCCAGAATTTAGGTCGGTTTTTTTTCATGTGATTATTGTCATCATTGTTTTAATCAATGCTTGTGACAAAGTTCTGGGTTGCTGTTTCAAATTAATATGATTATTGTTGCAGGACGCGCGCGCGCGTGTGTGTTCTCGCAATACACTTTTCAAAGCAACGTGAAGAAGCATCGCCTCTGAATATTTTTTTTTAATTAAAAGGATTTATCCACTCAATAGTCTACAGCAGGGGTCCCCAAACTACGGCCCGCGGGCCGAACGTGCTCTGAACAATGCCTTATAGTGTGTTCACACCAAACGCGAATGAAGCGTTAAGTGCGAGTGATTTACATGTTAAGTCAATGCAAAGATGCATGAGTTGAAAAATCAGAATTTTGGGCGAAAATTTGCGCGCATTAACCAATCAGGAGCTTGCTCTAGTAGGACCGCAAGCGTCAGAAGCCCCTCCCATGACGCATTCGCCGTCTGTAATGAAGCGAATATCACGTGCGAACGATGCGATGCGAGAAAACTCAAAATAGCCTACAACTACATGCGATTAGCGCGATTTACCCCGTTTGGTGTGAACACTCTGAGACCTTAAAAAAAAGTTTCACTTACTGTATATCATGTCTATATTTGATAATAAATATTGGCTTTCAGACCCACATCTCGCTAAGTTACTCACATAGCCTAATTATTTGTTAAATTCATAACGTATCATTGCGATAGAACTGACGCGCGAACCATCAGAAAATACAAAGAGACGACAAAATGGCCAAGCGGTTGGGAAAGAGAAAGGTTAATTAACATGCATAAGAAAATGTTTTGAATTTGAGTAGCACTAAACTATTAACTATTAATAAACTATTCTACCATTAGGAGGCATAATAAATACATTTTAAATCATAATTTAATCTCCACTATATATTAAAGTAGTACCTCCGGGCGGACCGGGCCATGTAATTTTCTGTTACAAACCGACCCGGCCCCCCATTAAAGACAGGGAGAATTATGTGGCCCTTGCAGAAAAAAGTTTGGGGACCCCTGGTCTACAATATAATAGCCATAAAAACGTAGCGTAATTATAATAATAAAACATAGCAAAGAGGCATTGACAGAGAGTCAAGAAATGATGATGAGAAGAATTATTATTAATATTTCAGTAAAGTTCATTAAATCTATTCTGTTGTTAGTGTGGTCTTTAAACTTATGAACTGTGTATGGACTGACAAAAGTGTTACATGAGGAAGCAAGTTGACAACAATGCAATAAATATTTTAGGTGAGATCTGCAAAAAACGGGCTCGTTGAGATACCTGTGCAGACAAGCTAATCCAGCACAAGGTCACCAAAATTTAAACCTCCGAATTAAATACAAAAGGAGGAGAAAAACTGCAAAAAGGTCAAAAAACAAACCTTCCCTTTCAATAGGCTGGATACGGACCTGCACGCGCACACACACACATGCACACACGCACAGTGGTTATCACTGAAGCACACATTTAAGATAAAGGATTGATAAACACAGGTCAAATATTAATTATTATAGTGTATTCGTCTCAGAACAAACTCACACTCGGGATCAAACAGACTTATCGAGTTTATATTCAGAGCATTACACTGCCGAAATAAAGTCGGGCGCATCCTCCCTGTCCAAGGTCATGGGATTGGTTTCCGCTGTATTTTTGTTTTTTTTTATTGAATAAAAAATTATACATACAACCAAGGCAATTGTATTCATTCAAAAACGAAATAAAGGCTCAACACAGTTAAATCAAAAAGTTACTTAAAAGGACAAAGAAAATAAATAAATACACATTTGAAATCATAACTAACATGAACTTAGAGTAAAAAAAAAACAAGGATCAAGCTGCTTTATCGCACTTCCACTTCTCATTCTCTTAAGGGCTCTAGAAAAACATTTTAAATCAATCTTGAACACAACAAGTAGTGGGAGGGATTTAAAAAAATCTACATTTGTGAATGAAATATTTTGCCATTATTATAATGTTACTGATCAAATAACAATTAACACAACAGTCTTTGGGAATTCCAAATAAAATGTTGTAAAGTGAAAACAAAACCATCAACAATCACCTCCTTTTTTATCAACCAGTCCTGAACTGATAACCAGAAGATTTTGGAAAAATTGCACATAAAGAAGATATGGTCAGTATCTTCAAAATGGCTATCACGGAAAGGATGAAAAAGGATCCAAGAAAGATCTACTACAGCAAGAAGATCAAAGAGAAGGTAAACCATCCATTCTATTATCTACATTTTGATTTCTGCTATAGAAATCATGATTCACGGTCTGATTTTCTGGATTTATGTTTTTTCCTTTCTAGATGCAGATGTGCAGTAGTAAAGTGGGTGTGCCAATGTGCAACATCTTCCCAGTGAAGAACTACCGTGAGGAGATCGACACAGATGATGATGTTGATGCTCTCATTCTGAAGGCACTTGATCAGATCGTTCGGGTTGCTGATGATAGATTGATTGAGAGAAGTGATAACTGACACAAAAAGCACAGTTATTAATACTTTTTCATCCTTGGTAGGCAAACATTTTTATCTTTTTAACGTTATTAAGAGAAAGTGGACAGTAAATAGTACAGTATTTACACTATGTGTTTGTCCTGAAAGTCTTATTTCTCAAAGGTTACATTGAGCAGTCAGAATGCAGTTTTGTTTTGAAAGACTTAACGTAATTCAATAAATGAATCAGTAATCCTTAACAACTGTCCATGTGTGCACAAATATTTAAACCTTACTAGCCGACCGTTCAATACTCACATGGTTGGTCTGTCATGCAGCCTCAGTAAATGAAATGAAAGCACTGAACAGAACTGTGCCAGCTGAGGTTGCCAGATTCTGATGGATGTTTGTGAAAAGATGTACAAACACGTCTGTAAGAGCATCGAAGAGTTTATGAAACATAACATTCATGCAGGGACTTAATAAGATAAGAAAAATGTGTTTAACTACCAACCTGAGTAATGCTGAGAAAATAAAACTTGTGTGTAAGAGGTTTGTTAATCCAACAGATCTTTTTCCATTGTTTAATCAAATTAATATTTATGAAAACGGCACAGACATGAGTGAAAAGACACCATGATGATCAATTTTCATACAAAGTATTGCTGCTGGGTAGATCAACAGTGTAAATATAATATGGCACATCAAGCCTGAATATAATCAGTCAATAATAATGAAACTTCTGCCAGTAGCAGTTTCATTTTTAATAATTTATCAGTACAAGATAAGATTCTAGACTTTAGGTCAACCTGTACATTTAAGATCAAATCTTGTAAGTGATAAAGTAATGTTTGTGTTGTATTGTTGGGGCAATATCATTTTATATTGAGTTTGTTTTTTATCTTTTTATGAAGTCTTTTGAACGTCTGGTATAGACATCCAGTAATAATTTGTACAACTTAGAACTTGGTTAATTCTGGTATTTTACTTTCAGTTTTAAAATAGCACGCAACATTATCTTTTACAATGTTTACACAGTTGCGGGGGCTAAAGGATGTCAATTAATGAAAATTAAAGCTATGACTAAAAATATATTCCACTACCCTACTAAAATCAACAAGCGATGGCAACATTTTACAGGTAATACATTTTAATTTATTTTTATAAACTTGATTAAGTTCTAAATAGACATTTGAAATGGTACAGACAATTCAATTCTACCTAAACACTGATGTAATTGTAATAGTCCTCATAAACCCTGTCCTTGTTTAACTGACAATGTGATAACCAGTGACTTCATGTAAATCATTACACGGCTTCTATTCCAAAATTCTCATAAGCCATTCAGAGGATTTATTATCTTATTTCTGTTGGATTGAGTGCTTTATGGGGTGTAGGAGACCACAAAACATTTTCTCAAGCTTTCTTTCTGCATCATCATTCTGTGCATATAAGGGGGTGTTATTACCACGCAAAGAATCATGGGATCAGGAAGTTACATCATTCTGAAGGGCCCTTTGCTATAGCCATGAGCACATTAGTGAGGATGGAACTTTTAATATGGTTGCCATGACAGTTTTTCACTCTGGTGTCCTTTGGAGGACTCAAAGATCCCTTTGGAATGTTTAACCTACTTAGGCTGAAGTAATTTGTTTTTTCATGACGGCTGTCAAAGTGTAATACAAATAAGAAGCTGCTTTAAGTGGTTAAGAAAACACATTCTATTAGCACCTAGTAATTTAACAGCCATAACACGGTCAATAGCATTTATTTAGGTGAATTGAGTGTTCGTGACATCTGAATGTCGTTTTTTACCTAAAAACCGAGAGTAAACAGCTTTTCCTCGCAGGATATCTGCATTCAGTGAAAATGAGCTAATAAAATATGAAATATTTCAAATTAACATTTCATGTCCAGTTTTTTTCTTCCGCTTCTTTTCGGGTCCTGATCACACTGTCTGGGCTTATTTCTGCGATAACAATCGGCTGACTGTACATTATCCCTCACATAAGTCCCCTGATGCTGTGATAGGGAGGACAGAGGGTAGCAGGATCGGACAGGACCAAGAACATGATTGATATGTGTCCATACACCCACAAGCTCCGACAATTTATTCATTAAAATAACTTTCAGAATCAAGTTTCCCAGGGAGCAGTAAAAACATGTTACTTCTATGTTTTATACTCTTAATAATGTTTTATTACACCGTGTGACATTTATGTCAGTGTCTTCAGTACTAAAAATGGCAACATATGTTAACATGAACTCAAAATAGTTGAAGCAATTTTATTTCATGAGGTACAGCAGTTCAAGTCAAGATTTAACACGAGTAGAAGTGTTTTATGCATTTAGCAGACTCCAAAGCGACTTACATTGCATTATACTATTCATTTGTGAGAAATGACTTGTAGAGTCAGTTTTACAGTGTCCCACTGCTATTAAACAATCTATCATCAGCAAGCCGAATGATCTGATCAACTGCTTTCAGAATGAGAACATCAACACGATCATCATCTGTGTCGATCTCCTCATGGTAGTTCTTCACTGGGAAGATGTTGCACATTTGCACACCCAGTTTGTCATGGCATATCTGCATCTGAAAAGAAACGGAACATAAATCCAGAAATAAAATCATTGATTCAGATAATTAGAAATAATCAATAGTCTTAATCTTAGAAATTAAAACATTGATTGATAGATTGAAAATAGATAATGATTTACTTTCTCTTTGATTTTCTTGCTGAGGTAGATCTTCTTGAGATCTTGGCTCACCAGAGGACATGCTTCATCCACTTTAGTCAAGACAATCACTTGAGGAATCGCTATAATGAGACATAAAGACAGTTTATAACACCATATAATATATACATTTTTGGAATCCTAAGTAATAAAAATAATAAACAAAGACATTCAGCTCAGTTGGAACCAGTTAAATTGACAACCAGTGCCAGTTCAGTTTTACCATCTTCGCTGATTCTGTGACGGATGATCTTCAACTTGTCAATGAGTTTGTCATCTGTCATGCTGACTGTATCAGCAGGTATGACGTAAACCAGACAGAAAGCCTGGTCAGAGAGACTGGGGTCACTGGTATAATGTTGATCCTTATGAGAGAGTGGCTTTGACTCATCAAACTAAATTTGGAAAATAAAGACAAAGCATGTCAAACTTCAGCCGTTTTGCATGAACACAGATCGGGTCATGATAACATTTCTAATTTCTTTAGTTAATTACTTTAAATCCGTCCTTCACATGTCCATATACAGCTTTGATGATGTCCTCCGGCTGTGCATGACCCGGCCGATGCATTCGGTTCTAAACCCATTATATCAACAAAGACCAGTGGGATTTTTCCACGACCGATGTGATATCCCTTAAGCTATAAACAGAGAACAAAAGCAGACGAATAAGCATTAAGTGATTTATAGAACATTCAAACGAAGCATATTATCAGTACTGTATAGGTATCCATAAAATTGGCATTGCTACCTGATCAATTAATCTATACAGCAAATACATTAAAAAAATTATTTTTACACAATAACCAAAATTCTCATAATAATTCAGTCTGGGTCAACTGCATATGTCTAGGTTGTTCACATGCATGATTGAACATACTAAGATTTTACATTCCATTTGCTTAGTTTTAAAAGTAGCTATATGTACTGCAACAATTAGATTAGAGATACCTACTGTTTTTGTGAAACTTTTTGCATCGCCAGAAGTTGAATTAGCCGGCGCGTCAGCGGTGATCCGTCCTTGAAAGACGTTATTGACAGAGTTGATGAAGCTGGACTTTCCTGCTCCTATTGGTCCAATAACCAGAATCTTGATGTGATTCACATCTGGATTACTTGGACTGAATTCTTCTAGTTGCTTTTTCAGTAAAGATTTCTGACTGTGTGAAGACAAGAGACACAAATATTGAGTTTTCATTTGGGTTGCACAGATAAAGAGTCAGGTATATGTGCAGGTATTGAATGGTATGATTTTGAAGTATATTGTATACAGTTTGTATGGGGTGGGGGGAACAAGAAATAGGCAAAGTTTATTTACTGGTGATCATAAGAGGACAATCCAACAAAAAGCAATTCAAATAAATAATACATTAGTTTGAGATATCATTACTTTAGCACTTCAAACATGTCAATATTTGGACTATTTTGCATGGCAATTACGACCTAGGCATTTAAGTATATTACTTACTCCCATTTAAAGTTCCTCCATGGTTTAGCAAATTCTAGAAGAAGAACAATCATGTTATACATCATATAATCTGCTGGCAGAGCTTTAGAAAGATTTATGGTCCTTATGTTAAGGATCTTCTCACCCGGGTTATATGGTGGTGGTGCTGCATGTACTACTGGTGTTGAATTTCCTCCTCCCATTTGTTTATTTCCTTTTGATTACTTTTAAAACATATATACATTCATATGGGATAAAATGTGTAAGATTTATAAGTTAAAAACATATTATTTTCTTTATTACTGATCAAAGACTGTTATCAGTTGTAAAGAGTTTCTGGCAATTAATCAAGCACTTCAACAATTGAAAAGCAGCATTTTTTATCAATCCCCGGGGTGTAAACCTCAACGATGGTATAAACCAACTGTGCACCATCATGTTGCAATGCATGCTGGGAGTCATGAATGAGTTTTGAACTAGGATGTTACCCAGCATGCATTGTAGCATGAAGTTTTTATTCTGCTGATTGTCACCGTCTTTGAGTTTAATATGCTGATTTTTGATAGCTGTGTATCAAAGACTTTTTGGTGTCAATATCAGACAGCATTCTCAAATGTCAAATATAATATTAAACGAAACCATTGTTATTCATTCTTGTGTAATAATTCATTGCTCCTCTCAGTGTTTAACAGCATTACGGTTACAGTGTGTTGGTTGTTAATTGTAAATAAAATCCCTTGGTATGTCTTGACTGGCCAATCAGAATCAAGCATTCAATTTAGCAGTGTAATAATCATGTTTAAGCATTTCTCATTATGTCTACAAACAACGTAGACACAAATCTACAGTAATATATTGTTGCTGTGGGTCGATGTTAAAGAAACTCAATATTTTACATATCAATATATTATTATCTGTAAATATTATCATTATTATAGTGGAAAAGTAAAACACAATAGAATAGTTCAGAACTTTTACTGTCTATTGAATAGACCACAACCGGTCAACAAATAAGTCTAAAAATAAATATACTCGTTTAAGGATATGTACCAATATGTAGGCCTATGATATGATTCGCTATAAAATAGATTTGGCTCACCTGGCATCTGTTGCTTCTGATTTTTTTTGGGTAAGTGATGCAGATCTCAGTCTCCAACACACTGAGGATGCTGAGGGCTTACTGGACAGCAAACAATGATGTGCAAGACTTTTATACTCCTCTGATGCTTTCACTTTCTATAGGCCATTATTGTGGTGAATGTTTGCCATAGTTGGACTCTTGACTCCTGTATGCTAAAGGTAGATTTTATTGGACATCTTTTAGTGATTGTTTCAACCGTAATTTAAATCCACTGAGATCAGGTGATCATAGATATATTCATTTAACTTAAATAATTGTTCATGCTTGAATTGTGGGAGATTGTAGCAGTGTTATGCTTTTCATACTCTTATGGAATAAACAGTATAAACTTACATTTTGTTTTTTAGGTTGTTAAAAAAGTGCTCATTGTTTTATCATATAGTACTCATATAGAACATTTACATCAGTCATTAAAGGATTGACCCAGAACTACAGCTTTTGCTGGTATGTTTTTACACCTTGTTTTATTAGAGCAATGTGTTTAAAATGTCTTCCTAATACTAAGCACTGCTGATACTACTAATATTTGTGTATTTTTGATGTTGTGTAAAACGTGCCCTCATTGAAAGCACAGTGTTTATATAATATTATAATATTATATTATAATATAAAATAATATTTACCTTCACCTAAAACTATTTACTATTGCACTATTTATTTAAAAAAAATTACTTTAGCAAAAAATCTCTCTGTAGTATATAAAAAACTTGGAAGTCAGTATTTCCGAGATCTGCCTGCATTTACAGGAATCAGAAACTGAAAGTGCTTGCTTGCCTTTGGTCTAAAAATAACTTCATTGTTTGGCACAGTCATGCACCCAGCAGGGGTGTATTCCAGAAAGCAGGTTATGTGACTTACCCGGGTAAGTTTAGGAGTAAGTAAGCGGATAACCTCTGCTTTCGGTTCCAAAAACGGAGGTAACTTTTGGGTTATGTAAGTAACCATAGCAACTGACTCTCTGAGGATAACCTACTCCGGAGCAGGTTATGTTGCAGGGTTAGTTTGTTTCAGAGAGGTTTCCGAGCATGGCGTGCCCTTTCGATGAGGATCCTGTGGACGTAGAGGCACAGATTATACGGGTTTTTTTCGCAGTGAGAGGGTGATAAGACCACGTATCGATGTCTTTTCTTATCCTAACGAATATTTGCAGGAGCGCTATCGTTTTTCTAGGGAGTCGTTAATTTATTTAACAAACCTACTAAAACCACACATCTCAAACCGTGGGTCAGCGCTTGGCGCCGAACAAATTCTTTGTATTGCTCTGCGCTTTGCTACGGGGAGTTCTCTACAATGTGGGCGATGCAGAGCATGTGGGAAAGGCAACAGTAGCAGTTCGTACAGTATGCATGGCACTGAAACGGTTTCTACACACTTTTGTACAGTTCCCTGGCCATAAACCTGTGCGCTTTATTAAAGAAGAATTACACAGGGTGGCAGGTTTGCTCTCAGAAATTCTGTCATCTACTTCAATTAAATGACATTTCTTAGTAGGTTTATTTTGACTGCACACACATACACGTAAAGGCTACACAGTCTTTTTAAACTTGTTATTAATCTTAATTTCAGGGTTCCCAAACGTGATTTGGTGCATTGATGGCACCCACATTCCAATTAAAGCTCTATCAATCAATGAGGGAGACTATGTTAATAGGAAGTCTGTGCATAGCATCAATGTGCAGGTAATGGCTATATTTTGGCTCCTTAATATTGGTGTTACAAATAATAAACTTATTGTTCTTCACAGGTAATATGTGATGCAACCCACCTCATCACTAATGTTGAGGCAAAATGGCCTGGGTCTGTACATGATGCCAGAATATTTAGAGAGTCATCTCTGTGCAACAAATTTCAACAGGGTACGTTTTGTTAGACAAATGCTTGTAGTCTTTATTACATTTACAAAACACCTCAAACATTATAGGACACTTCTATGGTTACTTGCTGGGAGACAGAGGATACCCTTGCCTGCCCTATATGATGACACCCTACCCTGATCCTGAGCCTGGACCACAGACACGCTTCAACCGGTCTCACAGCAGAACACGGGCCAAGATGACAATAGGCATTCTGAAGGCAAGGTTTCAGTGTCTGCGTGGGCTCAGGGTCACTCCAAATAGGGCATGTGACATCACAGTTGCTTGTGTGGTACTTCACAACATTGCCACAATAAGAGGAGAGAGGCATCCCCACTGTCCTGATGAAGATGACCTAGAACAACACCCATTGAATCTAGCAGACCACAGAGATGGCAGAATGCTTAGAGACATGATTTGTCAAAATCACTTTATTTAATGTGTTCTATTTCTTCATATCCTGAAATAAAAGAAACATGACAGATTTGTATTTATTACTTTATACACACACACACAAAAAAAATAACGGATTCATGTTCACATATAATTCTCACCTTAAGGCAATGCTCCAGTAGTTCTATTTCAAGGTTGGCCTTTTTAATGGCCAGCCTTTTCTCCTCTAGCTGAAGCTGTATAAGGTCCATGTCCACGTTTTTTTTATTTGCCTTAATAGATTGACCTTATACAGCTCCTTTGCAGACAACTAGGAAGGCAAAGTAAATAAGATGGTTAAAGAAGAAAATCTGCCACACACAAGTACTAATATGGTATACCTACATTGTACCAAGTCACTTGAGTTGTTGTGGGAGGTAGCAAAGTCTGACGAAGTGCCCTCTGGAATACCATCGACCACAGGGCGACCTTTATTAAGTGAAAGAGCCAACTCCTCAGATGGGGTGAGAGGAGGTGGAGGTGGACCACCGCCAGTTAGACGGGCCTCAGCCTTCTTTCTATTAGCTATATAGGAAGAATACTGTAAAAGTAACTTAATACATTGATCTTACAACAGTTAAAATAAAATATTACCTTTTTGGAGAATGTTTTTGTGTTTCATCTTGACTTGGGAAAGAGTTCTTTTGGCTCCAGAAGGATTACACCTTATAAAACAAGAGGCCTAAATATTTCTTGTCAATATACATTGCACTGTATTCTTAAGAAACTGATGTAGAGAAAAGTAAATGCTTGTCGAGTCATGCCACATGCTCAAAAAGACAATTGTTAAACTTTGCAAATTAACAAAATGCAAGCATATTTACAATGTTATAAAAACAATTTTACACATTGACTCTGTCAATTATATTTTGCCAAGCCAATTGTCTCTCCCTCGCATATGCAGCTGTATTGCTTTTTTTCATTATAATGGGCTTGAACTCCTCATAAGCAAACATTAAAACTTCTAACTTCTAACTAGAAGAACTTTTCACCCTTAGTTTCCATGGTGACTCCTGAATTCGGCGTTCCATTGAAAATGCCTTGGTATGTTCTCCGTGCGCGCGCATTAACTCAAGGTTATTAGCAGTAGGTTGATTAAACTCGACACAGGTGTTCTGGAACCGACATACCCAGAGTAAACAGGTTTTGGGTTAATCAACCCACAGTTCAGGGTTAATCTGATGGTAAATTAACCCAGCTTTCTGGAATACACCCCTGGTCATAACATGAACTCACAATTGAATAAAATGCAATATACATTTGCTTGAATGTAAATTTACATAAAATGATGGTTCTACCATCATTTGTTTAGATTTATCACATGTAAAAATAAACAGTAAGGCTATAGGAACAGAGCATGTTCACAGAATGAAAACTGCTTCCGTGAGCTCAACTCAGCTGGCATCCCTGCGTTGTCTTTTGTAATAATAATAATAATACGTTTTATGTATATAGCGCCTTTCCAGGGCTCAAGGACGCTTTACAATAAACAAACAACAGAAAGGCAGTTGACAAACACAGCAGACAAAACAACAGTAGATAAGAATATGGTGAATGGGCAGCACAAAAAAATAAAAAATAGAAATAGAGATAATAATTATGAACTATGACATTCTGAAAAAAGGTGAGTTTTGAGCATGGATTTGAATTCAGAGATAGTGTTAACAGAACAGAGAGATCGAGGGAGAGAGTTCCACATTTTGGGTACAACAACACTAAATGATCGGCCCCCCATTGAAGCAAGGCGATGCCGAGGGACAACGAGTAGTCAAGAGTCAGAGGATCGTAAAGTGCGAGTCGGGGTGTAGGGGAGGAGCAGGTTGAAGAGATAAGGAGGAGCCAAGCCATGCAGAGATTTAAAAGTGAGAAGGAGAATTTTAAATTTAATACGGTAAGCCACCAGGAGCCAGTGAATATCATGCAGAATTGGGGTGATATGTGCAGAACGCTTGGTGTGGGTTAGTATTCTAGCAGCAGAGTTTTGGATATATTGCAATTTGGAAATGGAGCTGACAGATAAGCCAATGAAAAGTGCATTGCAGTAATCAAGGCGTGATGTGACAAAAGCATGGATGATAGTTTCAGCATCTGAGGTACAAATGAAGGGACGGAGGTGAGCGATACGGCGTAGATGAAAGAATGCTGATTTTGTGATAGAATTAATGTGAGAGTGGAAAGATAGAGACGAGTCAAAGATAACACAGAGATTTTTAACAGTACTAGATGGTTTGATATGAGAGCCAGCGATCTCACAAGTGAAATTGGTAGGAATGTTCTTAGTGGCTGACGGAGGCCCGGTGAAAATAATCTCAGTTTTGTCCATGTTGAGTTTTAGAAAATTTGAATGGAGCCAATCTTTTATTTCATGCACACAAGTAGAAATTTTGTCGGGTGTGATTGATAGAGTTGATGTACAGGTAGTATATATTTGAATGTCATCAGCATAAAAATGATAATTAAAACCGTGACGGCAGAGGATCTGACCAAGAGGTATTATGTAAATTATGAATAATAATGGCCCTAGAACGGATCCTTGGGGGACACCTTGTTTCAGTGGGACAGTAGGTGAGCGGAAATCCTGAAGTGAAATGTAGAATAGCCTGTCCGAGAGATAGGAAGAAAACCAAGAAAGAGCTGCACCAGAAATACCCACATCCGAAAGGCGAGAGATTAGTAGTTCATGGGAGACCGTGTCAAAGGCAGAGCTGAGGTCCAGCAGCAGGAGCATAGACAGAGAACCAGAGTCACCAGAGCGAAGTAGATCATTCATAACCTTAACTAGGGCAGTTTCAGTACTATGTAGAGGGCGAAAACCAGATTGAAGCGGATCTAAAAGATTATTTTTTACTAGAAAAGACTGGAGCTGGGAAGCAACAGTACTTTCTAATAATTTAGCTAAGAAGGGTAGATTTGAAATAGGACGGTAATTAGATAAAACTGAGGGATCAAGGTTGGGTTTCTTGAGAACAGGGGTAACAGCAGCAGTTTTGAGTGGCAGAGGGAATATAGCAGAGGTAAGAGATGCATTGATGAAGTGAGATATAGGTGCAGAGATAACTGAATGGCAAAGTTTCAGAAGGAGGAGCAGGGTCGAGACGAGAAGATGAAGGGTTGGATTTCAGGATTAACTCAGAGACAGAGGAAGGAGAAGTCAGAGAAAAGAGAGGCAGGGATTGACCAGGTTGATTCAGCAGATATCTAATATTCGTAGCATCATTAGACAGGCACTGGTTTACAGCATCTGTCTTTTCTAGCAAGTGAGCCAAGAATTAAGTGCAAAGTTCATCAGAAGCTTGGGTGACATAAGATGGAGGTTTGGTAAGTTTGTTTATTGTGTTAAATAATGCTTTTGGCCTGTTGCTTGATTTATTAATTGTAGCAGATATAAAACTAGAACGTGCCAAGTTCAGGGCCGAGTTGTAGTTTTTGACATGTTCAATAAAAGCTGAATGGTGATCAGCCAGGCCAGTTTTCTTTTGTCAATTATAACAAACATTTCAGTTAGAAAAAAAAAATATGCTAAATTTAAAGCCCCAAAAAATGATCTGCGTGCACGGATGGGAATGTTTAATGTGGTGCTCTAAATTGATGTGCTGCTCCTAACCTGATGCGGTTGGTAATGTAAAGAAATCACCTCAGGGTTCATGACCGAGAGGGAATTCCGAAGGCTGATGGCTTTTATTAAGGCTTTTATTTTATTAACTTAACTAATATTTGTATGTTTTGTAACACTTATTGATAAAAAATGTTATTCCTAATTAAAAACGATTTCTGGAAATCATCTTGCGACCCCACCCTCGCGACCTTGCGACCCCCCAGGAGGTCTACAGGGAGGGAGCGCTTATGCCACATTGCATACAACCAGAATTTCATATATTCCCACCTTTAGATCAGTTGTTCGGCAAATGGTTTCTTTAGTAAATGTCCAAATTTGAAATGTGGAAAAAATGTGCATATTCTAACGTGCACAAGAAAGTACCGTAATTTTTTTTCACTTAAAGCACTTCTTCCCATTAACGTCGGTGGAGTGCCAGCGTGTTATCAGTTTTAGCGGTTGTAATAGAAATGTGCTTAATGACCAAGAATTAAGGACTCAGAGACTAGACAACGGCTATGTTTTATTTTGAACCTAATCTTTTCTTCTTTTCTTGACTGGCTTTAATGTCAGTATCTACAATGTAAAAAAGTGTGCAATCAATAGTTCAATAGCACATTTAAGTAATTTTACTTTCCATGAGTTACAGCTATTCATCACTAGTCAAAATTTTAAATAGTACGTTGAAATAACTTGTAGAGCCAAAAATATTTAAAGTGTCCCACTGCTATTAAACAATCTATCATCAGCAAGCTGAACGATCTGATCCAGAGCTTTCAGAACGAGAACATCAACATCATCATCTGTGTCGATCTCATCGTGGTAGTTCTTCACTGGGAAGATGTTGCACATTGGCACACCCAGTTTGTCATGGCATATCTGCATCTGGAAAGAAACAAAAATACCGAAATCAAATTGCAGAATAAATAATAATTAGAAATAATGAATGATTTTAATCGTAATCTTAATAATCTTAAATGGATAATATTAATCTCTTAATCTTCATTTTTGAAATTAAAATATAGATTATTTACTTTCTCTTTGATCTTCTTGCTGAAGTAGATCTTCTTGAGATCTTTGCTCACCAGAGGACATGCTTCATCCACTTTAGTCATAACAATCACTTGAGGAATCCCTACAATGAGTCATAAACACAGTTTATAACACCATATGTACATTTCAAAGACAAAACTGGGTTCAGTTTTACCATTTTCGCTGATTCTGCGACGGATGACCTTCAACTTGTCAATGAGTTTGTCATCTGTCATGTGGATTGTACCAGCATCTATGACGTAAACCAGACAGAAAGCCTGGTCAGAGTGACTGGGGTCACCGGTATATTGTTGATCCTCATGAGAGAGTGGCTTTGACTCATCAAACTAAATAAAGACAAAATGTGTAAAACTTCAGCTGTATTGTGTAACGGGTTCGTTATGGCCCGCGTAGTAGGGGAAATGTATACGTTACTTTGGAAGACTTACAGCGGAAAGGATCTTAGTCCCCCACCCCAGTACTTTGACTCTCGGTTTATTTTAGTTGCACGTTTTATCTTACCCTGTTGTATCATATACTAAAGGAACCAAAGAGTGTGGCTTCAGGTAAGTTAAATAACACGGCGGCTGTCTGAAGTATAAGTATGTAAGACAGTAACTGTCGTTCCACACTCCACAAGTACCTAACAGAGCAAGTGAGACGCCCCCACTCCAAAGTAAGTAACAACACAATTATAAATGATCAAATTCAAATGTTCAGTTCACTCAGTCTATCAACAGAACGTGTAATGATATGTAAAAGTACCACTCCGTAGCCACGTTGACTTGCATTGAGTGCGATGACTTTCGTGGAATGTGATGACTTAACACACGTGAGAATAGTAACCAGGAAGATTATAGATGTGTGCCAAAGATGTCACTTGGATGGCAGGGCAACTATAAAATAACATCAATAATGCCCGAACGTGCTCGATGAGTATCCTCGGAGAAACAGGGGATCGCGCACGTGTTCCTGCGCACGTGAAGCGCACGTGGAAAACCCAATACTCCACAAAAAAATATCGAAAACAAAACAGTCACGGACGCAATTGCTATTTGCAAAAATATGCGTTATGATGACGCTCGTATCACTTATACTCGGGGATTCTTCATTTCGGCATTACAGCGAAGACTACGGTG
This sequence comes from Barbatula barbatula, assembly GCF_947034865.1. Classification (NCBI taxonomy): domain Eukaryota; kingdom Metazoa; phylum Chordata; class Actinopteri; order Cypriniformes; family Nemacheilidae; genus Barbatula; species Barbatula barbatula. The sequence continues at coordinate 23,315,439 of NC_136771.1, forward strand.
TTCGGCGAACCTCTCGACATTAGCAGCTCTCTTCTGCTCTTCAGTCAGCTTCCAACACCGTCTGTTTCTTTCAAAGTAACTTTACACAACCGAAAAAATAAAACCGTCTTACGCACATCTACCACGAGAAACTGTGTAATAAATTATCACGTTATTTTCCTGCAAACGTTCAACCAAAACTCTCTGTATAACTTCACAGCAAACGCTTCACTTCTTCTCTTTTCTTCTTCGTATGGCGCGCCTGCGTCTCGGCTCACACTCCGAAAAAAGTGTGTCAAAATAAAAGTCCCTCAGGAGAAATACATTCAAAAATGATTACCATTACAATTGCATAAATACAAATCGTTTCATGTTAAAATGCTATTTTATAATTTCAGTATTACCTTAAATCCGTCCTTCACATGTCCATATACAGCTTTGATGATGTCCTCCGGCTGTGACCCGGCCAAAACATCCGGTTCTAAACCCATTATATCAACAAAGACTAGTGGGATTTTTCCACGATTGATGCGATATCCTTTAAGCTATAAACCAAGAGCAAAAGCAGACGAATAAGCATTAAGTGACTTATAGAACATTCAAACAATATATTTTATCATTATGCATTCATTGAACCAATGACGTTAGCATTTTCTACCAGTTCAGTTATATCAGTTATATTCAGAGATCATTTATATTTATTAATAACATTTTCACTCAATAACCAACATTTTCACAATACTCAAGTCTGGATCGACTTCAAAAGTTTAGGTTGTTCAGAAAGGTCCACATGATACCTACTGTTTTTGTGAAACTTTTCGCATCGCCAGAAGTTGAATTAGCCGGCGCGTCAGCGGTGATCCGTCCTTGAAAGACGTTATTGACAGAGTTGATGAAGCTGGACTTTCCTGCTCCTATTGGTCCAGCAACCAGAATCTTGATGTGATTCACATCTGGATTACTCAGACTGAATTCTTCTAGTTGCTTTTTCAGTTCTGATTTCTGACTGTGTGAAGACAAGAGACACAAATACTGCAAAGACTTCTTTTGGAGTGCACAGATAAAGTGTCAAATAGACTTCTCTGAACTCGCTGGTCCAACACTGGTCCAGAAGAATTTCCTGTTTGAGTTTTATAACACGACACAAATGCTTAAACAAAATACAACTAAGAGAACGTTTATAAAGGAATCAAAATATTAAATGAATATTTTTAAGATTGAATTATACGTGTAAGATAAAAACTGGAAGTAAAGGTTCCAACTATAGGTTTAACTATAACCATCCTTATTGTAGTCAGTGTTTGCTTCAGTTGGGCTCTTGACTCTTTTATTGTAATGTTAAGTGAGGTTCAGTTATATTAGGTATTCTTAAACTATCATAATTGTGGTAAAATATATTGTTGTGGCAAAGGAAATGAAAAGAAATGATTTTTGTATGGTGGTCTGGATAATTCCTCAAATGTATGGGGTTAAACGTCCAAAGTGTTATTTGTTGGAGGATCTTTTGGCAGAAATGCAAAATACATAACTAAGTCTTTCAGAGGTGTATTAAGATCTTACTTAATGAAGCGTTATATTTGCATTACCTTAGAATGAGCAATATCTTTTTTCATATACCGCGGGTCCTCTTACATGGAATTCAATCCCTGAGCTCTCTGTAAGTCGCTTTAGATAATAGCGTCTGCTAAATGACTAAATGTAAATGTTTTGAATCAATGCTTCGGAGTGCGGATCAAACTGGCCAAGTCACATGATTTAAGCAAACAAGGCATCGTCATTACTGTTTCCAAACTCCCATGTTTCACCACTTGGGGGTGTTGATTTTAAAAGTCATCTCATGAACAAGTATCTACTATGGTTTTCGCAAACTAAACAGGTTCAATAATTTTACATAATTTTTACTATTTAGATTTATGATATAGAAATTAATCAATTATGATTGTGGAAATCCATGGTCATTTATCATCTTAAGAGGGCTTAAGAATAATGACCTGACATGAATCAAGACAAATTGTACTATAAACATAGACAAGACCGAGTAGGCTTGCTTTTTGCTAGACCAAGTGACTTTTATGAGGCTTTAGTGCACAATATTAAAGAGTTAAAATAATGGTGGCTGACAAAAACCATTGACAAATCAACTTTTTAACATTGATTCTATTGTTTTCATCTGCTCTCCTGCTATCAGGGAAGCTGCAGGCAGGTGTGTTTGATAAGGGTTGAAGCTTAACGCTTGAGGGCCAAGTTTGGGCACCCTTGTGTAAAATACTGAAGGACTACAGTTCACACAGCAGTGCCTCTCCGGAAATGTAATTGTGAGTCCTGAAAAGTTACAATACAATTGTCACACCTGTGTATAACCAAACTGCATGTGAACACAACCGTATTAAGGACTTAAATACAAAACTGACAATCGAATTCTGGTGCCGTATGAACGTGTTACTCAAACCACTATGATCAGATGGACCGTTTTGACGTTGCCTTTAGTACTTTTGTAAACCATGACAGAAAGGATTGCGTCTGTGAGGAAACGTGGAAATCACTCGGACGTCATCTCAAATATCTTTAATTTCATTCTGAAGATGCTGGTATGACAACATTTTTATTTTTGGTGGAACTATGCCTTTAAGAACAGCATTTTGCAGTATATTGCACACAGTTTGTATGGGGGGAACAGGAAAAAAGCAGGATTTACTAGTTGCAGTTTTATTTAATGGTGATCATAAAAGGACAATCCAACCGAAAGCATTTCATTATTTTGTTTGACCTTTGTCCTCTTAATCAATATTTTAACTATGCATGACAATAATAACCTAAGCATTTAAGTATAGCAATACTTACTCCCATTTAAAGTTCCTCCATGGTTTTTCAAATTCTAGATGAAGAACAGATCATGTTAAACATCATATTATTTGCTGCGTGCTCTTTAGAAATAATAAAGGTGCTCATGTTGCAGGATCTTACCTGGGTTAATCAGTGGTGCTGCAGGTTCATCAGGTTTTGATTCTGATCCTCCCATTGTTAGTGCTTCCTTGTAAATCATAAATACAAACGTATTTTGAACTTAAACTTTTTGCTTAATTAATATTAGTAGCATTTCCACAGTTTTTTTCTGCCACCTGTCCTAAGCCCCCGGCACAGATCTCGCCCGCACACTGAAAAGGTTTGTCTTATCTTGATTCATTTGAGTCATCTGAACTGAGTGATCTTGTGGCTTTAAGTATGAGGAACAGAGCAAAACTGTTTTAAGCATGAAGATACCAAATGTGCATACGCTATTTAGGAGACGTGTAAATGTAATAAAAGCAGCATTTCTAATTGTCATCATCCCATGATCCCACAAAACAAAACAACTTTAAATTAAATTACATACATTTGCATTAAAAACATGTGGAAACACACAAGCAGCCAACTAAATGGAACCCTGATCACCATAATGGTTATTAATGGATTTTGTTAATGTTTGTGGAGTTATGCTCCTGTGCCCGAGTCCAACTGAACCACCCCGAGACCGGCTCTTCAAACAGACACAATAAGGTGTGTGTCATACAAACTAGACTTTAGGTCTCAACATATTTGGGTACGGCACACACAAAAGCATAAAGGTTGCAAACTGGACATGTCCACCAGCCACCATATTTTAAAATAAACTTTTGTAAATTGCTCACCTGAGTTTTGTCTCTTAAGCTGTAGTTTGGATGTCTGGGTGATTTATTTTGTGTGAGTTATAGAGTCTTTAACACGCTGATGATGTTGAAGAGGTTACTGGATACAAAACAAAGGCTCGCAATGCTTTTATACTCTGCTGTAATACTTTCACTTCCTACATGCTGTGCAAATAATATGTGAACTGCAGTTCACAGCTCGTGCAGAAAGGACCGCAGAAAATCTTTCTCCATCCAATACCTGCAAGCAACCATTAAATCAATGGTGAAAATGGTTTGATTTGTTAATGCTAACGGCATTGAATCAATATCGCGTTTGCACCTGCAAAAGTAATTTTAAAAGATGAAATCTTAAAGAAATCACTATTATGGTGATCAATGTTTGATTTAGTTGGGCTCTTGACTCTTGTATTTCAAAGGCACATTTGTTTGGCCAGTGTGGTAAAATATATGGGTTAAAATATGTTTGTCGTGTCGAGGAGTCCTAAGAGACGAGACAGTATTTACGAGATCTGCCTGCATTTACAGGAATCAGAAACTGAAAGTGATTTGGGTGACAGGTCAGATACAATTTAACTTGCGTTGCACAATCGCCTTCTGTACTGTGGGAACTGTACTTTGGTTTGGGACAAATTCCAATGAATTATATGTAATATCATGTTAAACCTTTGTTAATCGTAAAGAAGAGTTTTTGTAGACATACAGTACCTGTATCAACTTTCTCACATATTGAAAACTGGGGGAACGGTATCTGACAATAACGGAGTAATTACAAGGCGAACCCAATTTTTAAAGTTTGAAAGAGTTGTCGGAGGCTTGGTGGTAGTGACGTTGATATCGAGCGACCTAAAGTGTAGTCTGTTATACCATCCTGATAGCTTATTACTTCTGCCGATTGTATTTCGGCGTCAGAAGTAACAATTGTGGTGTTGATATGTAAAGAGGATCTTGATAGACAAAACATGTAAACGTCATAAACCTTTGTTAATCACAGAGCTTGTTTTTTGTGATCTTCCAAAAGTCTATGGGGAAAATGCATGGGCTTTTGGAAAAAAGACATCATCTCTGAGGTACTGGTTAACCAAATCAGTAGCAAAAGATTTTGTAGGCCAATACAATTCAAAATCTAAAGTCATAGAGATTTAACACTAAGGTATAAAGCCAATTACAGTCTTCAAGAATCAGCGTATGAACCTCAACAATGGTGATAACGTAACCGTCGACACCAGCATCAGGTCCACACTGCATGTGTCATGTGCACTCGTAGATGCGCGTTGGACGTTGACATGTAAGTGAGAATATTGTTGAATAACGTTTTTTTAATTGCGCGCGATAAATATACTGTACTAGTGGCTTCATAATGAAACCACTGGCGTATTTTAACAATGTCTTTACAACTTTGTATGCTATGTTTATTACGTTGCTGTCCATGAGGGAGTCAGAATTTAGCTTTCGGACCTCATTAAAACAAAATAATCTTATTTTGGAGGTCTTACGGTTGCGTAACGACTTTACGGTGAGTAATTCATGACAATTTTAATTTAATATAACGAAACTATTACTAAACTATTTCTGAAAATGCTGTCAAAATGTTTCACCTTAGAATGTTTCATTAAAAACAACATATTCTGTCATATTTGTTGAGCCTATTTCAACATGGGAACTTGCAGAACTCAGGACACACACTGAAAGACTCTAAAAGCACTTCACCTGACTTCACAACAACACATAGTTTAATTCTGGTTATTTGACTTTGGGAAATTTTACATTGCACATATGAAAGAGACAAACATACATCAAGAAGCATAATAGCCAGACAGCAAGCGACCATTGAATCAATGTTAAAAAATAGTTGATTTGTCAATGTTAATTGCATTGAATCAATATCACTTTTGCACCTGCAATTACCGTTGACATTTTAACAAATCCCCATTATTGGTGGCTCAAGACTGAACACAGTTCAATGAACTGCTCAACTTAAATAGGACAAAATATATGTTGTGCAAATGAACTTAATGATCAAACCTAACAAGAGTTCATAGCAGATGGTAACACATAGTGGTTGGGAGAGTCCTCACAATAGAGGCTATGCATTGACGTCACTTTCCCACTTCTATAAAGAGCAGTGGGTGCCCATCGATGAGTGGGAGAGTCATTGCAAAGGGTAGCACACAGCAGGAGGACTCTGAAATTATTGATGTTGTTTCACTGTAATGAAAAAGTTTCTGTGAACATTTTGCAACACACTTATAAACTGTGTTTAATTGTACAGTTCTATGTTTTTACAGGGAGTTCAGTCAATTCAGCACTTTATGTTGCAACACAGTATAATATAAAGCACAATTGTCAAACCATCAACATCAGAATAAACGCATGCAAACTTAAATAAACCATTTTTGGGAGACCCATAATTAAAAAGTGTGAAAAAAAGCTTTTTATCCATATTTCCCTACACCCAAAATTAATTGTTGGGGTGTTTTAGTTTACAAGTCATTTAGGGGCGGCCTCCCACACAAGGATTAGCTTTAAAACAGGACCAAGCCTTTGTTAAATGATGACATTTAAGCAGTTTTTACAATGATGCCTTACAGGAAAGCTTTACAGTCGTTCATTTTGAGACAAAACAAGGGCGCTTGTTTTTAAGACCTTTCATAACACCTTGCAAAGTCAATTAAACAAGCAAACAACTAAGCAACAAACAGAAATCCAAATGACAAAATCCTGCCTAAACATGAAAATTTAATATAAAGTATATAATGTAATATAAGGTAATGCATTTAAACTGGTGTGACTAGACATGTTCACTTGAACCGTGAATTATGCGACAAACCATTTTAATTTTTTTTTGAAGTTTTCCACAACAAAACTCACAAAAGTGAAGTAGTTTGCATCTCTGTATCTTACCATTTAACGTTTTTTTAAAACAGTTGGCTTTGTTAGGTTTGCCTTCGTACATCTCACTACACGGTCATCATTAAATCTGGGTCATTTTAGAGAACACCCAATTGAAATAGAAAAAAATGGCATTTAAACAGGGTTCTGAACTATTTATTTTGTCAGGCTTTCGCATAGATAGGGCTCCAAGTTATAGATAGTTTTTTGGCTTTATTTACTTATTCATCAAACATTATGATTTTTAGAAAAATGTATGTGGTTTTATTGATTCATTTGACTGCATTCTTTTCGATTTCTTAATTCAGATATTTGATAACAGATACATTGGAAAGACTATTACAGACTGGTACTGCTTGTCCATTTTACATCTATTTTATTTTTTATTATTTAATTATGTATTGTCTCTTATTATTATTTTATACCTTGATTCATTTCAAGAAGACTTTAAACAAAGTTCATATAACATTTAAAAACACTTTATCATGTGTTCCATTTAAACAGACTGCGTCTTTGCAGGGAAGGGCTCTCACCCTCATTTCAGTGGTTTGCCAGTGTAATGCTCTGAATATACATCTGCCCAACAATCCCTAAACTGGGAGAGGGTGGGTGGGTTTCTCACCCTTATTTCAGCGGTTTACGGGGGTAATATTCTGAATATCTGTCCTACATCCCGTAACTTGGGACAGTGTTGGGCTCTCACCCACATTTCCGTGCGTTCGAGTGTAATATTCTGAATATACATTTGCCCAACAACCCCTGAACTGCATGGGAGAGGGAGGCCTTTTCACCCTCATTTCAGTGGTTTACTGGTGTAATGCTCTGAATATACATCACTGTCGAACATCCCTTTATTTGGGACAGTGTGGGGCTCTCACCCCTCTGAATATAAATCTCCATCCGTTCCTGAGCACGAGTTTGTTCTTGTGCGTATCACAGTAGTGTGTAAAAGCTTTGGAGCTGTTGTTTTCTATTTAGGAGCAGTAACAACTTCTGTTGAAGGAATGAATTCATAACAGCAGTGTGTCAGAGACGCCAGCATTACTACAGCTTGGACAATCTTCAAGTATTGTGAATAAATCCAGCTAAGCAGTATTTCTTTTCTGAAATAATACATTGGAAAAGCATTTTACTTGATTCCATTATTACAATGAACAGCAACAGATAGGTGATAACACTGCCTAGCTGTGAAAAGCATGTAATAAAGTCCATGTGCAATTATCAATTATTATCACTTACAAAAATTAAACCAAGTCAAAGCTTTTTGAATCTATTGAAATGGCTTTTAAAATTCATGTTGTAATATGTAGTTTATGTTTATCATATTTAAATGCAGTGTAGAAGAAATTCTTCCAGAAAGGTTTTTTCATCACATTCCTTAGTTGGTTTCCCACCCAAGAAAGTATTTGTTTGAGGCAGAATCACTGATGAACACAGAAACAACAAGAACAGAAAGATGTAAAACACAACTGACTTCAGCCACAATCCCAAAAACACCATTAACATCTTTACTTATTTAAGTTTTTTTCTGTCAATGTTTTACTGAAAATAACTGGTTTGAGGTCACCATTATAGTGATCAGTGTTTGTTTTAGTTGGGCACTTTAACTCTTAAAATTATATGTTAGCTTAATTCTGAATGCTCTATATTACACAATATGTATGGTTAAATTGGTTAAATTATTGCTAATTGAGTCATTAGAAAACCTGAAATGCAAGTCACTTAGACTTAACAGCACAACTTCTTTAGAGTAAATTGAATCAGCCCTTTACTGTGTTCTGTTTAGAGTTCACGTTATGACCGGTAGGGGGCGGGGATGTACAAAATAGCCCCAAATCACTTTCAGTTTCGATTTCTTGGAAAAGCAGCCCGTTCTTGTAAAAGCCAATTGTAAATCAGTCCTTATTTGGATGAGAGCTGTTTGCGTACGTAGACAACACCCAACAGTAAATGCATTTGACCGTATTTACATTTGACATTAAAATGCAGTTGAGTTACATTAAAATGATTTTATATGGGAAAATAATAGCGTGGGTGTGTCACGTGTAATCTCGGTCTGGTTATTAAGGATCAACGCGTTATTATTATAGTGTATTCGTGTCAGAACAAATCACAGTCGGGATCAAACAGATATTTGACGAGATTTATATTCAGAGCATTACACTGCCGAAATAAAGTTGGGCGCCTCCTCCCTGTCCAATGTCATGGGATTGTTTTCAGGTGTTTAAACAGTTTGCTGCAGCGTTTTCTCAGAGTCACTGACGTCACATCCAGTCTCTGCCAGGGAAATACTTGTGAGATTTGTATCAGGCGCTCAGATGCATTAAAGAACACCAACAGCACAGACAGATCTTCAGGATAATCCAGGTGTGCAAAGAGATTATTAGAATTAACGCTTTTGAAATGCATTTCAAATGTTGCATTAATATTTTTATCAGGAAACAACATTCTGCTGGTTTAATAGGCATGTGGCGGTGCACTTTGTTGCACGTCGTGGTTGATCATTATCAATAGGCTAATAAACACCGAACCCAAACCCAGTCAAAACTGGTATGACGTAATCTACCAACAATTGAGCTGGCTGCTAAAATCAATCGATTTCGTTTACGTTCAACATTTTAAGGCAACTTTCCCAGAAATATTTTCCCCTCACAATATTATTTTTGATATAATTTGACATTGTTTATCTATTTATATAGCTCTGCTACTGTTTTAATAATATGCAAATTTCCTTATGTATTGCATATTGTTTTAAACACTGATAAATGGAAGGTGCAAGAACGTAAAACGCCTTCATTTCAATTGCAATGATAGGGTGCCCGACCATATAGAACTTTTGTATTGGCGCATCATCCAAATGTGTTTTGTTGTTGTTCTGGAGGAGGGTTCTGATGGGAAGATCTCTCCAGAATTGCCTGCCCTTCTTTTAAAAAGCTGGATCATGTGAAACAGTTGGCATCCCGTATCAACCAGTCACTGAACTGACCAAACTCTTTTTTTAGTGTTCCCTGGTTAAGATGCTTTTTCGACTGAAAGTCTTACAATACTTTTAAATGCTATTATTGACATTTTTCCATGTTGAAGTTTCTGATTTCTAACTAGCCCATCTCTCTCTTTTCCAGCCCTCTCTTTATTTCATCCTTCACATAAGGAAAAAAGGAATTGGAGCGATATCTTCTATCCTGGAAATCCCGATAGAAGGGAGAGGCTAATCCGCAAAAGTCAAGAGGTTCTGGAACTGATGAAAAACAACTTCCGAGCTACCAACCAACTCATTGAGGTTCTCCAGAAGCATTTAGGATTGCGCTTCAGTCCAGTCAGAGTGAACGAGAAACTGACTGTTAAGGAGAACTGTGATGCATTAATTGAACGCATACATGAGATCCAGGAGGAGGTAGGGAAGATCGACATGGAGCTGAAGGAGATGCTGGAACCGGCTCTGTATGAGAAACTGAGGAGAAAGCATCTGTCTGTTCCTGAACGTAGTAAAATGTTAACTGTTCTGCGCGGAATCCACTGTTGTGTTGCAACCGTTGCATCTACATATGTAGTCGGTTGGCTATTTCAGAATGTTGCGATGCTTTCGTGTATAACAGGAGTATGTGGAGTAATTGCAATGGGGGTTTTAGGCTGTGTTGTTTTTGGGCTGCTATTCATGGGTGTAGAAATGATTATTCAGGCCATTCTAGGAAGTTCTGAGCGTGATCGGCTTGAGAGAGCTCTTAAAGAGTATGATGACGTTTTAAAAGATTTCAGGCCAGCGTCTGAAAAATACCAGGAAAGCATAAATGAAGTCAAGTTGACAATTAAGCTTATGCAGAAATAAAATGTTTTCTTCAACTTTAACACGTGATTGTTGGCTTGTCTCGGTCTATGGTTGTATTTCTGTTTCGTAATTATTTGTACTACTCTGTCTATCCTGTTAGAAATCTTTGCTTAAAACAGTGCAACCAACACCTCTTAAAAATATTTGAGTTAAAATTAAGATGAGCAATAGATTAAATATGCTAAATTTAGGAAATGCTTGTGGTGCAATGAATTACCTCATGAAATTAATAATTTGTAATTCACCAATTGTTTGCCTTCTTCAATTCACAGAAATAAACTGTTTGCCAGTTACTATTGACTCCTGATTCTTTTTTAGATATCGAAGAAAAACTAATTTTCAATATGTTTGGACAGCATCTGCTTTCACCCAGTTCGATTAAACCATAACTACGAAGCAGAATCGTATCTTATAAGTGGGCATTTTTGTGTGTAAACAAAGTGCAAAACTCAGTCATGAGAGAAACAAAGCTTTATGAAGCATAAAGGTAACTGGACTCATCCCTTCCTGAAATTTGTTACGCTGTCAAAGCGTTTGAAACACCGCATGCTGGTGCCACCTTATCGTGAAGATCTCATAAAAGCATTGAGATTTCAAACCAAACTCAATTAAGATTATAATTTTTTTTTATTTCTTTAAATTATAAGGGTTTAAAATTCATGGTAAATCCATACGTTTCATTGAATATTAGTGCCTTCATTTTGTTTTTAGTTTCATTTATAGTAAGAGCATTAACACTAACCCTTTTCATTATACACTTGTTTGCCATTAGAGCTGTGTGGACAAGCTATAGCAGTTAAAGGAGTGTTATCAATATGGAAAAGGAAGACGTTGAAATTATTTTTTAATGTTTCAGTGTTATACAAATGGTCTATTGGTGAAAGCGCATTAGCTAATGCTGAAGAATAAACGTAACACTGTGGACACAATAATATTGTGTTCTTTTTTTAAGGATTGTAATGTATATTAAAATAACTAAATTATATTATATATACTTAGACGTTTCACTACTGTAAACATTTGTTTATGCACGAGCATTATATGTGTGGCTAAAATGTCTTTGTATGCAGCTGTGACATGATAATAAAGATATTCTACTATAAAAATGTGACCCATTAATGTAAGCTTTTATATAGTAACTGATAGAGAGAAATTGTCAGGTAAAATGCAAATCCCAAAAAACTATCAAATACATCAAACAAATGCTTTTGATTTAAATAAGGTTTTATATTGGAATGTTGTAAAGTAAAAGATTTGTATATTTAAAATGATTAAATTGTATGATCTATATGAAATTCTCACAATAAAAACTACTTTTTCAAAATATGTCTCTGTTCTTCTCATATTATCCCTCTTAACCATTTCTCATATTTCTTGGGGTTAACAGTCTGTGATTTTGTCTGTGATCCTTGGATAACTACACAAAATGTAAACAATAAAATTGAAGCTTAAGGTCACAGCTATCCTTTGGTGTGTCCTGCTCCTAAACTTTGTGGCTTCTCTGAGGTCATAATAATTCTGAAACATGTCGTCCTGTCGCTGATCTCCTCTGTCATCTGATTCTGACTGGGAGCTGAAAAAATACATATATTAATGATTTTAAAGTCACACACTCGTAACATGACAATGGGAGGTATGTGAAAACGTTAACATTTATTAAAAAACATCAAAATTTAAGTTACTGTCATCAACTTAAGGTGAAATATGCCGTTTCTTTACAGCAAAGCATATCAGAGCCATATGACAGATGTAAACGAATGTGTCTTACCGGTATATGTGTTATTGATATCTGGTCTGATTCATACCAATGTGCTGTTTAAAGGTATTCTGTGTAAAGATGACGTCATTCCGTGTTATCGAGCATTGCTAATAGCAATAGCACCCAAGCTGTCCATGTATTTTTAAACGTATAGTTTAAAGTAGTTCTCCGTTTTACAGCTGACAGTCTCACAATACTGACGAACATTGTTTATGGTAATCCGGTGAACTTTATGTAAATGTATGTCTACTCTGTCATGTTCACAGCTAGAGCTGAATGGCTTCCGGTGGGGAAGCGGATGTTTTCTCGCACCCTGAGCGTAAACGCGGAAGTGATCGTCCAATTCTCGCGACAGAGCCTACTGCCCATCGGGTCTTGTTGCGAGTCCATGTTATGAACAGTAGAGGGCAGGACTTTGCAAAATAAAGACCCAGTTTCTAATTACTTGTACTGTAAAACGAATATTTTATCGATTACACACATGATGTTATGTTAATTAAGAAGAGTTTAACAATATATGCTTTAAATTGTAGGCAAGTAATACATTAAAACGCAATTCAGTGCAAAACGGGAAAATATAGGTCACGTGATGAAATGTCGGGCATGGATCCACGCTGTCATGTAAACTCACCCTCGGGATCGAACAGGTGTTTATATTTGGAGCATTACATGGCAGACCACATAAATGATAGTAATAGCTCAGCGTTGTCTCAGCGTCATGACGTCACGCCCACGGACCGTATAGGCTGCCGTCCGTCTGAAGCTCTGACACTAGCGAGGTGCTCGTTGCGTGTAAAGTGAAAGTATCACAGCAGAACATAAACCTCTGCAGAGTTTGTTTTTGGTTCAGTCACAGCTACAGTTGAAGGAGTGGACATCACAAAGGAGGGCTTATAAACGCCAGCCACATCACAATTACAGCACAGAAAACACGCGAGTCTTGGAAACAACCCAGGTGAGCAGGAACTATCATTTTAAATGTTTCTTTATTGTTTAAACTTGGTTGCAGCATCACATGTAAATACCTAATGATGCAATATGAACGATAAAAGTATTTTATTTGGCTTGCTTGCTCTTATCGTTGGCCTTCTACCTTTTCACACAACATGGATGCTAGATGGGCTTGTTATGTTGACAAAAAATCTATTAACATGTGTAAAAACAATGACCATAGGTAAACTACATCATAGCACTGAATCTACAGCTGCAGAAAATGAAGATTTAAATTGCATATATTGGTAGTGTCGTATAATTGTCTCTCTCTTCATTTTCAGACCCACATATTAAAAAAATATTCTGAAAACGAGAAGGACATCTGCACACATCAAGACCCTCAAAAATTCATTATGAACAGCTCCCAGGCTTATTCCAACCCACTCTCTTCGAAAGGTTTGTCCTTCAGTTGATGAAATGTATTCTTTCCCCCAAAATGTTCAATGTAATTGAAAAATCACATCAAAGATCACATTATCATTCTCAAGATCCCCAAAACTATTAACTAATAATTGTTTAATAATTTACTTAACTAATGTGCTGCCTTCTTGATCAACAGAAACAATCACCAAATTCATGTCTTCGTTCTTTGGCAAGGAAGACGAAAGCAAGAAAGAAGAGCTGATAAGATCCACGCAGTCCCTCCATCACTATGTGCACAAATACTTCAACATAACTAACCGACTGTGTGAGATTCTCAACACCAACATGGGTGGAAACTTCTGTCTTGCAGTCTCAGCAAATGAGTATGAAAGTATTGAACAGAACTGCACCAGGTTGAGAGATGTTATGTGTCAGATTGTTGATGTTTGTGAAAGGGAGGAGAAACATTGTAAGAGCGTTGCACCTGATCTTTATGAGAAGATTGCCTTCTCTGTGGTGTCATTGAAAGACAAGGTTACAGTGATAAATGAACTGCATGATAACACCATGGGTATCTTGGGGAGTGTCTTGTGTCCTTTATTCACTGTCACATTGGCGAGAAGTGGTCTGAGAAACGTAATGCCTCCATTGAAAGAGCTTAAATCTCTGTCTATTTCATCATTTGTCCTGGGTGATCTAGTGCAGAGCAGTAAAAACATCACTAAACTTCTGTGTAAAGCAGAGAACCAGGAGAAGACCCTTGATGAAGCCGTTCAGTTAGTGCAAGATGTCCTTTCTATTCTGAGAGAACCCTGTGATTCCTATGATGACATTCTGACTGAAGTGGAAGCCTATGTGAGCATCATATTAAAAAAACAAAAGGCAGAATAAACAAAAAGTTTAAGTGAGAAGTCACAGAGAGGATAGGAAAAAAAGACGATGTAAAAAAAGTGCAATAGCTGTTTACTTCTCATTTGTGTATTTGCTGCTTTAAGTGTTATTACACCAATGAAACTAATCTACAAAAATAAACTTAACACGTTTGCAAATGTGTATGGAGTCTCTCTTTCTTGTTGCAAGCTCATTTCGACATGTGAACGAACAGCGCTGACAAAAAAATGTATAAAGTGATAAGAAGGTATCTACTTTATCATCCACGTGATTATGGGAAAAAGTGCAAAATGGAATAAAAAAAGCTTTGCAGCAGATGTTTCTTGTCGAGTAAACACTTCACGTGAATGAATAAACAACAGCATTGTGATAGAGACTGAGATCTGAATCACTCACACTGGAAAAGAAACAATAGCATCATTTTATAGACAGCCGAATAACCGATGCACAACCTTACATGAATGTTGCATCTTAATAGGCTTTATTATTTTATGGTACTATATATATATGCATACAGATGCATAATTGTTGGTTTTTTATCTACAGTTGTGTAAGTATCATCATTTCTAAGTTCATAAAAATGAATTATAAACAAAACATACTGTCTTGATTTTTAACAAAAATAAACCTTAAAGGAAAGCAATTTATTTTAAAGATTTTACCAGAATAAGCCCCTCTGCTGATATACACCAGCAGCAAGTGATAGACATCATAGAAAGGCTCTGCTATTTCACTTCATTTCGATCTGTTGAGAGTCTATGTTATGTTTGTTATGTTCTGCGAGATCAAGTTAAATTTAGTCCGAAGACCCAAATCACTTTCAGGTTCTGATTCCTGTAAAAGCAGCCTGATCTTGGAAAGACTGTCATCAGGCGTCACTACATAGGAAGCTGTTTGCAGAATAGTTAAACAGTGAATATTTAAAGGTTCATTTAAAACTATATACTATTAAAGACTATAGATATATTTGAGTTGTACTGTATGAAATGTAGGCTCAAATATTTTATGTCTGTCGCGTTGGCCTCGGTCGGTAAAGATCCACGCACATCACATATAAGGTGTTTTTTTATTTCATAATAACAAACATACATCAAGATCATGAATTACACTTCAAGAACACTGATGAGAGAGCCCATGTCCCAAGTCACAGCATTATTATCCGGCTGCTTACACAGTTTGCGCACCGTTGTCTCAGCGTCACGCCCAGACTGAGTGTCTGCCAGCGAAATACGAGATCTGGATCATTCGCATTTAAAAACACCAACAGCACTGCGGCTACAGCACAGACAATCTTCAGGATAACCCAGGTGAGCAATACGACTATTAGAATTAATGATTTAGAATTGCATTTCATTGTTTCCATTAATATTTTTATCAGGAAACAATATTCTGCTGGTTTATTTTGCTGGTACACTTTGTTCCTCGTCGTGGTTTATCATTATCAACAGGCTTATAAGAACCCAGTCAAAGCTGGTATGAAGCAAGCTGCCAACAATCGAGGTGGCTGTTAAAATCAATCAATTTAATTGAGGTTTTTGTGAGACGTTCACCATTTAAAGGAAGTGCTGGCAAATATTTCCCCCTCACATATTATTTTTTATTTAATTTTAATAATTTTATTGTGTTCGCAAGGTTGTGCAATTTAAGTCACTTCAAAGTGTCTGCCAAATGCATAAGTGTAAGAAATGAAAGGTGCAAGACCATAAAACACCTAAATAACAATTGCAATGATAGGGTGCCCGACCATATAGAACTTTTGTATTGGCGCGTCATCCAGATGTTTTTTTGCTGTTGTTTTGGAGGAGGTGTAGCTGAGAGGGTTCTGATGGGAAGATTGTCTGAATGTCTCTCCAGAATTGCTTTTAAAAAGCATGTGATGGCATCCCCTATCAACCAGTCACTATACTTACCAAACTCTTTATTGGTGTGTTCTGGTTAAGATGCTTTTAGACTGATTCAGAAAGTCTTTCAATACTTTTAAATGCTATTATTTACATTTGTCCATGTTGGAGTTTCTCATTTCTAACTAGCCCACCCCTCTCTTTATTTCCAGCTCTCTCTTTATTTCCTCCTTTACATAAAACGAAATGAATTGGAGCGATATCTTCTATCCTGGAAATCCAGATAGAAGGGAGAGGGTTATCCGCAAAAGTCAAGAGATTCTGGAACTGATGAAAAACAACTTCCGAGCCACCAACCAACTCACTGAGGTTCTCCAGGAGCACTTAGGATTGCACTTCAGTCCAGTCAAAGTAAACGAGAAACTGACTGTTAAGGAGAACTGTGATACATTAATTGAACGGATACATGAGATCCAGGTTGAGGTAGATAAGATTGACAAGGAAATGAAGAAAGAGCTGGAACCGGCTCTGTATGAGAAATTGAGGAGAAAGGATCTATCTATTCCTGAACGTAAAAAAGTTTTGACAGTTCTGCGTGGAATTCACTGTTGTGTTGCAACCCTTGCATCTACATATATAGTCGGTTGGCTATTTCAGAATGTCACGATGCTTTCAAATATAACAGCAGGTTGTGCAGTAATTGCAAAAGGGTTGATAGGTTGTCTTGTCTTTGGGATTCTATTCATGGGGGCGGATATGATTTTTCAGGCCATTCTAGGGTATTTTGAGCGTGAGGAGCTTGAGAGAGCTCTGAAAGATTATGACAACGTTTTGGAAGATTTCAGACCAGCGTCTGTACAGTACCAGGACAGCATAACTGAAGTCAAGCTGACAATTCGTATTATGATAAAGAAAAAGATGTTATTTTAAACCTTAAGAAGTGATCGCTGGCTTTTCTTGTTCTACTACACTGGTTGTTTATTCTGTTTGCTAATAATAAGAGGTGGTGGTTGTGTTGTTTAATTTCAAAATATGTGACTTAAGATGAACAATGGATTAAATAATACAGAAAATGTAGAAAATGCTTTAATTGTAATGCTAATAAATACCTAATAAATGTAATTGTAACTCGCCATCTGTCTGCTTTACTCAATTCACGGATTGTCAGTGTGTCAACAAGAAGACGGACAGAATGTGGTTCAAATTCCCCTTGATATGTACAAATATGTGTACATTATTGCTTGTTTGTTTTCTGTTCATTTAAAGGAATTATTTACAACATTTGTTAAGTAATTTACTGTTAAGTTTACCAGTCAAGTTATTCAAGTTTTGACAAAATTGAAGTGTTAACTTTTTTAACGTTTTACCAGAATGTGCTTGTAATGTTAAACCTTTTACCATTAAAAGATATGTGATGCTGTACACACAAAGGGCATTATAGAATAAATAGGGTCAGGCCTTTAATGCGTTCTGTTTAGAGTCCACGTTATGAACGGCAGGGGTTGTACAAAATAAAAGACCTTCAGTTTCTAGTTCTTGGAAAAGCAGCCTGGTCCTGTAAATGTCAGGGGTTTACCTCAGGGGTTCTCAATCCTGATCCTCGGAAACCCCGTGACATAATATTTTAGATGTGTGTCTCTCTGTAAACACCTGATTAAACTCATCTGCTAGTTACCTTAGATAGCAAGAGAGCATGTAAAAAACATTGAATCAAGTTTATTAATGGTTGATATGTCAATGTTTGTGGAATTTAATCAATATCACTTTTACACCTGAAATCAATGTAGAAAGAATATTGAGCTTTCAACAAACCACCATTTTAGTAATCGGGGTTTCCTTTAGTTGGGACCTTGACACTTGTACATGAATGTTAAGTATTTAGTGAGTGAAATACATATGTTTAAAAATAATTAAAACTAAAATCATAATGATCAGAGGACATCAGTTTAAAAAATTTCTCAATATTGTGTTGCCATTTCTTATGCAATGTAATGATAAGCAACACATTACCAAAATAAATGAACCATACCAACCACCCCTTTGGCTAAGTTTGTTCTATCCCCTCGCTGCGCTTTTAAAAGGGAAAATCATTCTGTAGTTTAAATCAACTCGCATTTGTGGTTGCCAGTAAAATTTCGTAAAAGATAGGGGAAAAGCACGTTTAAAAGTTTACAGCCAAAACTTCAAGCTGTGTATGGACGTAATACATATGAGTGCCCCCTCCTCCTTCCCCCCCAACACTTGCATGATTTTGTAAATAATCATACAGCTGTATCTGTCTTTTATAAACGAGATCGAACTAGAGACTCAGCAGACATTTGAAGGGTGCGATACTATTCTGTAGGTACTCAAGATAACCACGACACATGCGGAAGCTTGCTGTTTTATGGCAACTTTTGATAACATCAAAGTCACTTTTAAACAAAGCAATACGCAACAAGTCATCAATTTCAAATTTCCTGACCTTGACTTAAATACAGACTCACTCTTCAGCATAGTGGTGACCCACAAAACATTAATCTCAGAAAAGAAAAAAATATCAATTCTGCAGATGGGATTTTACAGAAAATATCAGCAGTGGATGTCAGAAAACTACAGTAAAAATACAGGAACATCCTGTTTTTACTCGTCCAATCAAATTCTAAGCTACACCCACTATTCATCTTGGAAATTTGTCAGAATTCTGAAGACGATCACCACTTCTGCTTCACAGGGACTGCAGCATAATATCCATGACTTGATGTTTTATTGTTGTTTAAAGTCTCCTTTATTGTGATCAGTGTTTGCTTTAAGTTTGTTTCTTTGATCCTCTTTTGTTTGTCAAACAGCATTTTGTCTTAAAACACAGATTTTATAGCAAATAATGTAAGAACAAAATGTGAAAACATTCTTCTAACTGAGTTCTAAACACGATTTTAATAATATAATGTATTTAATAAATGGGTTCTGTCATTTAAATCTCAATGAACTCACGTTGCAAACTAACATTTCTTGCAACAAGCCATAAAAATTATTTTTTAAGAACCAGTGTATGAATCTCAACAGTGGTGACCGATAGTGATGGTGAAATGAAGCTTTTCGGTGCATTGAGTATTTCCCCTCAAGTGTGTCATAAAATGGTTCATATTATTACTCGAAGCTTTTCAAAACGGTGCACAGTAGCGCCATCTTGTGATGAAATGTTGGATAAGCTTCATATTTATATTTTAATGATTCATAACACCACTTGACATCAATTAAATATTTTTTATGTTCGCGTTTCAGTTATAAAAATCAGGGAAGACCTTCAAAGATCTTACACGATTAAGTAAAACCATCAGAATCTCTCTATCACACATTTAATAGCACAATATTATTACCTTTCCCAATATCACAAATGTACCATTTACAACTGCAGTCATATGATGGAAAATGAAACATTGTAGAGTCAAGAACTCAACTAAAGCAAACACTCATCAACATGATGGTGACTTTAAATGACAAACCAGTCATTTGAACCTCTAAACTCACAGCACAATAGTAAGATCACAGATCGATGCTATGAGGTTACATTTTGACCTCATCTTGAGTATTATGAAAGCTCATGGTGACTCCTCTACCGTGGCCGAGAAGTGCAAAACAAAACAACAAGTTGCAAAACTACAAGCAAATCTAGAAAATCCTATTTTGATTTTAGATATGATATTGTGTTTTCAGATTTGTCATTCAGATTTTTGGATGTTTATTTTGCTTTTAGATTTGATTTTAGTTTTGCGATTTGGTGTTTTGTTTTGCACTTTCCGGCCAACGTATTCCTCATGGGGAAATCACTGTGACATTATCGTGTTGACTGGGTAGACATAAAGGAAATAAGTTGTTGCACAAAACAAGATAACCAGTAGCAGCAAATAGTTGTAAGTAAAATGAATATTAAAGATTCAATAATTTCAATAATTTTCAGTGGGTATGGAAAATATTCAGACCTCCTCACATTTTTCAATCTTTGTTATATTGCAGCCATTTGCTAAAATCATTTAAGTTCATTTTTTCTCATTAATGTACACACAGCACCCCATATTGACAGAAAAACACAGAATTATTAAATAAGATCAACAGAAATATCACATGGTCCTAAGTATTCAGACCCTTTGCTGTGACACTCGTATATTTAACTCAGGTGCTGTCCATTTCTTCTGATCATCGTTGAGATGGTTCTACAGCTTCATTTGAGTCCAGCTGTGTTTGGTTATACTGATTGGACTTGATTAGGAAAGCCACACACCTGTCTATATAAGACCTTACAGCTCACAGTGCATGTCAGAGGACATATGAGAATCATGAGGTCAAAGCGCTGGCCTTCTGGCCAAACTGAGCGATCAGGGTTCTAAATCAACATTTACCAATTATTATATTATCATCCAAGACTCCTTTAGTATAACTCCATATAACAATTATGCTCTACCATAGGGAAAACACACAGTTAAAGCAGCCAGAGGAAGAGAAGTCAAACATTGTAGAGTCAAGAGCTCAACTAAAGCAAACACTTATCAACATAATGGTGACTTTAAATGACAAACCAGTCACATCTTAACCTCTAAGATCACAGTACAGTTTGAGCACACTGAGTTTGCTGTAAGGTTACATTTTGAGCTCATTGTTAGTATTCTGAGAGCTCATGGTGACATCACTGTGAGATTGCTGTGACATCATCGTGTTGACTGGGCTGGACGAAAACCTTCTCCAGAGTGCTCAAGACCTCAGACTGGGCCAAAGGTTCACCTTCCAACAAGACAATGACCCAAAGCACACAGCTACAATAACGGAGTGGCTTCACAACAACCCCGTGAAATCTGCAAAAATGTCAACAATTCTGTCTTTTTCTGTCAATATGGGGTGCTGTGTGTACATTAATGAGAGAGAAAAAAACACTGTAAATATATGCAGCACATAGAAAGTGAAAGTATCACAGTGGTTTATAAAAGAGATTTTCCGGTCCCATTTACCCCTTCAGCTGAAGGAACCAACATCAACAGCATCACAGCTACAGCTCAGACAATCTTCAGAATACATTTAGGTGAGCAATTATAAAAATTAAAGAGACAATAATTTCTTATTTTCTGTATATTACCATTATTGTGATCAGTGTTTGCTTTAGTCGTTCTCTTGACTGTCAGTTTGCAAAAAGTATTTGAGAATCAAGAAGCATAGGCTACTTGTAAGATTGTAATGATAAATATTTCTGCATTGTCTCTAAAGAGTAAATCTTCTCAAAGTTATTTAAAATGGGAGCATCGAACTCAAAACAAGTTGAAAAACCCTCACCAGGTAAGGTTGTTAGGGTTACATTGAAATGTATATAGTATATAGTATATACATATATATATATATATATATATATATATATATATATATATATATATATAGTTGTGAATTGGGACCACAACTGTCACATGTACAAAATATCTGAAAAGTAGTAAATTAGAGAATAATGAAGAAATATCCTCGCAATGTTGAACACATCCTTTACTTAATAGAAATCTTGAGATTTTTCTATTACCCACAATATAAAGTGAAAGTGACCTGTCAGTTATGGTGAACCACACCTGAAAAGTGACATCCGGACACCCATACAGAGAGTAGTGAACACACGTTCAAGGTTAGCTTTTAGAAAAGAATAATTGATGCGTCTTTAATCTGTTTATTTATTTTATTGGCTAAATGACACGTTAAATATTGATAACCAAACATTCATTTTTAATTTAAGCTTTATCATGATCTTGAAGCTTTAAATGGTGTAAGGAAGAGCAAAAAAGACTACAAACTGTTGAAAAGTATTTTCTTACAGCGTGTCTGCACCGGGTGTGACAAGAGACAATAGAATGCATTAGAACCCCCTAGCCTATAACCCCATTTAAACAAGCCGTGTGTCGTGTCGCGTCTCGGTGTATATGCTTAGTTTTTTAAGTCTGGGTGAACGCTTACTCACCATGTGTATGTGTATCTCCTTTCACAGAATTTGAAACACCTTGGAGAAGCACATCCTTTGAGTAAGTAGTCTTACAACATTTCTAATTGCCTAACCAACAAAATTGTCTTTGTAAAATATGACCATATCCGAATAGGAAGAAAGATGATCTGGAGAAAAGCATGAGGGAGTTTAAGCTAAGTTCTTCAGAAGTGAAATATGTCAGGATCTTGCTAACTGGAGGTGTTGGAGCAGGAAAATCAAGCTTCATCAACTCCATCAACAGTGCTTTTCAGAAGAGAATCACAACAGAAGCTCTTGTTAATTCTATGTCTGGTGATTCCTTCACAAAAACAGTAAGTATTCTATATGGGCACGTTTGAACATTTACACATTCATTATTACCAAAAACTGTATAATGAGTAATTCCATTGTTGTGGAATTTTCTCATTCCTTAATCTAGGTTAAGGTAACTACGATAAACGCAATACAAAGAGAAAAATGGAAGTACTTTGCAAAGTATTTTATTGTCGTTTAATCTGCATCATAAGCAATGAGATGGTGCAGAGAAAAGACGCTCTTTCCTCCTGCACCCAGAGTATTAAAACGTGACACCCCCTCCCTTTGCCCCAGCAAGAATCCCGAGCTGATTTACGAGATGTGCCCGTTATTCCAAACAGAACATCTTGGCCCCTGCTCGAGGGCAAAGGCAGAGTGGTATGACGCGTATTGAGAAAACATGATAACATTTTAAAGAAACATTATGAGGCGCCGTATAGGGTGTAAATCAAACTGCGCGTATGAATACATATATAAAAGCGCGCATACACACATATACATTGCTCGCATATACATGTATTGGATGTTCAAGCAAACACATATGAAAAACATGTGCGCACTAATGTGAAATCCATACCAATACATATTATGTTAGTAATGCATGCATGTACACTTTGTCACGCATACATATAAACTCGATGCGTGCAAACACACCTGTACAACACTCGCACATACAAACTCCGCACACACACACACATCTATAAAACACTCGCACATATATACAAACTCCGCACACACACATCTATAAAACACTCGCACATATATACAAACTCTGCACACACACATCTATAAAACACTCACACATATATACAAACTCCGCACACACACACACACATCTATAAAACACTCGCACATACATACAAACTCCGCACACACACATCTATAAAACACTCGCACATATATACAAACTCTGCACACACACACATCTATAAAACACTCGCACATATATACAAACTCTGCACACACACAGATCTATAAAACACTCGCACATACATACAAACTCCGCACACACACATCTATAAAACACTCGCACATATATACAAACTCTGCACACACACACATCTATAAAACACTCACACATATATACAAACTCCGCACACACACACACATCTATAAAACACTCGCACATATATACAAACTCCGCACACACACATCTATAAAACACTCGCACATATATACAAACTCTGCACACACACACATCTATAAAACACTCACACATATATACAAACTCCGCACACACACACACAGATCTATAAAACACTCGCACATACATACAAACTCCGCACACACACATCTATAAAACACTCGCACATATATACAAACTCTGCACACACACACACAGATCTATAAAACACTCGCACATACATACAAACTCCGCACACACACATCTATAAAACACTCGCACATATATACAAACTCTGCACACACACACATCTATAAAACACTCACACATATATACAAACTCCGCACACACACACACATCTATAAAACACTCGCACATATATACAAACTCCGCACACACACATCTATAAAACACTCGCACATATATACAAACTCTGCACACACACACATCTATAAAACACTCACACATATATACAAACTCCGCACACACACACACATCTATAAAACACTCGCACATACATACAAACTCCGCACACACACATCTATAAAACACTCGCACATATATACAAACTCTGCACACACACACATCTATAAAACACTCACACATATATACAAACTCCGCACACACACACACACATCTATAAAACACTCGCACATATATACAAACTCCGCACACACACATCTATAAAACACTCGCACACATAGACCGCGGAACTGGGGGGGCCAGGGGGGCCACGGCCCGGGCAACTTTTGTACTCTGACAAACTATCTTATAAGAATAAAAGCCTAAGTTGTATCCGTGTTTTTACGAGCCAAACAATACTAGTCACCCCACAGCTTCACTCACTCTCACCAACTGCTGCGATAAAAAAAACTCACACTGACTACTGCATTTTCATTTGAAATTAGTGTGCATTGTTTATCAACTACGACGTTACGTCGACGTAGTTACTAGGTCTGTCATGTGAGAGCATCGTCGCGAGCTAACAGCGGGCACCTGTTTAACCGATGGCGGCATTACCAGGCTGCGACAATGAAGGGACAGAAGTCAATGTCAGATTTTTAACAAATAAACTGGCAAAACAAAATGAGCAAACTACTCCAGCTTCCACTGTCGCCTCAACAACAGACCCGGAGCGTCCATCTCCACCACAGACTCAGACGAGCCCGCTAGCTGCTCTCCTCCGGCTTCAAGCCAAGCTACCGACAGCCACTGTACAAGTGAGTGCTGCGGGGGATCTCACAAAACCCTGCTGTTCTTATGAAGACCAAAAAGGTACAGGGGACTGGGTCTTCACAACAAGCAAGATCAGTTCAATATCAGTGGTTCAAAGATTTTAACTGGCTGACATTTTGTGACACGAGCGGAAAACTTTACTTGTTTTGTGGGTGTGAGTGTGTGTCTGTGCGGCTCTGCACATCAATCTGATAATGTCTTGACTTGTGATGATAATGACTATGATGTTGATTTAGATTCAAGGCAGCAAGATGAGTTGTGGTTGTGGACCGGATGTACTTTATGTGTTTGCTATAGTTTCATCTGTGCGTTTATGTGTAAATAGGCTTGGCCTGTTGTGTGTGAATGTAAGTGGGATCAGAGGGGTTAACCTGAGAAAACATGTGTGCGTGTAGATGTGACTGTGTGGTGTCGGAATAAAATAAAGTGCTCCGCAACGTTATTTAATATATCAGTAATATTGTCTGTTTCAATGCATTTGCGCCCCACCTCATTTCATGTGTGGTTGTGCGTGAACTTTTCAGTGTACGGAAGTCATTTCAGTGTAAACGGAAGTCATTGTAGTATAAACGGAAGTCATTTCAGTATAAACGGAAGTCGTCTACATTTAGATCAACATGAATCTGAGAGCGATAATAGCCTTGACGTTCATTAGTCCTTTACTTGCTTGTGCAAGTTGCAATGAAGATGATATAGCCGATTTCTTTAATAACGTTTTACACTGCCTTACACGGATACAGGAGGATCCCAGGGAGACACTCTATAGAGATTTAGATAACCACGCCAGAACAATTCACAGTCTTTTGTCCGTGGTTCGTTATGATCAAAATGTCGAAACCAGAGAACTCGTTGTTGTTCTCGAGACGTTGTACCTCACGCTGCGCCAAATAACACCTCCGGTTGATGACTGGAGTCACGCCATCTGCGGTTCGGATAAGTGCGGTCACGCTATCTACGCTCAAAAGTATATTGCGCGTCTACACGGGGTTGTACGGTAGCGATCCTCTTGAAAAGTCGAACTGTGAAAAGTAACCGCAGTCTGGACATATCGTTATGGTGATAAAGGTTATGATCGTGCTTTTACAGCAAACAATAAGTGTATATTCCCATTTTTTGGGGTTTGCCTGTGCAATCAGATCATTTGGATCCGGAACCGGCATATGGCCTTTTATATATGGTATGACATATTCTAGAATATGACTTACAAGAAAAACCATAGCCCCTTGTTTAATTATTTATAATTTGTTTATTTTATTTTATTAAATAATATATTTTTGTTTGGTTATGGTTTTATTATAATTGTATTTATTTTATGCACATGTACTGTATTTTCTATTACATTTTGTAATGCCATGTTGTTTTGTATACAAATAATTGTTAAAAAAAAAAAATATATATATATATATGGTGTGATGTCAGGCTTAACAAGTGTGTTCAACTTAATAAAAATTAATCTATAAGATAATCATTTAGTGGGAAAGTTTAATTTTGATTCAGAATCATGTTCCGTATCAAATGACATTAAAAACATTGTATTCAATTATACACAATGGAGGATTTTATATCCTGTTTTCAAGTTTTCATCCTGTTTACCCGTTTCAAAAAATTGGTCCCTCATACAGACATTTTAAAAAATCATAAAAATAACAAATCAAATTGTTTTCTGGAAATTCCACCATATTCTTCGTTCTATGTCTCCCCAAGTACCATTGTGGTGATTTTTGGCTTCTTTCACTGTTTCATTGTTTTCTGGGAATTCGCCAGGTTACTTCCGTTTACACTGAAATGCCTTCCGTTTACACTGAAAAGTTCACGCACGACCACACATGAAATCACTAGATGCCAGTCATTATATTTCTTATAAGTTTGCATTATAGTTTGTGCGAGTGTTATATATATATGTGTGTGTTAGGAGAGTTTGTATGTATATGCAAGTGTTTTATAGATGTGTGTGTGTACCCAGAGTTTGTATGTATGTGCGAGTGTTGTACAGGTGTGTTTGCACGCATCGAGTTTGTATGTATGTGCGAGTGTTTTATAGATGTGTGTGTGCGGAGTTTGTATGTATGTGCGAGTGTTTTATAGATGTGTGTGTGTGTGCGGAGTTTGTATGTATGTGCGAGTGTTGTACAGGTGTGTTTGCACGCATCGAGTTTATATGTATGCGTGACAAAGTGTACATGCATGCATTACTAACATAATATGTATTGGTATGGATTTCACATTAGTGCGCACATGTTTTTCATATGTGTTTGCTTGAACATCCAATACATGTATATGCGAGCAATGTATATGTGTGTATGCGCGCTTTTATATATGTATTCATACGTGCAGTTTGATTTACACCCTATACGGCGCCTCATAAAACATAGATAAACACTTCATAAACATAGACAGACACATCAAGAAGCGAGATTTGAAAATTTCCATTACACCATCATGACATGAAAGTAACATGTTTCCCAGCACTCCAACTTTGGAACTTGAAGTGTTGGTGTTTATTGAGGTACTGTGAACTAACCTTCAGAAAATGATGCATGACCTTTTTAATTTCACAATGATGTCCGTATCTTACAGTACTCAACCTATTGCATTAGGAGTGGAGAAACTATTCTGCCGTTTGTCTTCAATGATGTCATGGGCTTCAAGAAGGCGGAACTAAAGGGTGCACAGCAAGATGACATAGTCAAAGCCCTACAGGGATACCTGATGGAAGGACAGAATGTGAGAAAGAAGCATACAGGAGATTTTATCAGGGCAGTTCAAAACTCCTGCTGATGCCAGACATTTGACATATCTCTCTGCATTTCTGACTTTAATCTTGCAGTTCAATCCAGTGTCTGCTGTTTCTGTTGATGGTGAGGGCTACCGAAGTAACCCAACCCCTCAGGACCGGACACACTGTCTGGTTTACGTTATGGCAGCTGATAAAGTATCAATGATGAAATCCAATGTCATTAAAAAGATGCAATATGTTAGGACAAAGGCAAATGAACTGGGTGAGCATTTAAGTAATATATTCAAATATTATCCAGGTGGATAACATATAGATAAAAACAATGCAAATGCTAACATTTAAAAATGAGGTTTTGTTGGAATGCGAGATTTGCAATAATGCTGTCATGTCTATGTGGATCAGAATTTGGAAATGTCTATATTTT